>NC_057410.1:43036890-43636890 GCF_019320065.1 Cervus canadensis
TGGCATATTCCAGTTTTTCTTTTATACCAACCCAGGGGAATCTCTTTCTTATACCTCATTTTATTCTGTGCCTCTGCCTATCTATCTACACATTTATGTGTTTACTCATCCAGCTGTCTGTCTAGTTATCTATGTATATATCTGCATATTATTTATTATTGTGGTAAGAATATTTAACATAAGTTCTACTCTCTTGACAGATTTTTAAGTGCACAATACAGTATTATAAATGGCAGGCATAATGCTGTATAGCTGACACCTACAACCTATCCACCTTGAATAACTGAAACTTCATACCCGTTGACTGGCAAATCCCTATTCCCCCCTTTTCCTCCCCCTGGCAAATACTATTCCACCTTTGTTTCTCTAAACTTGAGATTTTTAGATACTCATATAAGTGGCAGTGTTTATCCCTCTGTGACTGCCTTATTTCACTTAGCATAATGTCCTTTAGCTTCATCCATTTGTTGAATGGTGTTGAGAATGCTGAAAATTCACATGTGCAAGAATGAAATTGAACCCTTATTTGATACCACACACAATATCAACTAAAATGTATTAAAGATCTAAAACTCTAAACTCTCTAGAAGAAAACAGGAGGAAAGCCTTATGACAATGAGTTTTTTGGATATGACACAAAAGGAAAATATAATAAAAGAAAACATAGACAAGTGGAACTACATCAAACTATAAAACTCTGCACAGCAAAGAAAGCAATCAATAGAGTGAAAAGGCAACATATAGAATGAGAGAAAATATTTGCATATCATATCCTTGTTAAGGGGTTAATTTCAAAACATATAAGGAGCTCCTACAACTCAGTAGTAAAAAAAAAAAAAAAATGACTTGACTATAAAGTAGGTGAAGGCCTTGAACAGATATCTCTTCAAGAAAGACATACATATAACCAGCAGGTATACAGAAAGGTGCCCAATCTCACTAGTCTTCAGGGAAATGCAAACTAAAACCATGGTGTAAAATGGTGTAAAATATCTCAAACCAGTTAGAACAGCTATTACATTTTAAAAAAAAGAAAAAAACAAGTGTTGGTAAGTTTATAAAGAAACTGGGATCTTTAAATGCTATTCATTGAAAAGAAAAATGGTGCAGAACTATGTGGAAGCTCCTCAAAAAGTTAAAAAAGGCAGTATCATATGAGCCAGCAATCCCATTTCTGAATATATGTCCTAGAGTTGAAATCAGGATGTTGAAGAGATATGTGCACTTCTATGTTCACTGCAGCATTATTCACAACAGCCCTCTCCATAATGGCACTTATAGCATAACGGCATTACCTGCTATCTCCAATGGCAGGTGGCATTTAGACCACCTCAATGCCTGTCAACGGATGAACGGATAAAATGGATAAAGAAAATCTGGTATGTGCATTAATAGAATATTATTTTAGCCTTTAAAATGAAAGGAAATCCTACCACTTCACTTTACTAAAGGACTTACTGATCAGATCAGACTCCCTTAGGATAATCTCCCCAATTTAAAGCCAGTTGATTAGGGAGTTTAATTACCTGCTACATCCCTCCACCTATATTAGTGCTTGAATATCAGAGAAGGTGTGCACATTAAGGGCTGGAAATCACGGAGCCAGGCAGAGGCTTTATTACTCCTATCAGTGCTGCCTACCTCGGGGAATCTTATCTAAGTAAGTCTTTAGATAATCAGGTGAGGAATAATTTTTCAGCTTCTTAATTTTTTTTTCTCAGCTGAATATACAAGCTGAGGCCTAGGCTTTTATTCACAAAGAGAGCTGAGTTCCACATAGTGCTATAGAGTCCTGATAACATTCTAAATTAAGATTGTTCATGCTAAGTGTATCTTGCCTCAAAGTCAAGAGTAACATTCAACCAACTTACTCTGGAATTGTTAATTATTGAATTAGGAATATGCTTTAGCTATCTGAGCCTCAATGTGTTATTTCACTCACAATGGAGTGGTAGATATTATTAGTAACCAAATAAAAGGAAAAAATTTCCCAATCTAAGAAATCCATCTTTCAGGGCTGTAACAGTGGGAAAAAAACACAATGACGTTATTGCAAGCTTCAAGGATAATACACCAGTAGCTCTCATACTAACAAAATAACAAGATAGCCAGAAGCTTAGTAAAGAGAACCAGGGAAAGAGACAGCCAATAAAAGCCCTACTGAGATCATAGACAACTCTAGGGTTTGGAAAGAATGTATACTACTAGGCTGAGCCTGCTCAACAGTAGTCAGAGCAAGACTTGGAAATATACCTCAAGCCTCACACAGATCAATAATATCTGAAGTTTCACAGAAAGGGGGCTAAAACACAACCTCTGACTGGCACTGACAGAATAAGCTACTCTAACCAGGGGTGACTCCTCAAGAACCACGTCTTTAAATAATATCAGTCATCCCTGGAAATCTCAAAGACTATGTGTATGCCCAAGGCTGCCTTCTCTTAGGAATGATCAAGCTATTATTCCTGGCTGGACATGGGAAGTAATATAAAAATCCATGAAATGCTATAGTCTCCAAACCACACAAGCACATTCAACAAAAAGTTAACTGGCTAAGGAGGCTTAAGTATGACCTCTGACCAGTAAGGTATTTATGCTGACCCAGAAGGGACCAGGCTTAAGAAAAAAATGGTGGGATGACAACATGAGCAACATATAAGAGGCTACACACTGCAGGGTAAACACACTTTATAGAATCATTTTTTTTTTTCAAGTCACTAAACAAATAAACCACAATATATTATCAAAAATGTCCAGTTTTCAACAAAAATAATGGAACATGATAGCAAACAGGAAAATGTGTGGCTTATAAACAAAGGAAAATGAGCAATAGCATATGTCTTTGAAATTGTCCAGATAGTGGACTGAGCAGAAAAAAAAAAAATTCAAAGCAGATATTACAAATGCATTCAAAGAACTGAAGGAAACAAAGCTTAAAGGATTAAAATGATGTATCTCTTTTACATCTCATAAAATACTGAACATCAATAATGGAATGGAAATTATTAAAAGGAACCAAATTAAATTTCTATAGTTGAAAAATACAGTAAGTGAAATGAAAACCACTAGAATGGCTCAACAACAGAGTTGAACTGGCATAATTTAAAAATATCAAATAACCTGAAGATACATCAATTGAGATTATATAATCTAAGACAGAGAATAAGGAATTAAGAAAAAAAATAAGAGTCTCCCACATAAAACCTCTAGAACTGATAAATGATTCAGCAAGGTAGCAGGATACAAGATTAACATACAGAAATCAGCTGCATTTTTTACACTAACAATAATATATCAGAAAGGGAATATAAGCAAATAATCCCTTTTAAAATTGCATCAAAAATATAATACTTAGGAATACACCTCACTAAGGAAGTGAAAGACTCATATGCTGAGAACTATGAAGCATTAATAGAAGAAACTAAAGATGATTCAAAGAAATGGAAAGATATCTTATGCAGTTGGATTGAAAGAATTAGTATTGTTAAAATGGCCATACACTACAGAGTCTACTGACTCGATGCAAGCCCTATCAAATTGTCCATGACATTTTTCACAGAACTAGAACAATTAATCCTAAAATTTATATAGAACCATACAAGATCAAGAAGTGCCAAAGTAACTTTGAATAAAAAGAACAAAGCAGGATACATAACCCTCCCAGACTTCAGACAATACTACAAAGCTACAGTAATCAAAACAGCATGGTATTGGCACATAAACAGACATACAGATCCATGGAACAGAATAGAGAGTCTAGAAACACACCCGCACACCTTTAGTAAATCAATCTTTGACAAAGGAGGTACGAATATTGTTGTTCAGTCATCCAGTTGTGTACAACTCTTTGTGACACCATGGACCACAGCATGCCAGGCCTCCCTGTCCCTCACCATTTCCTGAAGCTTGCCCAAGTTCATTTCCATTGCATCACTGATGCTATCCAGCCATCTCATCCTCTGATGCTCTCTTATCCTTCTTCCCTCAGTCTTAGCATCAGGAACTTCTCAAATTAGTCAGCTGTTCACATCAGATGACCAAAATACTGGACCTTCAGCTTCAGCATCAGTCCTTCCAATAAGTATTCAGGGTTGATTTCCCTTAAGACTGACTGCTTTGATATCCTTGCTGTCCAAGGACTCTCAGGAGTCTTCTCCAGCACCACAGTTTGAAGGAATTAATTCTTTGGCACTCTGCCTTCTTTATAGTCCAAATCTCACAACCATACATGATCACTGGGAATATCATAGCCTTGACTATCTGGACCTTTGTCAGCAGAGTGATATTTCTGCTTTTCAACATACTGTCTAGGTTTGTTACAGTTTTCTTGCCAAGAAGCAACTGTCTTCTGATTTCATGGCTACAGTCATCATCTGTAGTGATTTTAGAGCCCAAGAAGAGGAAATCTATCACTACTTCCACCTTTCCCCTTCTATTTCCCATGAAGTAATGGGGCCAGATGCCATGACCTTAGCTTTTTTAATATTTAGTTTTAAGCTGGCTTTTTCACTCTCCTCCTTCACCCTCAGCAAGAGGTTCTGTAGTTCCTATTCACTTTCTGCCATTAGAGTGGTATCTGCATATCTGAGGTTGTTGACAGGCAGACCATCTTACTTATAAGTAAGATGTCTCCTGAGAGACCGGCATGCAGGTCAAGAAGCAACAGTTTGAACCTTGTATGGAACAACTGTTTGGTTAATTATTGAGAAAGGAGTATGGCAGGGCTGTCTGTTGTCCCACTGTATATTTAACCTACGTGCTGAGCACATCTTGAGAGATGCTGGGCTGGATGAGTTACAAGCTGGAATCAAGACAGGTGGGAGAAACATCAACAACTTCAGTCAAGAATATATAATGGGGCAAAGACAGTATCTCCAGTAAGTGATGTTGGGAAAGTTGGAGAGCCACAAATCAATGAAGTTATAATGCACTCTCACATCATACACAAAAATAAACTCAAAATGGCTTGGAGATTAAATTTAAGATATGCCACCATAAAAGTCTTAGAAGAAAACATATGAAAAACATTCTCTGACATGAATAGTACCAAAGTTTTCTTAGTTCAATCTCCCAAGGTAATAAAAATAAAAGCAAAAATAAACAAATGGAACCTAATCAAACTTATAAGCTTCTGAACAGCAAAGAAAGTCATAAATAGAATGAAAAGACAATCTATGGACTGGGAGAAAACATCTGCAAACAATGTGACCCACAGGGACTTAATTTCCAAAATATACAAATAGCTTATACAACTCAACAGCAACGACAACAAAAGAAAAACCCAAACAACCCAATTGAAAAATGGGCAAAAGACCTAAATAGACATTTCTCTAAGGAATACATACAGAGCAAATAGACACATGAAAAGTTGCTCATCATCATTAATTATTAAGAAGGGCAAATCAAAACTACAATGAGGTACCACGTCACACCAGTTTGAATGGCCATTACTAAAAAGTCTACAAATAGGGGATTCCCTGGTGGCTCACTGGTAAAAAAAAAAAAAAAAAATCTGCCTTCCAGTGTAAGAAACATGGGTTTGATTCCTGGGCTGGAAAAGTCCCACATGCCACAGAGCAACTAAGCCTGGGTACCACCACTATTGAGCCTGTGCTCTAGAGCCCAGGGGCCAAAACTACTCGGCTCGGGTGCAACGACCGAGGCCTGTGTGCCCTGGAGCCCGTGCTCAGCAGCGAGGTGAGAACCCGCAGCGAGACGTCTGCTTACCACATGAAAGGGGAGCCTCCTGCTCACCACAACCAGAGAAAAGCCCACGCAGCCACGAAACCCTGGCACAGCCAAAAATAAATAAAGAAAGAAATATATTATTTTTAAAAAGTCTACAAATAACAAATGCAGGAGAGGGTGTGGAGAAATGGAAACCCTCCTACATGCTTAGTGGGAATGTAAGTCGGTACAGCCACTATGGAAAACAGCATGTAGGCTCCTCAATAAACTAAAATTGGAGTTGCCATATGATCCAGCGATCCCACTCCTGGGCATAAACCCAGATAAAACTATAATTCAAAAAGACACAGGCTTCATATATTCACAGCAGCTCTATTTGCAATAGCCAAGACATGGAAATAGCCTAAATGTTCATCAAGAGATGAATGGATAAAGGAAATGTGATTTATGTATATAAAAGGATATTACTCAGCCATACAAAAGAATAACATAATGCCACCTTGCAGCAACATAAACAGACCTAGACACTATCATACTAAGTGAAGTTAAAAACAAAAAGAAAAACAAAGGCAAATATCATATGATATTACTTACATTTAGAATCTAAAATATGACACAAATGAGCCCATCTATGAAATGGAAAGAGACTCACAGATATAAAGAACAGACCTGTGGTTGCCCAGGGAGAGGAGTGAAGGAGGGTTTGATTGACAATTTGGAACTGGCAGATGTAAGCTGTTATACATAACATAGATGAACAACAAGCTCCTACAGTACACAACAAGGAACAATATTCAATGTCTTATAATAAACCGTAATGGAATAAAGTATGAAAGGGAATCTATACATATATAAATATGCACAACATTGTAAATCAACTATACTTCAGTAATACTTTTTTAAAAAGACACGAAAAGAACGAAAACAAAAAAAGAAAAATTAACAGATCCTCAAGAGAAATGTGGAAGACCATTAAAAACACCAATGTACATGTATGCAACAGGACTACCACAAAGAGAGGAAAGCAAGAAAGACTAACAATTAAGGAAATAAAGGCTAAAAACTCCCCCAAACTGATGAAAAATAAGCATGTACTACAGCCAAGAACCTCACCAAACTATAGGTAAAATAAGTGCCAAGGGCGAAACACCCAGACCAATCACAGACAAAATGTTGAAAAACCAAGAGAAATCTTGAAAAGAACAAGAGAAAAGGGATCATAACATCAAACTGACTGCTCATCAGAAACAACAGAAGTCTGAAGGCAGTGGGATGACATATTCAACACACTAAAAGCAAAAATTGTCACACATAGACTGTTATGTCTAGCAAAACTATTTTTCAAAACTGAGAATGAGACAAAGCCATTTCCAGATAAGGAAAAACAGAGAGTCTGTTGCAGGTAGATCTACCTTAAAAGAAATATTAAAAGAAGTTCTGCAGACTGAAAACAGGTGAAAGATAGTAATTCAAAGCCACAAGAAAAAACAGAGTGCCATTAAGAGTAATTATGTAGGTAGTTATTGAGAGAGTCAACTCCTAGGCAGGTTGATAAGAAATCCAGGGGGCCCCAAAGAGAGAGGGGTCTGGAATTCTCAAGGAGGAGGAAAGGACAAACGTTTTTGTCTATATTCCTTGCTGCTGCTGCTGCTAAGTCACATCAGTCGTGTCCAACTCTGTGTGACCCAATAGACAGCAGCCCACCAGGCTCCTCCATCCCTGGGATTCTCCAGGCAAGAACACTGGAGTGGGTTGCCATTTCCTTCTCCAATGCGTGAAACTGAAAAGTGAAAGTGAAGTCGCTCAGTCATGTCCAACTCTTAGCGACTCCGTGGACTGCAGCCTACCAGGCTCCTCCGTCCATGAATTTTCCAGGCAAGAGTACTGGAGTGGGGTACCATTGTCAGTTCAGTTCAGTTGCTCAGTCGTGTCTGACTCTTTGAGACCCATGAATCGCAGCACATCAGGCCTCCCTGTCCATCACCAACTCCTGGAGTTTATTCAAACTCATGTCCATGGAGTCCGTGATGCCATCCAGCCATCTCATCCTCTGTCGTCCCCTTCTCCTCCTGCCCCCAATCCCTCCCAGCATCAGGGTCTTTTCCAATGAGTCAACTCTTCGCATGAGGTGGTCAAAGTATTAGAGTTTCAGCTTCAGCATCAGTCCTTCCAATGAACACCCAGGACTGTTCTCCTTTAGGATGAAGTGGTTGGATCTCCTTACAGTCCAAGGGACTCTCAAGAGTCTTCTCCAACAGCACAGTTCAAAAGCATCAATTCTTCAGCGCTCAGCTTTCTTCACAGTCCAACTCTCACATCCACACACGACCACTGGAAAAACCATAGCCTTGACTACATGGACCTTTGTTGGCAAAGTAATGTCTCTGCTTTTTAATATGCTGTCTAGGTTGGTCATAATTTTCCTTCCAAGGAGTGTCTTTTAATTTCATGGCTGCAATCACTATCTGCAGTGATTTTGGAGCCCCCAAAAATAAAGTCTGACACTATTTCCACTGTTTCCCCATCTATTTGCCATGAAGTGATGGGACCAGATGCCATGATCTTAGTTTTCTGAATGTTAAGCTTTAAGCCAACATTTTCACTCTCCTCTTTCACTTTCATCAAGAGGCTTTTGAGTTCCTCTTCACTTTCTGCCATACGGGTGGTGTCATCTGCATATCTCAGGTTATTGATATTTCTCCCAGCAATCTTGATTCCAGCTTGTGTTCTTCCAGCCCAGGGTTTCTCATGATGTGCTCTGCATATAAGTTAAATAAGCAGGGTGACAATATACAGCCTTGACGTACTCCTTTTCCTATTTGGAACCAGTCTGTTGGTCCATGTCCATTTCTAACTGTTGCTTCCTGACCTGTATATAGGTTTCTCAAGAGGCAGGTCAGGTCGTCTGGTATTCCCATCTCTTTCAGAATTTTCCACAGTTTATTGTGATCTATACAGTCAAAGGCTTTGGCATAGTCAATAAAGCAGAAATAGATGTTTTTCTGGAACTCTCTTGTTTTTTCGATGATCCAGCGGATGTTGGCAATTTGACCTCTGGTTCCTCTGCCTTTTCTAAAACCAGCTTGAACATCTGGAAGTTCACGGTTCACATACTGCTGAAACCTGGCTTGGAGAATTTTGAGCATTACTTTACTAGCGTGTGAGATGAGTGCAGTTGTGCGGTAGTTTGAGCATTCTTTGGCATTGCCTTTCTTAGCGATTGGAATGAAAACTGACCTTTTCCAGCGTTGTGGCCACTGCCGAGTTTTCTAAATTTGCTGGCATATTGAGTGCAGCACTTTCACAGCATCACGTTTTAGGATTTGAAATAGCTCGACTGGAATTCCATCACCTCCACTATCTTTGTTTGTGGAGATGCTTTCTAAGGCCCACCTGACTTCACATTCCAGGATGTCTGGCTCTAGGTGAGTGATCACACCATCATGATTATCTGGGTCGTGAAGATCTTTTTTGTACAGTTCTTCTGTGTATTCTTACCACCTCTTCTTACTATCTTCTGCTTCTGTTAGGTCCATACCATTTCTGTCCTTTCTTGAACCCATCTTGTAGTCTTAGACAATTACACAACTCAGTTTAATCTCTGTACTAGGGATTATACAACAACAATGTATCCTGCTTGAGGACGGTTTCTCCTTCCTGAATACCTTCTGGCTAATCCTGTTATCTTAAAATGTAAATTATGGGAGAGGGTCTAGTAAGATCTTTACAACCTCCAGACATTCTTTTGATTCACTGTAATAACTAATTAAAAGGTATATAACTCCATTGCTAACACTAGCAAGGGGGTATTTCTTTCTACCCCCTTCTAATGTCTATGTCAGAAGCTTTCACTATCTCTTTTATACTTTAATAAAACTTTATTACACAAAAGCTCTGAGCGATCAAGCCTGTCTCTGGCTCGAGATTGAATTTTTCTCTCCAGAGGCCAAGAATCACGGCATCTTTCATGGTTTAGAAACAACTTTTCATTACAAAATATGGTATAATTGCACAGATTTTTTCCTATCTTTTCCTGATTGATTTAAAAAGCAACTGTAACACAACATATATATGAGTATATTACTGAGTAATAACAGATAAATGTAATATATTTGATAATAATACTATGAAGAAGGGGGACAGGAACAAAGCTATGCTGAAGTAAACTGACACTAGATAGAAGAGAAAAAGGGAAACAGAAAGGGTAAATAAGAAAATCCCCATAACAAACTATAAACACATATATGTGCTTTTACTTCTTTAGCTTTCTTAAAATATATATATTATACAAACAAATATTTATAATTATATTTTCAGTTTGTAAAAATATAAATGTATTATATATGATAATAATAGTACAAAATTTAAGGAGGAAATGGGGCCAATAAAATTTCCATATATTATAGGAAATTGTTGTTTTTCAGTCCCTAAGTAGTGTCTAACTCTTTGAAATCCCAAAGACTATAATCCGCCGGGCTCCTTTGACCATGGGACTTTCCAGGCAAGAATACTAGATTAGATTGCCATTTCCTTCTCCAGGGGATCTTCCCAACACAAGGATCGAACCTGCATATCCTGAATTGGCAGAAGGATTCTTCACTGCTGAGCCGCAAAGGAAGCCCCATTATAGGAATTACATTCAGTTCAGTTCAGTCGCTCAGTCGTGTCCGACTCTTTGCGACCCCATGAACCGCAGCACACCAGGCCTCACTGTCCAACACGAAATACCCGGAGTTTACCCAATTTCATGTCCCTTGAGTTGGTGATGCCATCCAACCATCTCATCCTCTGTTGTCCCCTTCTCCTCCTGCCCTCCATCTTTCCCAGCATCAGGGTCTTCTCAAATGAGTCAGCTCTTCACATCAGGTGGCCAAAGTATTGGAGTCTCAGCTTCAACATCAGTCCTTCCAATGCACATTCAGGGCTGCTCTCCTTTAGGATGGACTGGTTGGATCTCCTTGCAGACTCTCAAGAGTCTTCTCCAACACCACAGTTCAAAAGCATCAATTCTTCGGCACTCAACTTTCTTTAGAGTCCAACTCTCACATCCATACATGACCACTGGAAAAACCATAACCTTGACTAGACGGAACTTCTTTGACAAAGTAATGCCTCTGCTTTTTAATATGCTGTCTAGGTTGGTCACAACTTTGCTTCCGAGGAGAAAGAATCTCTTAATTTCACGGATGCAATCACCATCTGCTGTGATTTTGGAACCCAAAATATAAAGTCAGCCACCGTTTCCAATGTTTCCCTATCTATTTGCCATAAAGTGATGGGACTGGATCCATGATCTTTGTTTTCTGAATGTTGAGCTTCAAGCCAACTTTTTCAGTGTTCTCTTTCACTTTCACCAAAAGGCTCTTTATCTTCTTCACTTTCTGCCATAAGGGTGGTGTCATCTGCATATCTCAGGTTATTGATATTTCTCCCAGCAATCTTGATGCCAGCTGTGTTTCTTCCAGCCCAGGGTTTCTCATGATGTGCTCTGCATATAAGTTAAATAAGCAGGGTGACAATATACAGCCTTGACGTACTCCTTTTCCTATTTGGAACCAGTCTGTTATTTTCCTCTATTTCTTTTCATTGATCGCCGAGGAAGGCTTTTGTATCTCTCCTTGCTATTCTTTGGAACTCTGCATTTAAATAGGTATATCTTTCCTTTTCTCCTTTGCTTGTTGATTCTTTTCTTTTCACAGCTATTTGTAAAGCCTCATCAGACAGCCATTTTGCTTTTTTGTATTTCTTTTTCTTGGGGATGGTCTTGATCCCTATCTCCTGTACATTGTCAGGAATCTCCATCCATAGTTCATCAGGTACTCTATCAGATCTAGTCCCTTAAATCTATTTCTCACTTCCACTGTATAATCATAAGGGATTTGATTTAGGTCACACCTGAATGGTGTAGGGGTTTTCCCCATTTTCTTCAATTTAAGTCTGAATTTGGCAATAAGGAGTTAATGATCTGAGCCACAGTCAGCTCCTGGTCTTGTTTTTGCTGACTGTATAGAGCTTCTCCATCTTTGGCTGCAAAGAATATAATCAATCTGATTTCGGTGTTGGCCATCTGGCAATGTCCATGTGTAGAGTTTTCTCTTGTGTTATTGGAAGAGGGTGTTTGCTATGACCAGTGCATTCTCTTGGCAGAACTCTATTAGCCTTTGCCCTGCTTCATTCTGTACTCCAAGGCCAAATTTGCCTATTACTCCAGGTGTTTCTTGACTTCCTACTTTTGCATTCCAGTCCTCTATCATGAAAAGGACATCTTTTTTTCAGTGTTAGTTCTAAAAGGTCTTGTAGATCTTCATAGAACCATTCAACTTCAGCTTCTTCAGCATTACTGGTCAGGGCATAGACTTGGATTACTGTGATATTGAATTCTTTGCCTTGGAAATGAACAGAGATCATTCTGTTGTTTTTGAGACTGCATCCAAGTACTGCATTTTAGACTCTTTTGTTGACCATGATGGCTACTCCACTTCTTCTAAGGGATTCCTGCCCACAGTAGTAGATATAATGGTCATCTGAGTTAAATTCACCCATTCCAGTCCATTTTAGTTCCCTGACTCCTAGAATGTCGACGTTCACTCTTGCCATCTCCTGTTTGACCACTTCCAATTTGCCTTGATTCATGGACCTAACATTCCAGGTTCCTATGCAATATTGCTCTTTACAGCATCGGACCTTGCTTCTATCACCAGTCACATCCACAAGTGGGTGTTGTTTTTGCTTTGGCTCTATCCCTTCATTCTTTCTGGAGTTATTTCTCCACTGATCTCCAGTAGCATATTGGGCACCTACTGACCTGGGGAGCTCATCTTTCAGTGTCCTATCTTTTTGCCTTTTCATGCTGTTCATGGGGTTCTCAAGGCAAGAATACTGAAGTGGTTTGCCATTCCCTTCTCCAGTGGACCACATTCTGTCAGACCTCTCCACCATGACCCGTCCATATTGGGTGGCCCCAAATTGCATGGCTTAGTTTCACTGAGTTAGACATGGCTGTGGACCATGTGATCAGATTGGTTAGCTTTCCGTGTTTGTAGTTTCAGTCTGTCTGCCCTCTGATGCCCTCTCTCAGCGCCTACTATCTTACTTGGGAATTACATTTAGTCAGTATAAACGTGAAGTAGACTCTTATAAGTTAAGATGTGTATCCTTGAGAAAGTAATATCTAATACAAATTTCTCAAAATGTAGTTAAAATTGCTTGTGACTAAATTGTTAACACTAAACAAAATTTGCGGTCAATAGGGGACTGACCAAGATGCAAGTAGGAAGACCCTCAGTACATATCCTTCCATGGAAATACCAAAATTACAACTACTTACGGACAATCATTGATGAGAAAGCCTGAAAACTAGCAGAACATATCTACAACTAAAAATATAAAGAAGGAACCACAACAAGACTGACAGGTGAGGCAGAGATATAGTACAGCCAAGATCCACATTTCCTGGTAGATAACCGACAAGCAGGAGCATAATCACAATTTCAAAGGTTCTCTCCAAGGGCTGAAGTGTTTAAGCTCCGCATCAGGCTCCCTAGCCCAGGGGTTCTGCCTTGGGAATATGAGCTCCCCCAATGTCTGGCTTCAAAAGCCAGTGGGATTTGCTTTTTGGAGAGCCAGAAGGATGTAGGAAAGGGAGACTCTGCTCTTATAGTGTACACACAAGCCTCACATGCTCTGAGATCTATGGCAAAGGAGCCTGGAGCAGACTCAGTTACTGATTTTAGAAAGGGCAGGAGAAAATGAGGACTCACGCTGGGGACACACATGCTGGCAGTAGTCATTTTTGGAAGCTCATTCTACCATGAAGACACTGGTGCTAGCAAGTGCCATTTTGGAGTTCTCCTTTTAGCTTACTAGTGTCAGAATCCAGCGCCAACTCCGGCCTATCTGCACAATTCTCGCGACTTTCCAGCCAGCCTCACAGGGACACAAACCCACCCATCGGCAGGCTGGCAGCAGCCACAGTCCCCCACCCCCACCAAGACCTCCACCCACCCTGGGGCTCAGTGCTGCCCACCATATGACCCAGCACCCAGCGACACAAACCAGTGGGTCAGCACTATCTCTGGATCCTCCAGGACCATACATCCAGTCAAGTTGGGACCAGACCCTATCTACCAGTGGGCTGGTTCTGGGAGACCCTGAGCCCCCACATCCAGCCACCCCAGGAACCACACCATCTCTCGAAGTTTGCCCACATTCATGTCCATTGCATTGGTGTTGCCATCCAGCCATGTCATCTGATGCCCTCTTCTCCCTCTGCCCTCAATCTTTCCCAGCATCTGGGACTTTTCCAACGAGTCAGCTGTTTGCATCAGATAACCAAAATACTGGAGTTTCGCTTCAGCTTCAGCTTCAGTCCTTCCAATGAGTATTCAGGGTTGATTTCCCTTAAGATTGACTGGTTTGATCCCCTTGCTGTCCAAGGGACTCTCAGGAGTCTTCTCCAACACCACACATCAATTCTTTGGTGCTCTACCTTCTCTACAGTCCAGCGCTCACAACCATTTGTGACCACTGGGAAGACCATAGCTTTAACTATACAGACTTTTGTTGGCAGAGTAATGCCTCTGCTTTTCAACACACTAAGTTTGTCATAGCTTTTCTGCCAAGAAGCAATCGTCTTCAGATTTCATGACTGCAGTCACCATCCACAGTGATTTTAGAGACCAAGAGGAGGAAATCTGTCACTACTTGCACATTTCCCCCCTCTTTTGCCATGAAGTAATGGAGCCAGATGCCATGATCTTAGCTTTTTTTATATTTAGTATTAAGTCAGCTCTTTCACTATCCTCCTTCGCCCTCACCAAGAAGCTCTCTAGTTCCTCTTCACTTTCTGCCATTCAAGTGGTATCATCCACATATCTGAGGTTGCTGGTGTTTCTCTGGCCTATCTTGATTCCAGTTTGTAACTCATACAGCCCGGCATTTCTTATGCTATGTTCAGATATAGATTAAACAAACAGGGTGACAGCAAACAGCTGTCGTACTCCTTTCTCAATCTTGACCCCATCAGTTGTTCCATACAGGGTTCTAACTGTTTTTTCTTGACCTGCATACAAGTTTCTCAGGAGATAGGTAAGATGGTCTGCTATTCCCATCTCTTTAAGAGCTTTCCACAGTTTATTATGATCCACACAGTCTGAGGCTTTGGTGTCATCGATGAAACAAAGATAGATGTCTTTCTGGAAGTTCCTAGCTTTCTCTATGATCCACCAGATGTCAGCAATTTGATCTCTGGTTCCTCTTCCTTCTCTAAGCCCAGCTTGGACATCTCAAAGTTCTTGGTTTGCATAAGCTGAAGCTTAGCGTGCATGATTTTAAGCATGACTTTACTACCATGGGAGGTGAATGCAACTGTCCAGTGGTTATCACATTCTTTAGTACTATCCTTCTTGGGAACTGGGATGAAGGTTGACATTTTCTAGTCCTGTGACCCCTGCTGGCTCTTCCAGCTTTGCTCACATATTGAATGCAACATCTTGACGGCATTATCCTTTAGGGTTTTTGAAAAGTTCTGCTGGAATTCCATCACATCCACCAATTTTATTAACAGCAGTGCTTCTTCAGGCCCACTTGACTTCACTCTCCAGGATGTCTCACTCTAGTGGCTGACCACACCATCATAGTCATCCTGTTCATCTGGATTTTCTTTGTACCATTCTTCCAAGTATTCTTTCCATCTCTTCTTGATCTCTTCAACGTCTACTAGGTCTCTATCATTTATGTGCTTTATCGTACCTATCTTTGGGCAAAGTGTTCCCTTGATATCTCCAATATTCCTAAAGAGAGCTCTAGTTTTTCCCCTTCTGTAGTTTTCTTCTAGTTTGACACACTATTCATTGAAGAAGGCCTTCCTGTCTCTCCATGCTGTTCTTCGAAATCCTGCATTTAGTTGGACACACCTTTCCCCTTCTCCCTTGCGTTTCACTTCTCTTCTTTCTTTAGCTATTTGTAAGGCCTCTTCAGATAACCACTTTGCCTTCTTGCTTTTCTTTTTCTTTGAGGTTTCTTTCTTTCTTTATTTTCTTGCTTGCTGCCTCTTGTACAATATTACAGATGTCCGTCCACAGCTCTTCAAGCACACTGTTTACAGGTTCTAATCCCTTGAATCTATTCATTACCTCCATTGCATATTCATGGGGGATTTGTTAAGTTGTACCTTGCTGGCCTTGTGGTTTTCCCTGCTTTCTTTATTTTAAGCCTGATTTTTTCTGAGAGGCTGATAATCTGAGCCACAGTCAGCTCCAAGATCTTGTTTTTGCTGACTATATACAACTTCTTCATTTTTGGCTACAAAGAATGTAATCAATTTGATTCCCGTATTGGCTATTTGGTGATGTCCATATGTAAAATCATCTTTTATGTTGTTGAAAACAGTATTTGCTATGACCAATGCATTCTCTTGGCAGAATTCAGTTAGCCTTTGCCCTGCTTCATTTTGTACTCCAAGACCAAACTTGCCTGTTACTCCAGGTTGTCTCTTGACTTCCTACTTTCACATTCCAATTGTCAATGATAAACAGAACATCTTTTTATTTATTTATTTATTTTTTTGGTGTTAGTTCTAGGAGGTTTTCTAGGTTTTCATAGAACTGATCAACTTCAGCTTCTTTGGCACTGGTGGTAGGGGCATAGATTTGGATTATGTGATGCTGAATGAATGGTTTGCCTTGGAAATGAACTGAGATCATTCTGTCATTTTTGAGGATTCACCCAAGTACTGCATTTTGGACTCTTTTGATGGTTATGAGGGCTACTCCATTTCTTCTATGGGATTCTTGCCCACAGTAGTAGATATAATGGTCATTTGAATTAAATTAGTCCATTCCCATCCATTTTAGTCCACTGATTCCTAAGATGTTGATGTTTAGTCTTACCATCTCCTGCTTGACCATGTCCTATTTACCTTGATTCATGGACCTAACATTTCAGGTTCATATGCAATACTGTTCTTTGCAGCACTGGATTTTACTTTCATCACCAGACATCCACAACTGAGCATCATTTTCACTTTGGCCCAACTGCTTCATTCTTTCTGGGGCTATTAGTAGTTCTTCTCCACTCTTCCCCAGTAGCAGCTGGATACCTTCAGACCTGGGGGATTCACATACAGTATCCTATCTTTTTGTCCTTTTATACAGTTCATGTGGTTCTCACGGCAAGAATACTGGGGTGGTTTGCCATTCCCACCTCCAGTGGACCATGTTTTGTCAGAACTCTCCACTGTGACCTGTCCGTCTTGGGTAGCCTTACACAGAATGGCTCATAGCTTCATCATGTGATGCAAGCCCCTTTGCCATGACAAGGCAGTGATCCATGAAGGGGCCTCATCAAGATACAGTATAATTAAAATGGCAGAAATTAAAGGTAAAGAGAGAATATTAAAAGCAGCAGGGAGAACAAATAGTTATGTATAAGGAAACTGTCATAAGATTATCAACTGACTTTGAATGAAAACTTTACAGGCCAGAGGGAGTGAAACAATATATTTAAAGTGATGAAAAGAAAAAACCTATAACTAAGGATGGTTCAATATCTGCAAATTAATCAATGTGATACACCATATTCCAAATTGAAAAGTAAAAATCATATGATTATTTTAATAGGTGCAGAAAAGCTTTTAACAAAATTCAGCATCTATTTATGATAAAAACTATTCAGCAAAGCAGTGGGAATATAACACAACATGAGAAAGGCCATATATGACAAGCCCATAGCTAATATCATACTCAGTGGTAGAAAGCTGAAAGCATTTTCTTCCAAGAAGAAGACAAAGATCTAGAAGAAGACAAAGATGCCCAACCTCACCACTTTTATTCAACATAGTATTGGAAGTCCTAACCACAGCAATCACCAAAAAAAAAAAAAAAAAGAATTGGAAAGGAAGAAGTAAAACTGTCACTATTTGTAGATGACAAGAGACTACATATAGAAAACCCTGAAGATGCCACAAAAAACTCTCAGAACTTACACAGTGAATTCAGTAAACTTGCAGAAGACAAAATTAATTGCAGCACTATTCATAATACCTATGATATGGAAGCAATGCAAATGCCCAGTGATAGATGAATGGGTAGATGGGTGTTTGTTTGTGTGTGTGTGTGCCGAAAGATATATTCAAAGAAGAACAAAGTTGGAGGGCTTAAACTTTCTGATTTCAACCCTACTGCAAACTATAGTAATCAAGACAGTTGTTATTCCAGCAGTACTGACATAACTATAAACATATGGTCAATTTATTTTTTAAAAGTGACAAAAGAAAATTAAATCGTGAAAAAATAGTCATTTCAACAAATGCTGTTGTGAAAATTGGATGACTACATGCAAATGAATGTAGTGGGGCCTTACCTCAAATCATATACAAAGAATCACAATATAATATAACACAATATGATAAAATGAAAATAACTGAAAATTGATCATAGACCTAAATATAAGGACTACAAATATAAAACTCCTGGAAGAAAACACAGAAGTAAATCTTAACAACCATAAGTTAGACAATGGTTTCTTTGGTACTACACAAAAAGCCCAAATGATAAAAGAAAATAAAATGGACTACATTTTTTCAAACTTTTGTGCTTCAAATGATACCATCAAGAAAATAAAATAAGCTTCACAGACTGGGAAAATACACTGGCACATCATATATTTGATAAAGGACTTTTATCCAGATATTTAAAAAGGACTTTTCAATAATAAAAAAAACAAATAATGAAATTTTTAAATGGGCAAACAATTTAAATAGACATTTTTTCCAAGGAAGGTATATTAATGACCAACAAGCACATATAAAGATATTCTACATTATAAATGAAAATTAAAAACACAGTGACATACTACTTTACACCCACTAGAAAGGTGATAATAAAAGAGACAGACAATAACAAGTTTGGTGAGGATGTGGAGAAGCTGGAACTCATAGCATCATTGGGGGGGGGGGTAGTATACACTGTAGCCATTTTGCAAAACAGATGGTGGCTTTTCAAAAAGTTAAACACAGTATTATCATATGACCTGAAATTCCATTCCTAGGTACATACTCAAATGAAATAAAAATATATGTCCACACAAAAACTTGTATATGAATTTTCAGAACAGCAGTATATAGCAGTATATAGGAGTGTAAACAACCCAAAAGTCCATCAACTGACAAATGGGTAAATGAAATGTCGTATATCCATATAGTGGAATGTTAGACAGCAGCAAAAACTGAGGTATTGATACATGCTGTAACATGATGACTACTGAAAATACTATGCTAAGTTAAAGTCAGTCACAAAAGAACATATACTGGATTATTTTATTCATATTAAGTAGCAAGAATAAGAAAATTTATAGAAATGGAATGTAAATTAGTGGTTGCTTAGTGCTAGAGTTTAATGGGGAGAATGGAGGTTGGTTGCTTATGGGAACAGGTTTTTTCCAGGGAGACTGAAGATGTTCTCAACTAAGATTTTCATAATGGTTGCACAACTTAGTGAATATACTGAAAAATGTTGAATTGTATACTTTAAATTGATAACACGTAAGTATGTTAATTATATCTCAATAAAGCTGTTTGAAAACAAAAAACAACAAAAAGAGCAACGATATACAAGACCTGAGGCTTTCCAAAACTGTACAAGACAACGTATTTAAGACTGCCTGACAGAAGGTGACCCATTCTAAGCCTCTGGGGTTACAAGCCACGGGGCGGAGGGCGGGGGGGGGGGTGGTGGTGGTGGGGAACAGGTAAGTTTTACCTTACAAATATGCTGACAGTGATTCTCCAGTTGAAACACACTAGAGGACTAGAGAAAACGTTTCTTATGCCACAGATTCCAAAAGCATCTACGCTTATTAAATGACCTAAAGTACGAAGATAAAATGCTTGCTTACATAATAGTGTGAAAGCATACAACCCCAAAGAGAAATTGATTAGAAGGGATTGAATTAAATTTAAAGGCTAGACAGGGAAGGAGTAAGACAGCATATGGTGACTGGAATTGACAGCAAATTTCTAGGCTTTATAAGAACGCAACAATAGCTCAAATGTTGCATGAAAAGACAGTGTGAGTAGGTGGCTTTCCCAGCTCCAGATGAAAAACACTTAGTGAAAAACACTAATCCCTCAATGGGAGCTTTCTCCTGACTTTATATATTAAAAGTGTGTTTAAATATACACTGACAATGAGTAATCTGGCATCCAGCCATGGCTAAAACAAATGTTTCCCAATTTCTTCTCCTTCCTTCAAAACCAATTAAATTTCTGCTGTGGTCTATAGCAGTGATTTTTTAAACTCTGACTGGACATTAAAATACCCTGGGTCAAGATGTCCTTCAATAGGTCAATAGATAAAACAAATTGTGATATATCTTTGTGTTGGAATTTTATTCAACAATAAATAAATGAGCTCTCGAATCATAAAAAGACATGGAAGAATCTCAAATGCTTAGTGGTAAGTGAACACACTATGTGATTCCAACCAGGGTATTCATGTGGAAAGGCAAAACTATGGAGACAGTAGAAGAATCGTGGTTTCTAGAAGGTAGGTGTGGGGAAGAAGAGATGAATAGGAGGAGCCCCAGGGGATTTTTAGGGCAGTGCAACTATTCTGTATAATACTGTAATGGGGGATACACATGAAATTTTTTTAATAAAGCACACAAGAGACTTCAGCTGAGATAAGCTGAACTTTATTGGTGCTGTGGGATTTATACTTCACTCAGCAGACAAAAACGGAAACTATAGCTGCAAGTGTTGAGACCTCTTCTTGCAGAGATTAAATGATTTATGAAATTGGGTAAACCTTTAAATTAGAGATAGGCTTTAAATTCATCTGAAAAAATTATTTTGGTTTTAAATATAAAACTACTTTGGACTGCTTTTTCACATTTTCCTATGAATTAATAATGGAAGATTTCTATTCAAATATGGCACATATCTTAGTTGTTATTTTATAACTAGTGTACTTAAAGTCACTTAATCTTCTTGCTGAAGTTAATGGGCTATAATGACATGAACTGACGTAATTTGGGTTGGGAAATAGTAAAAGGTATTATTTTGAATTGAGAAACACTTGGAGTTAATTTAATTGATGTATTAGGATGGGTTTAGGATGGATTGTGCAGCTTTTCCTGGGATATACCTTACCAACCATAAGATCAAAGATAGTCTGAATAGGAGCTATTGGTATTTTGGTTGGAGCCTCTTGGGTATGGTAGCAGGATAATCCTGAGAAAATTGCTGATTTGCTTACCTGAGAGGGAAGACCACACCTAGGTAGGTCATAAGTCAGATGATCAAGTCCTACAGCTGAGAGAAAAAAGTCCTGGGAGGTTGACAATGGCCACTTCTTTCTCTAGCAAGTCTTCCCTGGAAAGGAGGTTTCCAGGATGGGCTGTATATTAGAAGCACCCAGAGAACTTTAGATAGTATCATTGTCTTGCTAACACCCAGGCTAATTAAAGAAGACTATCTTTGATGAGAACTGACATCACAGACAAGTAGACGTGACATTATTTAGTGAATTTTGGAGAACACATTGAATGCATATAGATTGCCCATTCCTTTGAGTGCAGAGAAATGTATCACCTATACCTCCTTCTTCAGGATCGGGACCTCATGAGTGAAACTGACAGTATTCCTTTTAGGTTTGTAACTGGATATATATAGCTGACAAATTTAGGATAAGTTATTAGATTGCCCTTCTCTTAGATTTTATTACTAATTAAAGGTAACAATTTGGTCTCTGTCATGCGTCCAAGGTTGTCTCTCCATTGGTTCTAAGCTAGGGACCTAATCTACGAGCTCCATTGTTGTCCAATTGCTAAGTCCTGTCATACTCTTTCCAACCTCATAGACTACAGCACACCACACTCCTCTGTCCTCCACTATCTCCTGAAGTTTGATCAAATTCATGTCCATTGAGTCAGTGATGCTATCTAACCTTCTCATGCTCTGCTGCCCCCTTCTCCTTTTGCCTTCACTCTTTCCCCAAATCACAGTCTTTCCAGTGAGCCAGCTATTCACATCAGGTGGCCAAAGTGTTGGAGTTTTAGTAACAGTCTTTCCAATAAAGATTCAGGGTTGATTTCTTTTGGATTAACTGGTTTGATCTCTTTGCTGTCCAAGGGACTCTCAAGAGTCTTCTCCAGCACAACAGTTCAAAAACATCAATTCTTCAGCACTCAGCCTTCTTTATGCACCAACTCTCACATCCATGCATGACAACCAGAAAAACCATAGCTATGATTGTATGGAACTTTGTTGGCAAATGATGTCTCTGCTTTTTAATACACTGTCTATGTTTGTCATTGCTTTCCTTCCAAGGACAGAACGTCTTTTAATTCCATGACTGCAGTCATCATCTGCAGTGATTTTGGAGCCCAAGAAAATAAAACATGCCACTGTTTCCATTTTTTGTACATCTGGAATTTCTTGGTTCACATACTACTGAAGCCTAGCTTGAAGGATTTTGAACATTACCCTACTAGCATGTGAAATGAGTGCAGTTGGATGATAGTCTGAATATTCTTTGGCATTGATCTTCTTTAGTCCTGTGGCCACTGCTGAGTTTTCTAAATTTGCTGGAATAATGAGTGCAGCACTTTCACAGCATCATCTTTTAAGATTTGAAATAGCTCAGCTGGAATTCCATTACCTCTGCTAGCTTTGTTCATAGAGATGCTTCTTAAGGCCCACTTGACTTCACACTCCAGGATGTCTGGCTCTAGGTGAGTGATCATACCATTGTAGTTAACTGGGTCATTAAGATCTTTTTTTGTATAGCTCTTCTGTATATTCTTGCCACCTCTTCTAAATCTCTTCTGCTTCTGTTAAGTTCTTACTGTTTCTGTCCTTTATTGTGCCCATCCTTGCATGAAATATTCCCTTGATTGCTCCAATTTTCTTGAAGAGATCTCTAGTCTTTCCCATTCTATTATTTTCCTCTATTTGCATTTTTCATTTAAGAAGGCTTTCTAATCTCTCCTTGTATTCTCTGGAATTCTGCATTCAGTTGTGTATATCTTTCCCTTTCTCCCTTGCCTTTCACTTTTCTTTATTCCTTGGCTGTTTGTAAAATCTCCTCAGACAAGGAAACAACTTATACAATTAGCTCTGTACCATCGTGATATGTCTGTGAAGCACTTAGGAACCAGAGTACTCTCAAGGAACCAAGTTGTAAAGAATACAGATAGGAACCAGAGTAATCTCAAGGAACCAAGTTGTAAAGAATACAGATAGTTTCATGTATAAGGTTAATAAGTAGCCTCTGTTCTATTCTTTTGTCCTCTTTCTTACACTCAAATTCTCTCTTCTCATTTTTTGCCTCAGGCTGCGTACTACACACTGCCTTCATTCTTTCTCTTCAGGTAGGCAATCTTGTCAATGAGTTTCTTCCTAGCTCATGATGACTCTAGGCTTCGGAGACACTGGTTCAAACACTAATTGAACTGAACAATACCTTATAACTCCAAGAACCAATATCAACAAAGTAAGCCCCTGAATCAGAAAACATAAACTTCTGAAAGAAACAGTAAGGTTAGGTTATTTTGGAAGTTATGCCCACTTTTGTTTCATTAGCAGTGCTTGCAGGGAAGCCACAGGTGCACAGGAGGGCAGTTTAACTGTGTCAGAGCCTGGGTCTGGGGAGGCTTCTCAGATAAGTATTGGCTGGGAAGACATCCCATAGTATACTTATAGAATCACTAGGTTTTTTTCTATTTCTGTATTTATTCCAGGTCTTCTATGCAATTTCAAAAAGCCATGGAAACTTTTCACCCCATAATTGCAAAATTATAAACATTCTCATTGTAAAAATAAATGAGATAATTATATGCACCATTTTGAGAGTCTGAGGAAAAGCCCAATTCATTGAAGTTTTAGGTGGTTCAATTGTATATATTAAAATTCAGATGAAATAGGAGCAGTTGTTTAAACTTCAAAAGTTGTTACTATTTTAAAAAACATAGAATGATTACTTCAGGTAATACTACCTTGGGAAAGATAATAATCACAATCATTTTATTTCAACAATGATTCTTTTTTAGGTACTAATCATTGTTCTATAATGCTTATTTTTTAAAAAATTCTTTGAAGTGTATATTAACTGCTCTCTTGGATATGTAATTTTGCTTAAAAATAGTCTCCACAGAGTTTTACCTCTCTAGTAAACTATGTACAAATTGAGTTTTACTTTTCAAGAAGAGTGTTGAATAGGTAGCTTGTTAAGGAAAGACTGTTTCATTTTGTTTCCTTCCCCATGTTCTCTTGCACTGTTTCAACTCTTTTTCATTTAGTTGTACTTTTATGAATGCTACTCACTCCAGTATTCTTGCCTGGAGATTTCCATGGCAGAGGAGCCTGGCAGACTCCAGTCCATGGGGTCACATAGAGTTGGACACAACTGAGCGACTGACACTTATACTTTATGTTGTAGGACTTGAAAATTCCCTAGGGAGGTGAAAGGGCCTATTTTAGTTTCCTTTTTTATTAACCAGTCATTGATTCTAAGCAGTACTTTTGATAGTTGAAAAAGTGCTGGACAGAACCTCAGAAGACCTGTATTTGATTCTAACTCTCTAACTAATGAACTGTATTACTTTGGGCTGGCCACAACATTTCTGAACCTCATCTGTTTTCTGAAACTCATCATAGTTTTCTCATCCATGAAATACATTAAAATACATTTTCTTTAGTTACCCTTCTAGCTCTGACCTACTCTTCTACAAATGATTCTGTGGCATATTTCTGGCTTTATGGTTATTATGATAAACAATCACACAACCAGAGAATTACATTTAAAAATATCTATGAAACCGCATCAGAGGCTCACTGCCAATGAGAGAGGTTGTACCACAAGAACCTGAAACAGGATCCTAGAAACTGCTAGTAAATCTTGATTTATCCATGTACGTGAGTTGATCTACATGGTCTCTGGATTTGTCTGAAGAACAGAATGCTATGACAGTAAAGGTGTGCCCAGAAATGGAAGATATGTACAGAGTAGGATCTTTTCTGAGAAATCTGAAAGTAACTCTCCCAAATACAAATTTAGGAAAGCTTCATGGCTGGGGGTCCACTCCCAGTTTTGTTCGTTCATCCCATTATTTTTAATGTGTGCTTTGAATCAGGGGTGTACGGATGGTGGAGGACATAAAAGACAGAGGTCCAGTCTCTGAACCTCTGATATGACATCACTCCCATTGCCTTCAAGGGGTCAAAGCAAGCTACATGACCAAGCCCTGAGAGGAAAAAGGCTTCATCTCTTAATGGGAGAACCTGCAAAGTATTTGAAATCTATACATCCTTAATTTTTGATAAGATTAACATATAATATATACCTGATAGTTTTCATGAGCATTGAGTAAAATACAGTGCTTGCTTCAGTGCCTGACAAAGAGTAGCCACTCATTGTATGTACCTGTGTATCAGCTGCATGCGGCTGCTGCTGCTGCTGCTAAGTCACTTCAGCCGTGTCCGACTCTGTGCGACCCCACAGACGGCAGCCCACCAGGCTCTCCCGTCCCTGGGATTCTCCAGGCAAGAACACTGGAGTGGGTTGCCATCTCCTTCTCCAAGGCATGCATGCATGCATGCTTAGTTGCTTTAGTCGTGTCCGACTCTGTGTGACCCTATGGACAGCAGCCCACCAGGCCCCTCTGTCCACAGGATTCTCTAGGCAAGAATACTAGAGTGGGTCGCCACGTCTTTCTCCTATCAGCTACATAGCTATTGTTAAAAAATATGTGGAATCTGGAAAAATGGTACTGAAGAATTTATTTACAGGGCAGCAATGGAGAAACAGACATAGAGAATAGAGCTGGGACATGCGGAGAGGGGAGGAGAGGGTGAGCTGTATGGGAAGAGTAACGTGGAAACTTACATCACCATATGTACAATGGATGGCCAATGGGAACTTGCTGTCTGGCTCAGGAAACTCAGACAGGGGCTCTGTGTCAGCCTAGAGGGGTGGGGTGGGAGGGAGACGGGAGGGAGGTTCAGAAGGGAGGGGACATATGTATACCTGTAGCTGATTCATGTTGAGGTTTGACAGAAAACAGCACAATTTTGTAAAGCAATCATCCTTCAATTAAAAAAAAAAAAAAACAAACTTACCTGTGTTTGTTGCTGTTCAGTCGCTCAGTCCTGTCTGACTCTTTGCGACCCCATGGACTGCAGCACACCAGACTTCCCTGTCTTTCATTATTTCGAGTTTGCTCAAACTCATGCCCATTGAGTCTATGATACTATCCAACCATCTCATCCTTTGTCATCCCCTTCTCCTCCTGCCTTCAATCTTTCCCAGCATCAGGGTCTCTTCCAGTGAGTCAGTTCTTTGCATCAGGTGACCAAAGTATTGGCATTTCAGCTTCCAGCATCAGTCCTTCCAATGAAAATTCAGGGTTGACCTCCCTTAGGATTGATTGGTTTCATCTGCTTGCAGTCCAAGGTACTATCAAGAGCCTTCTCCAACACCACAGTTCAAAAGCATCAATTCTTCAGCACTCAGCCTTCCTTATGGTCCAATTCTCACATCCATACATGACTACTGGAAAAAACAGAATAACCAAATCCTGTTACTTCTACTCCTATTTTACACACTATTTCTTCTCTACATTCTCAACAGTACCTGTTGCTACTAACTGAATTGTGGCCCCTCATATCACCACATTTATTGAAATAACTTATTAAATTATAAGCAGTTGGCTATCTTTGTTGAGGAACTATAAACTCCATGAGGGCAGGGACCCTGACTTTCTAATTTATAGTTGCACTTTTATTTTTTGATACAGTACATTCTCCCAGTAGATCTCAACAAATATTTGCTGAATATATGAAGAGAAGATTAAACTTTAGATACAAAGAACGTTTTGAAAAAAAAATCAAAATCTTGTTACTCTGCCTTTTTGTATTCTTCCAATGGCTCCCCATAATATTCAAAATTAAAGCTTCTTAGTTTAATCTTCATGGCTCCATGATCTCACCCCTGCCTCTGAAACTTCATCTATCACTCTTCTGGTACAAGTAACCTATTTGCTGGGAGTCTTCTGTATTATTTTACTGAAAGATGTCTTTTCCCCCCGGAATAGCCACACATCCCTTCTTTACCTGGCTTGGTTCTACCTGTCCTTAAGGCTTAGGTCAATAATTTCCTTCTCTAGGACATCCTCTTTGAAGTTCCATCATTAGTCAAACATTCTCCCTTTAATTGTATGCATAACCCTGCCACAACAATTATCAGTCTACAGATCACATGCTACATTTTCATTTCGATTAGACCAGCAAGCATTTAGCATATAGTAGATGTTTCATAATTACTATGTGAATAGACAGAGGCAGAAGAGCAGGTGTGGAGGCAATGAAGCTTTCAAATTCACAGCCAGGAATTTGATGAAGTATCCCTTGTAAGCCTGGAGATGTATACTTCTTCTATTATTAAAGTCTCATTAGAGTTTCCCCCACTAAATGGACTAAATTGCCTTTCTTTGTTCTTGAAATAACTTTGTTGTAAGCTTGGTATTACTCTATCCCCAAATGACTATTGTCCTAACCTTTTTTTTTTTGGACTAAAGCTTGACTTCATTTCTTTTTGACTGGTGCCTTATGTTTTATCCCTAAACAATTTCAAACGAGCTAGACTGCTCCAAATAAAGCTATGTTTATATGATGCCAATCAATTCATTTGGTAGTGACTAAATTATTTTGGCATTTTGAGCACAAAGCCAGCCTCAGCTTCTTTAATAATCATGATGATACTTTGTTAGTATAAGTGCCTCCAGGAAAGAAGAGAAATCCAGCATCGATTTGACAAGGCTAATGCTTAAGTGGATACTGCTTCATTTGTTTTTCAATAGAAAGAGAAAAGCGATAGTTGTACAAAGCACCATGTGAATTCTGTGTTTGCCATTGGTGCATCAGGTAAAGTAGCCCTGGGCAACTTTTTACTTACTCTTCTTTGATTTACTGTATTTCTTATAGTGGAATACAAATGCATTCTAAACAACTTTAGGTCACCAAGGGAGTTCCCCTATTTCCCAGCTGTTGATCAAATCTTAAAATTCTTAACCAGAGGAAGAGCAACAAAAAGGCACAAAATTTAGTAAAGAAAAATATAGCAGAATTATCACAAATAATGCACAATATATGAATAACCAGTTTCTCATTTCTTAAGAGTAAGCTGGAGCTAATCCTTTCATAAAAACACTTGATAATTTCAGAAGATGAGTGGATTCTTTTTAGAAAAATTTTATCTTTTACTTTTCTTTGTAAAGTTACCTAAGATTGAGCACGCACTTTCATTGTGTATTAGTTAATTCCTCTCCTTATTGCACTAAAATGCAACCTAGGATGAGTAGAGATATCCTTGATGAAAATTGACATTCTCTTTATTCAGGAGAGAAAACTGAGGCCCAAGGAACCCATGTGACAAGGTCATACAGCTGCTGACAAAGAATATCATCTGCCGTTTCCATAAACAAGGATGTCACAGCCATAAAGCCATCACCCACTGCAACTGCCCTGCGGGTGTACCCTGAAGGGAAAACAGGGTGGAGAAAAGCAGGTATGTGTCAGGAGAGTGATTTCAATGAGCTTGGCATCTTGAGTACCCCCATACATAGAAAAACACTAAAATCATTAACTTTGAGTGTTTTTGTGATTAACAGTAATCTTTTGATGTTTTACTACTTTTTCATAAAAAACTCCTATATATCCTGGCTTCTCTGCTATGTCTTTGGAATAGTCCATCACAGCTGTCAGAGAGGCAGTATCCTGGGCTTAAGTTCTCAGTAAGTCCACAAAATAAAACATAATTCTCAACTTTTAGGTTGCATTTTTTTTTTCAGTCAACAAAGGTATCTAATTCAAGAACTAAACTAGATACTAAGACATCAGTCTCTTTCTATTTTTTCTACTACATCAATATATATTTTTATTCTGTATTCTTTTGGTATCATCTTTCTGAATTCTTAGTAAATATAAATTGTTTTAAAGGTAGCTGTACATTTTAAAAGGAGTGAGCAATTTAGCTTAGTGAAATTATTTTTAAGAAGAATTTGTTTGAAAATACAAGACAATTAATTACTCTCGTCTTAATTTCAAAAAGCATTCTTTTTCATAAACAAGAGAAATTAATATTTAATACATGTTACTATGAAGATTGTAGGTCTTATTGAGAGGTTACTTTTGGTTATATACTATAGGCAAAATACAACTTGGAAGTAAAATGTTTTATCTATTTTTAATTTGTATTGAATTTTATTTTTACTTGATGCATCAGGAATTGCTTAGAAGTATTCTAAAGCATTGTTTTGGATCTGCTTACAACATCTTACATTGCACTCAGTATCTAAAATAAAATAAATCTATATATAGAAACTAAGTATATTTAAGATCAGTCTATTTTGCAGTTCTGGCTAGATCACTATTAATGTGCCAAGATATAACTATGTCTGTATAGTATTAAACAATAGCTGAGTTCCTTTCCCTTTAAATTAAATCCTTTGTATGCACATTCAACTGCTATAATGTATATGAATTCTATACAGTTTACTATATTTGTAAATACATGAAAGAACTTGCAGTTTTATTTACAAAAGTATGGCTATTTGAACAAGAATACAAATGTTGTTGTATATTTCAAGATAAAAATGACATATAGGTAAGTATTTATATAGGTTATTTCTTTTAAGATTTTGTCCATTTAATGTCTCCTAATTATTTTTTGGGGGGCTCCAAAATCACTGCAGATGGTGATTGCAGCCATGAAATTAAAAGACTCTTACTCCTTAGAAGGAAAGTTATGACCAACCTAGACAGCATATTAAAAAGCAGAGAGATTACTTTGCCAATAAAGGTCCATCTAGTCAAGGCTCTGGTTTTTCCAGTGGTCATGTATGGATGTGAGAGTTGGACTATAAAGAAAGCTGAGTGCTGAAGAATTGATGCTTTTGAACTGTGGTATTGGAGAAGATTCTTGAGAGTCTCTTGGACTACAAGGAGATCCAACCAGTCCTGGGTGTTCAGGAGATCAGTCTTGGGTGTTCATTGGAAGGACTGATGCTGAAGCTGAAACTCAATACTTTGGCCACCTGATGTGAAGAGCTGACTCATTGGATAAGACCCTGATGCTGGGAAAGACTGGGGGCAGGAGGAGAAGGGGACGACAGAGGATGAGATGGCTGGATGGCATCATCGACTTGATGGACATGAGTTTGAGTAAACTCTAGGAGTTGGTGATGGACAGGGAGGCCTGGTGTGCTGCGGATCATGGGGTCACAAAGAGTCGGACATGACTGAGCGACTGAACTGAACTGAACTGAATTTTCTTTTACTTTTAAATGTGTATCTAATTCTTTTGAGATGTCATTATCAAAGAACAATTTCTCATGGTTCAATTATTTCAGAGCTCCTACTAATTAGACTTTTGTAACATTGAAGGCTTAGCAGGTAAAGAATCTGCCTGTAATGCAGGAGACACTAGCGATGTGGGTTTGATTGCTGGGTCAGGAAGACTCCCTGGAGAAGGAACTGGCAACCCACTCCAGTATTCTTGTCTGGAGAATTCCATGGACAGAGGAACCTGGCGGGCTACAGTCCAAAGGTTCACAGAGTCCTACACAACTGAGTGACTAAGCACGCACACAGCACTATGAGGGGTAGGTATTATAATTTTTATTAGGGGAGCAATAAAAAGGTAGAAATCATTTTTAAAAATATGTGTTTTCTCAGCTAGTTTTATTGTCAAAATAGATGAAATGAGTCCCAGATTTCTTGAGTTTATATTTTACTACCAGTCATGCTTATACCTTATCTCTTTCTCTAGTGAAAATAGAGAACTTTGTTTAGATTAACTTTGAAAGCTACACATTCTCAAAAGAATTGTTTATTAATTAAGAGCAAAATGATAACTAGCATTTTGAGTTTGTTTCATCATGTCTGTATATGCATGCGTGTGTTGACTGAGGAAAAGTTCATGTTAATAAGAAAGTGAGAATGCTTCTGAAAGAGCATAAGAATATTTCCTGTGATTGCTACTTCCCTGACCTTGGGAGAAAAAGAAGGATGTGACCAAGACAGGAACTCTGGGGCAAATGGCAGGAGGAAACATTGAGGAAGAAACCAGTCTAAAAAACATCCCTGAATCAGTCAAATAATCATTTGTTTGTAAGTAATAGAAACTCAGCTCAATATGGCTTAAGCAAGAATTCTTATTACAAAACAACCCAGAGACAGATTTAGTTTCAGGTCAGCTAAATCCAGGGTTTTAACATTTTTGATGTCATCAAAATTTTCTCTACCTCTCTTAGCTCTGTTCTTGGCCTGATACTCAGGAACGAGATCTGTAAAAGAGGAATAAATTTAGGCATTATCACTGGATCAGTGTTGATTGTCTCCTTGAGAAAGGATGAAATCACCCAGGAGAGGGTCCCAGAGAGAGGGGAGAAGAGGACCTTGAAGAGAATCCTGGAAAACACTAGCAAAGTTTCAGGATGAGGGAAAATAGTCCAGCAAAGAGCCTGAGGAAGATTCTCCTGAAAATAAAGAAAACCAGGAACATGGGGTCCATGGCGAAGATGAACATGCCATACATTTTCTGACTAATTTACAGCAGTTTCTCTTTATCCAGGAGCAGTCTCTATACCCAGGTACGGCTGCCAGGACCATGATTGACCCCTGACCACAGCTGAATGCTTTAGTGGGTCCAGTTGAGCCAAGCTGGCCTTGTCATGTTCTTTTTTCCAATAAATTGAAATTTAGAACTGACAGACACAGATACCACATACGGCATGCTGGTTCAAAACAAACAAGTAAAACAAATTAAGTAAAAATAAAGCCAGGAACAAGTCGGGAAATAAAAGAGTTTAAAAGGTCTCAGCAGAGAAAGAAGCAACTGTTAGAGAAGGCTGAGGAGCAAAAAGCATACAGACTGGAAAAGTTTTTGTTTTGTTTTCAAGTTGTAATGTCTTAATGTATTTGCCTCGCCATTCTCACCAGATGAACTTGTTTCCTGAACCACAGAAAAAAATAGAACTCAGTAAGGAGATCACACCAGTTAACCCTGAATATTGATTGGAAGGACTGATACTGAAGCTGAAGCTCCAATACTTCGGCCACCTGATGTGCAGAGCCAACTCACTGGAAAACACCTGATGCTGGGAAAGATTGGAAGGAGAAGAAGGGAGTGTTAGAGGATGAGATGGTTGGATGGCATCACTGACTCAATGGACGTGAATTTGAGCAAACTGTGGGAGACAGTGAAGGGCAGGGAAGTCAGGCATGCTGCAGTCCATGGGGTTGCAAAGAGTTGAGCACTACTTACTGACTAGACACCACCACCACCAAGGTAGAAAATTCCTCAGCTCCTTGCTACCAACGCTGGAACCAGCAGCATCTTTGCTCCTTCCCTTGTTTTTCTTTGCACTGTGTCACAAAGGAAAAAGGTGTCTTCAGGTAACTCACCCCCCTCTAATATAAGTAGACCCCCAAATTAAATAACGGAATGCGTGGGGGTCACCTTATAGCAAGATTAATGAAATGGAGTCCAAGCAGCCTGCACAGCAACCATCCTGAGCCCCAGGGAGCTGTCCTCAAGGTACAAGTCCAGTTGGTTCTGGCGGCTGTTCAGTATCATTTAATGCTGCTCCCACTCTGGTTTAAATACACATGAAGATAACTCTAGGGCCTGAAGCTGGCTGTGGATAGCCAGGATAGCACTTGCAATTCCAATATCCCTAGTCATTTTGCCCCTGAGACCACGACTGAAAAATACTGAAAACATAAAAATCTGCAATGCTTGCAGTTTCCCTGCCTGACTCTAACCCCCTTCCATACACGTCTCTTCCCCTCAGGAAACAAAAGTTCTGATCTGCTTTAGTCTGAGAATGGGAGCTGGTCGGAGGACAGGAGCCTACTGCCAGGTTCCACTGGGCTGCCCGTTTCTCCCGTTTTCCAAGCATGTTCTCTAGGATTATTGTATCCTCATTGCCAAGCATGGTGCTCAGTACACAGTTGGACTGCCACGCAGTTTTGCAGAGTACTTGGAAGGATGAATAAATGAATGAATAGGTGGATGATTTATGCAAGTTTGGGAGAGGACAGGATCCAGAATACAAAGACAGGGATATATTTTCCGGAAGGATATATTTCAGGATGTATTTTCTTTCCATTAAAACCTTTCTATTCTGCAGGAAGGGAACAATATGGGATTCTGCCTCACACACTACAAAGAGAAAAGAAAATCAGATAACAGGTATTTGATGTTCTTTTAAATTCTCAGAATAGTGTTCCGTGTGAATAAAGAATCATAATATTTGGGAATATCTTTCAGTGTTTACAAGTGAATTAATTTTCATTTACAAGTGAATTTTCATTTACAAGTGAATTAATTTTCATTTACAAGTGAATTAATTTTCATTTACAAGTGAATTAATTAAAGTATCTTGATACAATTTTCTTATTTTGGAACAACCAGCATTATTAAAATAAGTTATCATGATTTTTAACAGTTGCGAGATTTAAACTAAGCGTGACTATTAAAGCAATGTATCTTGTGTTTGAAAACAAAGTGTCTTATTTATATTGCTCCAATTAAAATGTGGCTGCATTTGAAAAAAACCTTTAAGGTTTTTTGGGTTTTTTTTAGAAAAAAATATGTACACATATTCTTTTAAAATACTAATGTTCACTTTCTGTACCTTTGTTCTTTAAAACAAGCAGAAACAAAATCTTATTCCCTAATTCTCTTAGAATTTTAATCTAAGGCAGGCAGAAGCAACTATTTAGAATGGGCTTTATTTTTACTATATGTCTAACAGTCCCTTGGACAGCAAGGAGATCAAATCAGTCAATCCTAAAAGAAATCAACCCTGAATATTCATTGGAAGGACTAATGCTGAAGCTGAAGCTCCAATACTTTGGTCACCTGATGTGAATTGCCGACATTGGAAAGACCCTGATGCTGGGAAAGATTGAAGGCAGGAGAAGAAGGGGACGACAGAGGATGAGTTGGTTGGATGGCATCACTGACTCAATGGACATGAGTTTGAGCAAATACAGAGAGATAGTGATGGACAGAGAAACCTGGTGTGCAGCAGTTAACAGGGTTGCAAAGAGCTGGACACGACTTAGCAACTGAACAACAGGTTACGCTGGTCCTGAACTTTTTCGTATTGCCTGGTTTTATCTCATTATGAAACCATCCTGGAACACTCTATCTGTTTGATAGACCCTTTCTGATGAATAAAAAAATATATTGCTTAGAAATCTATTTTCAAATTGCAAAAGGTTGGAGATCCTTTAGTATATAGGTGAGTAGATCAAAAGAAGTGTAATTTTGCTATTTTAATTGCATTTGGCCTCACTGCATAGAGCAGAAACCAAAGTTAGAGCAGTAATATAGTTTCTGTGGGGCACTTGTTAGGGACAGTTTCCAGTGATGGTTCATTTTGTGTCAACTTGACTGAACTAAGCTATGTTCAGGTAGCTGGGAAAACATTATTTTGAGTTAGCTCTGTGAGGGTGTTTCTGGAAGAGATTAATATTCGAAACAACAGACTGAGTAAAGTTCTCAACTCTGTAAGGGAGAGAATCATCAGTTCTCTGTGGGTCTAAATAAAATGAAAAAGCAAGGTAGAGGAAAGATAAATTCTCTCTCCTCTCTTCCTGAGCTGCCCTCAGACATTGGCGCTACCTGCACACAAGCGTAAGGTCTCAGACTAAGAATTATACTCTTTGCTCTGCTGGTTCCCCGTCCTTCAGACTCAATTACACTACCAGCTCTCCCTGTTCTGCAGCTTATAGATGGCATATTGTGGGACTTTTTGGCCTCCACAGCAGTTTGAATTAGCCTTTAATAAGGCTCTTATATATTTATAAGATATAATTATTATAATAATATAATTATTACATAGTCAATATATTATTATATATAAAGCCATATATACATGTATAGACATATGCATATATATACATATATATATATCCTATTGGTTCTGTTTCTCTAAAGAATGCTAATACATTTATTTTAGAGAAAAAAGACTGAGATAAAATATTTTTATAATTAAAAAAATTAATGGTATTTTTATTTTGAAGTAGGGCTTTTACATCTCTTTGGATTCAGCCTCTGCTGCTGTGATTATAATTGGGGCTGTTCATCAATGTTTCTGGTTTTCCTTCCAAACACAGGGCAGGGTTTTCTCTCTTAGCCTTTTGACAGCAGGTATGGACATGACTGCATTTGGGAAATGCAGTGTAAGCAGAGGTAGCATGTGTAATCTGAGAGCAGAAGCCTTTGAGGGCTGAGACGTTGTTGGCTGTGTTCTTCTCTTCCTTTTGTGGCAAACCTTTCAGGAGGTGGCCTCTCCAGCAGCCTGCAACCCTAAGAGAAGGTGCTGTCACCTCAGTCACGTTCAACTCTTTGTGACCCCATGGACTGTAGGCCACCAGGCTTCTCTGTCCATGGGATTCTCCAGACCAGAGTCCTGGCACGGGTTGTCATTTCCTCCTCCAAGGTCCCTCCCCACCTGGGCATCGAACCTGAGTCTCCTGTGGCTTTTGCACCGGTAGGAGGATTCTTTACCACGGAATCACCTGGGAAGCCCTAAAGAGAGAATGAAGTAGAGCAGCTCACCCAAGACAGACAAGCAGCATGAATGAAATATAAACTTTTGCTTTAAATCACTCTGATTTGGAAATTCATTAAAAAAATAAGAAACTAGCTTATTTTTTACTTATACAGGAATTGATCATGAGTAGTAGGGGTCTTTCATAAAAACTTAAAAGTAATATATGATGTCGGTTTAGTAGATGGTGGCTAAGAAGGCCATCAAGTTACGTGGTGACAATTCATGCTATTCTGTAGCAAAATATTTGGTGAGTCTGCTTCCAGTGGAAACTTGGGAGGCAGACCATGTACACACAGAACTTAGCTTGAGGGGAAGAAGTCAGAAAACAGAATACCAATGTGTATGTTGGTTTTTGTTGATCACATTTGCCCAGGAATCACAGAAGGAAATGAGCTTAAAAAAGAATTTGCTAGCATTACAAGTAAGAAATAACAGGACTATATATCCCAGAAACTTAAAGTCTTAAAAAGCTGGCAGAGAAAGATATTCTTAGAACCTAAACAGTGGCGATAACATTGAAAAACTCTTTAAGCAGCAAAAATATATATGTGTGTGTACGTGTGTGAATGGGTGTGTGTGTGTGTGTATGTATGTATGTATATATACACATATACATATACCTACATACACGCGTGATGCCATCGTACCACGCTACATGTATCAGAATGGCTAAAATACAGGACACTGACAATATCAAATGCTGCTGAGCATGTATAGCAAGACAAACTTTCATTCATTTCTAGTGGGAATGCAAGATGGTATAGCCTCTTTGGAAGACAGTTTGATATTTACTTAAATATAGTCTTACCATATGATTCATTAATTCTGCTCCTAAATATATACATACCAAAAGGAGAAGAAACCTTATGTTCACACAGAAACCTGAACATGAACATTTATGGCAGTTTTCTTATAATTGCCAAAACTTGGAAGCAACCAATACGTCCTTCAGCTATAAATCTTAAATTTATACAGTGATGTATGTCAATTATTTCTTAATAAAAGTGGAAGAAGAGATGTCCATCAATAGATGAGTGGATGAGCAAACTGTGGTACATCCACACAATGAGGTATTATTCAGTGAAAAAAAGAAATGAACTATTAAGCCAGGAAAAGACATAAAGAACCATTAGGTGTATTTTGCCAAGTGAAAGAAGCCAGTCTAAAAAGGCTACATACTGTGTGATCCCAACTACACAACATTCTGGAAAACTCAAAACTATGAAGACAGGAACAAAACCATGGTTGCCAGGGCTCCAGTGAGCCCTACTTCATGAAAGTAGGTCAGACACTAAGATGTGGAAACAGTGCAGTCATTTCAGCTTTGACTGGAAATTTCTGTTGATATTTGAGTAGCCGTGAAGAAGGATGAGGTTCAGCAATCAGCTTATTTCTCATTCTCAGCAAGGTCAAGGAAAACTGCTTGAAACGAGAGTGAGAATCTAAGTGTTTGGTACAAATAGTTTGCATGCTTATGAGTTTCTAATTCCATGTAAACTTTGGTAATATTCAGGTAAATATTTACCTTCTTATTACACTATCTTATTTGAGAACAAATAGTTACTTTTTAGAATGCATATTGTGTGTGTGTGTGTGTGTGTATTTAAGTATATTGGGCTCAGAGCTGCACACGTGTAAATTTAAGAAGTCTGTGGAAATCATACTTGTAAAAGATGTGAAGGAGAAGAGACTTGGATTGTCAGAGTATAAGTAGACATTGCAATAGTACAGTATAGTGGGAAGAACCTGGGCTTGAAGGTCAGGCTTTACTGTTAGGGCCACTGAAGAATTTTTGTTAACCTCTATGAGCATGATTGGGCTTCCCAGGCACTAGTGATAAAGAATTCGCCCACAGTGCAGCAGATGTAAGAGATGCGGGTTTGATACATAGGCTGGAAAAATCCCCTGGAGGAGGGCATAGCAGCCCACTCCAGTATTCTTGCCTGGAGAATCTCATGGCAAGAGGAGCCTTGCAGGCTACAGTCTGTAGGGTTGCAAAAAGTTGGACATGACTGAAGCGACTTAATGCAAAGTCAAGTGGGCCTTAGGAAGCATCACTACGAACAAGGCTAGTGGAGGTGATGGAATTCCAGCAGAGCTACTTCAAATCCTAAAAGATGATGCTGTGAAAGTGCTGCACTCAATATGCCAGCAAATTTGGAAAATTCAGCAGTGGCCACAGGACTGGAAAAGGTTAAGTTCTTATTGCAATCCCTAAGAAAGGCAATGCCAAAGGATGCTCAAACTACTGCACAATCGCACTCATCTCTCATGCTAGTAAAGTAATGCTCAAAATTCTAAAAGCCAGGCTTCAACAGTACATGAACCATGAAATTCCAGATGTTCAAGCTGGTTTTAGAAAAGGTAGAGGAACCAGAGATCAAAATGCCAACATCTGCTAGATCATCAAAAAAGCAAGAGAGTTCCAGAAAAACATATATTTCTGCTTTATTGACTATGCCAAAGCCTTTGACTGTGTGGATCACAACAAACTGTGGAAAATTCTTAAGGAGGTGGGAATAACAGACCATCTGACCTGCCTCTTGAGCAATCTGTATGCAGGAAGGAAGCAACAGTTAGAACTTGATGTGGACCAATGGATTGGTTCCAAACAGGGAAAGGAGTACATCAAGCCTGTATATTGTCACCCTAATATTTAACTTATATGCAGAGTACATCATGAGAGATGCTGGGCTGAATGAAGCACAAGCTGGAATCAAGATTGCTGGGAGAAATATCAATAAGCTCAGATATGCAGATGACACCACCCTTATGGCAGAAAGTGAAGAAGAACTAAAGAGCCTCTTGATGAAAGTGAAAGAGGAGAGTGAAAAAGTTGGCTTAAAGCTCAACATTCAGAAAACTAAGATCATGGCATCTGGTCCCATCACTTCATGACAGATAGATGGGGAAACAGTGGAAATAGTGACAGACTTTACTTTTGGGGGCTCCAAAATGACTGCAGGTGGTGATTGCAGCCATGAAATTAAAAGATGCTTGCTCCTTGGAAGAAAAGCTATAACCAACCTAGACAGCTTATTAAAAAGCAGATACGTTACTTTGCCAACAAAGGTGGGTCTAGTCAAGGCTACGGTTTCTCCAGCGGTCATGTATGGATGTGAGATTTGGACTATAAAGAAAGCTGAGTGCCGAAGAATTGATGCTTTTGAACTATGGTGTTGGCGAAGACTATTGAGAATCCCTTGGACTGCAAGGAGATCCAACCAGTCCATCCTGAAGGAGATCAGTCCTGGGTGTTCATTGGAAGGACTGATTTTGAAGCTGAAACTCCAATATTTTGGCTACCTGATGCGAAGAACTGACTCATTAGAAAAGACCTTGATGGTGGGAAAGATTGAGGGCAGAAGGAGAAGGGGATGACAGAGGATGAGATGGTTGGATGGCATCACCGACTCAATGGACATGAGTTTGAGTAAACTCTGGGAGTTGGTGATGGACAGGGAGGCTGGCGTGCTGCAGTCCATGAGGTCGCCAGGAGTCAGACATGACTGAGGGACTGAACTGAACTGAACTGAAGCGACTCAGCATGCACACACACACACACACCCCACCAAGGGCAAGATTATATGTTAAGAAAGAGAATTCAGAAGAAAAGTGAAATATAGGAATGTAAGAGAGGGATACAGTGCGAGCAAAATTATAGACTGTGAAAAATCAGTTAAAATGCAGTCATAAGTGCCAGATGAAATCTTTGATAAAAATGCCAGTAGTCCATTTCTTATGATGGAAGTGAGGTAGAGAATACAAGTATTAGCACAGTAGATTGAGGTATATCATGGTGAGAGAATGAGAATGTTCTGACAGACTAGGATATATCTCTTTACTTCCTATTCTCTGAAAATTCTGGAAGAAGATCTGATTTTTGAGCTTTCTTATTTCATGAGAGAGAAATGGACAAAGAATAAGGATACTGACACTTATGGAATATTACTACATTCCACACACTCTAAAGAAATTTTACTTGTTATCACACTTTATCCTCATAAAACTCCTGAAATAAAGGCCTTGGTATGACTATTTTGTTGACAAGTAACTGAGAGACAGAGAGAATAAGCTCTTTGTCCAAAATGAAATGTTGAAATGACAAAGTCAATATTTAGAACCAAAGTTTGCTTGACTTTAGACTCCCTGTTCTTTCCATAACTCATCATTGCTTAAACAACTGAAAACCACATGCATGAAAACCTATTCAAATTCATTTTAATGAAAAATTAACACTAATATTTTAAGTACTTATTTTATTTTTTTAATTGTTTATTTTAATTGGAGGATAATTATTTTATAACATTGTGCTTGTTTTTGCCATACATCTTTCCCAGGGTATAAATTTTATGATAATGGTTGGAAATAATTATTATAATCTTTCTTTATTTCCCGTTTTTAAGGACTTAAGACCACATTGGCACTCTAATTCCTAAGGGAGGGCACTTAGAAACTAGTATGTATTTTTTAGAGTTCAAAATATGTCCTAATTTGCTAATTCATCCATTTTATTGTATAATTTAATACCCAATAATTACTTATAATTTTTGAAATTAACAACACACCATATGTTTAATGTAAAAAATCCACTGCTATTTTCACAAAACCTTGAATTTCAGGTAAAATATCTTCATTTTGAAAATAGTGCAATGTCAGAAAGTAACTGTACAGATGCTGCTGAATATCAGTAATTCTTTTTCATTTTTCTATAATAGGAAAATACATTGTGTATTCTGCCATTTTATTAGTGTTTATGGTTATTTATAAATCAACAGCTTAACTTCAACCAACATTTTACAACATTAGCAGATAAATATTTGATGCTATCCATACATAGGAGACTCATAATACTTGAGAAATCTTTATAAACTGGAGAAAAGAAACCTCTATTTTGCTTTCTGTAGTTAATATCAAAAAAAAAAATCTCAGAAACATGTACATCACCAAAAGAGATTTTGATATATACAAAGTTAGTAGGATGCAAAATAATTTCATTGGCAGTCAAAACAAACTGCACAGGAAGCAAACTAATATGATATGTAACTCCACTCCCCTCATCCTTTTCAATGACAGGGACAAATCACCAAGACAGAGCAGGTCTTAGAAAGTGTGGAAAATGTTAAGGCTGCTCAAAATGAAAATTTTCAGAAAAATATGATATGTACGGATATATGAGACAAGTCTGTTATGTTTAAAAACACAAATTACAACAGTCAGAAATATTTAGACAAATTATTTTATGATGAACATTCTGGATAGTACATTATAGAAAGTCTTGATTATGTTGACTTTTTGAAAAGAGTATTGAGCATCATTCTGGAAGGCAGTTAAGTAGAGCCTTTTGATCCCATAAAGTCTTATTCTTTGGGAAATTTATTTTAGTTTTATATTTACTCCTAGGGTGTGTAGTCTTACTCTATGCATAGTTCCTTCTGTTAAGATTTGGGTTTCTAAGAATTTTACCTGAGTGATGGCCTTGCAGGGAAGTTCTCTTCACTTTCTTCAAGCTGGAATATCATGGTGTGACCATCATTCAATCATGTAACACTAGGTCTTGCCCATTGCATTGGTAGCACAGCTATTGATCAGAGACTCATAAGGAACCCCCACATAGGTTTCTGGATCATGATCATTAGTGTTGAAATTGGCGGCCATTTCATCATCCTTAATTCCAATCTGTGATCTTTAGTTCAGGGAAACCATGGCTTACCTTCTCTATATATTTCTATAATTATTTACAGTAACAGATAGGTCCAGTCTCAATTACTCCATTGTAGCTGGAATATAGATAAATTGTTTCTTATTTGTTGTCTATTCTCCTAAAACCTCTTTTCTTTCCTGAAATGTATGTATTGAGTCCATTTTAAAGTCATAGGCATCCTTTGTATGTTGTGAAAGTGTCAGTTGCTCAATTATCTCCCACTCTTTGCAACCCCATGGACTGTAGCCTGCCAAGCTCTTCTGTCCATGGAATTCTCCAGGCAAGAATACTGGAGTAGGTAGCCATTTCCTACCTCAGGGGCTCCTCCCAAGCCAGGGATCAAGTAAATCAAAACTATGTTTTGTAACTTACGCTATTTGTTGTTAACTGAGCTTTCTAGCATAAAGCAACATGGTGCAGGTATTAAATCAAAGAAAGCAAGCAAATAAAAACCCTATAATTGTGCAATTCACGGGAAATAGTCATATGACCTCTTTTGCTTTTCCCTTTTTAAAACTTTACACATTCCTCAATTGAAAAGGCCTAGAGGCAATGACCCGACTTCCCTTGTGGCTCAACTGGAAAAGTACCCACCTTCAATGCAGGAGACACTAGTTTGATTCCTGGGTTGGGAAGATTCCCTGGAGAAGAGATAAGCTACCCGTCCCAATATTCTTGGGGTTCCCTGGTGGCTCAGATGGTGAGGAATCAGCCTACAGTGCCGGAGACCTGGATTCAATCCCAGGGTTGGGAAGATCCCCTGGAGGAGGGCATGGCAACCCACTCCAGTATTCTTGCTGGAGAATCTCATGGACAGAGGAGCCTGGCAGGATATAGTCCACGGGGTCACACAGAGTCCGACACGACTGAGTGACTGGGAGCAGCAGAGGGGCAATGACCACATACTAATATCGAGTGTTTCCAGCTCTCACATGAAATATTTTCACACTAAAAAGGGAGCCTTCTTGAAAACATGATTGATTTCAAGTCTGTGTCATGAAATGTACAAGAAGAGCCTGGGACAGCCCCTTTGTGCTAGAAAGTAAGTTATAGAAAACAAACAGGGAGATATCAAAGTTCACAGGAAGTATCACTGACCAAAGATAAGACAGCATGAACCTCAAAAAAAAAAAAAAAGACTAAATTTGTTTAAAACAGAGTGCATACAAAAGGTCACAAGTTTATCACAGTATTTGTAAGTAACAAAATTCACCCCATACCACAGGAAATAGATAACATAGAAATGATTCCAATTGGATTTAAAGTATGATACTTCTTCAAAAAATATTAATCAATTATTCTAGCTTTTCAACATAAACTGAAATTCAATATAACAAAAAGACCCTAGTAGGTGAAGAAAGCTATCTTTTATAAAAAAAAAGAATTCCAGGTAATAAATGTAGAAGAAATAACATAATTTGAAAAAACATTGTTTTGCTACTACTAACAAAAGAACTGATTTAGGCAATGGGCAATAATGGATGTTAAGACTATTAAGTAAAGAGAGAATTTTGCAATGAAGAAATCAGGCTGTAACCATCTGAAACTATGTATCAATAAATATCACTGAACCTGAGGAAGGCATTTTTATCTCTTCTTGCTATTCTTTGGAACTCTGCATTCAGATGGGAATATCTTTCCTTTTCTCCTTTGCTTTTCACTTCTCTTCTTTTCACAGCTATTTGTAAGGCCTCCTCAGACAGCCATTTTGCTGTTTTGCATTTCTTTTCCATGGGGATGGTTTTAATCCTAGTCTGCTGTACAATGTCACGAACCTCAGCCCATAGTTCATCAGGCTCTCTGTCTATCAGATCTAGTGCCTTAAATCTATTTCTCATTCCACTGTAAAATCATAAGGGATTTGATTTAGGTCATACCTGAATGGTCTAGTGGTTTTCCCTACTATCTTCAATTTCAGTCTGAATTTGGCAATAAGGAGTTCATGATCTGAGCCACAGTCAGCTCCCAGTCTTGTTTTTGCTGACTGTATAGAGCTTCTCCATCTTTGGCTGCAAAGAATATAATCAAGAGAAGTGAAAAGCAAAGGAGAAAAGGAAAGATACTCCCATCTGAATGCAGAGTTCCAAAGAATAGCAAGGAGAGATAAAAAAGCCTTTCTCAGTGATTAATGCAAAAAATAGAGGAAAACAACAGAATGGGAAAGACTAGAGATCGCTTCAAGAAAATGAGAGATAACAAGGGAACATTTCATGCAAAGATGGGTTCCATAAATGACAGAAATGGTATGGACCTAACAGAAGCAGAAGATATTAAGAAGAGGTGGCAAGAATACACAGAAGAATGTACAAAAAAGATCATCACGACCCAGATAATCACGATGGTGTGATCACTCACCTAGAGCCAGACATCCTGGAATGTGAAGACAGGTGGGCCTTAGAAAGCATCACTACGAACAAAGCTAGTGGAAGTGATGGAATTCCAGTTGAGCTATTTCAAATCCTAAAAGACAGTGCTGTGAAAGTGCTGCACTCAATATGCCAGCAAATTTGGAAAACTCAGCAGTGGCCACAGGACTGGAAAAGGTTGGTTTTCATTCCAATCCCAAAGAAAGGCAGTGCCAAAGAATGCTAAAACTATCGCACAATTGCACTCATCTCACACGCTAGCAAAGTAACGCTCAAAATTCTCCAAGCCAGGCTTCAGCAATACGTGAACCATGAACTTCCAGATGTTCAAGCTGGTTTTATACAAGGCAGAGGAACCAGAGATCAAATTGCGAGCATCCACTGGATCACTGAAAAAGCAAGAGAGTTCCAGAAAAACATCTATTTCTGCTTTACTGACTATGCCAAAGTCTTTGACTGTGTGAATCACAATAAACTGTGGGAAATTCTTAAAGAGATGGGAATACCAGACCATCTGACCTGTCTCTTGACAAACCTGTATGCAGGTCAGGAAGCAACAGTTAGAACTGGACATGGAACAACAGACTGGTTCCAAATAGGAAAAGGAGTACGTCAAGGCTGTATATTGTCACCCTGCTTATTTAATTTATATGCAGAGTACATCATGAGAAACGCTGGGCTGGAAGAAGCACAAGCTGGAATTAAGATTGCTGGGAGAAATATCAATAACCTGAGATATGCAGATGACACCACCCTTATGGCAGAAAGTGAAGAGGAACTAAAAGCCTCTTGATGAAAGTGAAAGAGGAGAGTGAAAAAGTTGGCTTAAAGCTCAACATTCAGAAAACTAAGATCATGGCATCCTGTCCCATCACTTCATGGGAAATAAACGGGGAAACAGTGGAAACAGTGTCAGACTTTATTTTTGGGGGGCTCCAAAATCACTGCAGATGGTGATTGAAGCCATGAAATTAAAAGACGCTTACTCCTTGGAAGGAAAGTTATGACCAAGCTAGATAGCATATTAAAAAGCAGAGACATTACTTTGCCAACAAAGGTCCGTCTGGTCAAGGCTATGGTTTTTCCAGTGGTCATGTATGGATGTGAGAGTTGGACTGTGAAGAAAGCTGAGTGCCGAAAAATTGATGCTTTTGAACTGTGGTGTTGGAGAAGAATCTTGAGAGTCCCTTGGACTGCAAGGAGACCTAACCAGTCCATCGTGAAGGAGATCAGTCCTGGGTGTTCATTGGAAGGACTGATGCTGAAGCTGAAACTCCAATACTTTGGCCACTTCATGCGAAGAGTTGACTCATTGGAAAAGACTCTGATGCTGGGAGGGATTGGGGGCAGGAGGAGAAGGGGACGACAGAGGATGAGATGGCTGGATGGCATCACCAACTCGATGGACATGAGTTTGAGTAAACTCCGGGAGTTGGTGATGGACAGGGAGGCCTGGCGTGCTGCGATTCACTGGGTCTCAAAGAGTCAGATGCAACTGAGTGACTGAACTGAACTGAGACTATTGGAGAATATATGCCTCCAAAGTGATACAATATGATGTACAAAGCATCATAGCATCATCTATAAAACATTTTTGCAAGAAAGGAAAAAAAAGTACTTGAATTAAATCAAGTTTCTAAGGACTTATATCCAGTCTAACAGAATACAGTGTGAAAAGCCACAGGAAATAATCACCCAAACCAGACAGTGGATCATCTATAAGATAACTAATCTAATTTCCTCTAAAAAGTAATGTCAAGGAAAATGGAGTGGAAGGAGGGGAGACTTATCTATATTAAAAAAAAAAAAAGTGAAAGACAGAAAGAGAGTGATTTAGGAAATACAATTCGAATAGACCATTTGGATTATATTCCAATGTTCAAAACAGCTAATTAAAAAGCTTTTTTGAGACAATACAGGCATTTTAGTGGATAATAAGAAATTGCTAATTTTGTTTTGTTCATAGTAATAATGACACGGATTTTTTGCTTTTGATGTATACTAAAACAGTGAAATTATATGCTATCTGGGATTAGCTTTAAAAGATTTCAGGCCTATTCCTTCTCTTACCACCCTTCTTTTCCTTAAAAAAGGACAAGGAAGGTCGACTGAAACAAATACAGTAACACATACAGGGTTTTTGAAATGGGTGATGGAAGTCACAGGAGTTTATTTTACCATACTATAGTGTATGTTTGGAATTTTATTAATGTAAATTTATAAAGAGATAATGAAGATACCTGTGAAGTTATATTTTACTGTCTTTGAAAAGTTTAAAACAGGCCTTACTTTAAAATATGATGTTACTTTTCTCAATTGTCTGAGATAGGAACTTGAACTCAGTTCACATGTAGCATCAATATGATACATATTATATCCAGCAGGGAACAGATGGCACCCTTAAAGAAGTTAACTGACAAAGTTTAACAGATGAATTATTCTTAGAGATGAGATCAAGGTAAAGGAAACCAAGGAAAGGTGAAGCCTAAAGAGATCCAACCAGTCCATCCTAAAGGAAATCAGTTCTGAACATTCATTGGAAGGACTGATGAAGCTGAGACTCCAATACTTTGGCCACTTGATGCGAAGAGCTGACTCATTGGAAAAGACCCTGATGCTGGGAAAGACTGAAGGCAGGAGGAGAAAGGGACGACAGGATGAGATGGTTGGATGGCATCACCGACTCAATGGACATGAGTTTGAGTAAACTCCGGGAGTTGGCGATGGACAGGGAGGCCTGGGGTGCTGCAGTCCGTGAGGTCGCAAAGAGTCAGACACGACTGAGCGACTGAACTGAACTGTACTGAAAGGATTTATGGAAGCCAGTATTATCGTGGGCCTGAAAAAAACAAGAACAGGGAATGGAACAGTGCTAATGGAATCTATGAGAGCTGAAGCCCTGGAGATGGGCCACGGGAAAGCAGCTAGCGCTGTGGAAACAAGGTGTGTGCAGGAAAAGCATCATCTTTTAATACAGGGCTGGTGTTTTCCATCTCCACAGAAAGCCAGCTTCAGGAGCACAGTCAAGGCAGAGGTGGGCAGAGAATGGATGGTAGATGAGGGAGGTGAGGAAAAGTGCAATGGAGAAAAGTGTTAATCTAAGTGTTCATTCCACTAAAAATCTTGTTTTTGTTTGCAATAATTTCAGGTAACTTAAGGTGAAATTTTACAAGTTTTTCAGAAGCTTCACAGTAAGGGTAATACCTGTCAAATTTGTGTATTTGTAATCCATAAGTTGTGCATTCTTTCTGTATCTTGGCTCTTCTGAGACAACATGGATGGACCTTTAGGGTATTATGCTAAGGTAAATAAGCCAGAAAGAGAAAGACAAATACTACATGGTATTACTTATATGTGGAATCTAAATAAAAAGTCAAACTCATAGAAACATAAAGCAGGTTGCCAGGGACTGGGAGGTTGGATAAATAAGGAGAGTTTGGTTCAAGCTTTCAGCTGAAAGATGAGCAAAGTCTGAGGTTCTACTTAATAACATTGTGACTACAATTGATAACATAGTACTGTATATAATTTAAATTTCTGAGACTAGAACTTAAAAGTTCTCACCAAAAAAGATAAATGTGTTAGATGATGCATCCGTTAATTAACTAGATAGGAATTCTTTCACATGTATATATATGTCTAATCATCATGATCTATACTTTTATATCTTACAATTTTGTCAATCATATCTAAATGTGAAAAAATCATTCATTGTCTTAAGTGGAATTACTAAACATTACATTTTTATAATATTTGATCACTATATTTATATTTTAGAGTATACTAAAATGTCCCTTTTCCCAGTGTTATACTTTCTCCGTTACTTGCCAAACTTCTTAATTATAATACATTTTAACCTTTGTTTAAATAATTATGGACACTTGAAAGAAACCCAAAGCTAAAATTACTGTTAATCTTTAATTCAAATGATAATTTACAGAACTCTAAAATGAAGATATCCCTCAAAAAATAGCATACAGTAATTTTAAAAACTGTGACATGAATGTGATGAGAATTTAAATAAAAGACATGTGTTGGAAACTATATTGGCAAAAACTACATGGACCAAGACCTAGCTATTTCTTTTGATTTCAAAACTGTACTAAATTAGCAAGATAAGAATGACTTTGGTCAAGAGATTCTGAATATCACAGTCCCATTCAATTTTGTGCATGGGCTATATAACTGACTGAATAAAAGCTACGTTACAAGTCAGCATTGAATCTTTGTCCATTTGACCCATATATTCATATTCATGTTAGTCACTTAGTCATGTCTGACTCTTTGCAACCCCATGAACTGTAGCCCGCCAGGTTCCTCTGTCCATGGGATTTCCCAGGCAAGAATACTGGAGTGGGTTGCATGCTCTGTTCCAACATATTCACATACCTTTTAGTGAAAGAGAAATTATACCAGGTCTGTTAAACAGGCAATGAAGACCTTCTTCAACACAACAACAGTGGAGAAGAGAGACTGTTGCAACAGGGCAGAAATGTTGAACTCGGCTCCACTGAAAGGAAAAGTGGGAAGTACTGAAGGACATGGGGTTGTGGGAAGGGAGACTCAGGCAGCGTGAACGGGTCAGCCGTGTTTACTAGTTAACACTTAGAGAAGTTAGGTTACTACTCTCCCACAGAAACTGGGAGACAGGAATGAAATCCTTTCTGATGATTCCATTTCAAAAATAAAAATGAATCCCAGGTCCTTGAGAAAGACTTTCCTGCGCTGTAGAAGATTTACAGAAATCTTTTCTGTCCTTTACAAAGGACAGAAAAATAACTTACAATTGCAAGTTTTCTAAATTAAATGTTCTAAGTAGGGAGTTCAGGGGTATGTACTCAGGAGAAAACATGCTTAATGTTTAGACAAACTGAGGGAAACATTAAGGAAAGTCCACCTTGGTCAACTATATCAATATTCTAAACACTGGATAGAAACGAGGATGTCATAAAACAATGTATTTCATATTCGATTTTTTTTCAAGGCATTTATGGATATATTACTATTCAAAGTTAATCTTATGTTTAACCTCGAGAGAATTTTGTTAGTTGGACATTTTGTTTTACTTCAAAGAGCTATACTTCCGTGAAACTAAGACTTCCATATAACAAGCAAAAAGATGTGAGGACTCTATTCTAGACTGAAAAAGCAGCCAAATTGTTGTCATAGATAATGAGGGGCCAGGAGGAGCCCAACTGTTGAAAAAGTAATAGGCCTGCCTGTTAACTACAAAGGAACGTTGTACATCAGGGCTCCTTTGTGGGAGGTTTGGCATAACCATAAACTGTAAATCAAAGCATAAAAATCATTGCATGACAAAAATTCTTTCAGGCAATTCACTGAATAAGATCCATCAGAAAATTATTTTCTTCTCTGTTTTCTGTTTGAGATGCAGTTAGTATCCCCAAAGGCTCTAGTCTCTTTTGGCTTAAAACTTTTTACCTTCTGCTTCTTGAGCTGTCTTTTATTTTTAAGCTAGGTGAAAGTACATAAGGAAATATGTTGTTAGAATATTTAAGGGAGAATAATTCTATAAAATCTCTTGGAAAAGGGAAAAATAAGTGCTATTTTTGAACAAAGAAAGGGCAATCTAAGGTTATTGTCTATTAGATATGACCAAAAATGCTGCAATTAAAGGCATTTGGAATAAATATGCTTATATAAAACAAAAGAATGACTATTTAGGTATAGAAAGTACATTTGCAAAAGGAAAAAAACAAGAAAGAAAAAGTCAACAAAGGATTATGATGAAAAATTGCAGAAGTGGGGAAAAGAAGCCATTTTCTGAAAATGCTGAAGTCCACTTTATATCTCAATGAGAAAATGAATATTAATATTAGAACAACTCTACAGATTTAGCCTTTTACTATTTAGAGTTTTGTAGCTGCTCAAGCTAAAGTTAATCATTAGAACATAAAGTATAGCTCTTTTTAGTATGAGGTTACATATTTATATATATATATATATAATGCTTTTTTTGTTCCCTTCTCAAGCTCATTCTATCTGTTGCTAAATTTGAAGCTATTCAGAGCAAAGTTTACCAAAACTCTCCTGATCAATTATATCTATGACTGTGGCTTTTTGTTGTTTTTTGTTTGTATATTCATATGAAGGATGACTGGATGAGTCACAGATTGCATATCTGATCAAGGATTGTACTCTAAACTTCAAAGCAAATACCAACAGTCTGCCTGGCATCTTCTTCTGGGTGTCAGAAAAGCACCTCAGCATATCTGAAGATGAATTAAAACCAAATGCAATCCTTTGCCATTGCTTCTGTCCCGTGAAAGGCAGCACCCTGCTCATTTCCTTTTTTCTCACTATCCTCTTTATCCAGTGCTTTTCCCATGACCTATGATGATTACATTGTCTTAAATATCTGTTGAACCTTTATGCTTCTCTCCATTTGTACTGAAAGTGAAAGTGGCTCAGCCATGTCCGACTCTTTCCGAACCCATGGACTCTACAGCCCGTGGAATTCTCCAGGCCAGAACACCGGAGTGGGTAGCCTTTCCCTTCTCCAGGGGATCTTCCCAACTCAGGGATCGAACCCCGCTCTCCCGCATTGCAGGTGGATTCTTTAGCAGCTGAGGCCCCAGGGAAGCCCATTTGTACTGCCACCACCTGTATCCAAACTAGCATCCTTTAACATCTACCTAATTGCAACTGTCCAGACCATCTATACCTTTCCTCCTTGTCCTTTCACCACCTCCTGCACCAAAGCATTTTTCCCACTTTTCACTACAACTGGAGTAAGTTTTCTGGAATGTAGAGCTAACAACCGCATCAACCTCTTCTTTCAAGTTTTCAATGGTTTCCCTTTGCTTTTCAATAAAACAGAATTAATTTATATGACTTTCAAGAGTCCTATCTTGCCAGACTTTCTCTCCTTTGCTGTTTCTCAGCAACCACACTGGCTTTATGTTACTTTTTTACCATTTCACTAACAAACTACATACAGTCATACATACTGTAAACTTGGTTCCAGACTACTGCAATAAAGTAAATATTGCAATAAAATGGATTTTTTGCTCCCCCAATGCTTTTAAAAGTCAGGTTTACACTATATTTTAGGGTGCAATGACACCATATCTAAGCAAACAATGTATATGCCTTGCTCAAAAAAACTCTATTGCTAAAAACTGCTAAGCACCACCTGATCCTTCAGGGAGCTGCATCCTTTTGCTGGTGGAGGGTCTCGCCCCAGTGTTGATGGTGCTGGCTGACCAGGGAGGTGGTCGCTGAGGGCTGGGGTGGCAGCGGCAATTCCTTAAAATAAAACAATTAACTTTGCTGTGAACATCTTTGCAGAAAAAATATCTATTTCTGCTTTACTGACTATGCCAAGCCTTTGACTGTGTGGATCACAACAAACTGGGGAAAGCTTTTGAAGAGATGGGAATACCAGACCACTTCACCTGCCTCCTGAGAAATCTGTATGAAGGTCAAGAAGCAATACAGTTAGAACTGGACGTGGAACAACGAACTGGTTCCAAATTGGTAAAGGCGTATATCAAGGCTGTATATTGTCACCCTGTTTATTTAACTTATATGCAGAGGACATCATGTGAAATGCCAGGCTGGATGAAGCACAAGCTGGAATCAAGATTGCCAGGAGAAACATCAACAACCTCAGAAATATAGATGACACCACACTTATGGCAGAAAGTGAAGAGGAACTAAAGAGCCTCTTGATGAAAGTGAAAGAGAAGAGTGAATAAGTTGATTTAAAACTCAACATCAAAAAACTAAGACCATGGCCGCTGGTCCCATCAATTCATGGCAAATAGCTGGGGAAACAATGGAAACAGTGACACACTTTATTTTCTTGGGCTACAAAATCACTGCAGATGGTGACTGCAGCCATGAAATTAAAAGACGCTTACTCCTTGGAAGGAAAGCTATGACCAATCTGGTGGTGGTGGTGGTTTAGTCACCAAGTCATGTCTGGCTCTTCCAACCCCATGGACTGCAGCCCACCAGGCTCCTCTGCCCTGGGATTCTCCAGGCAAGAGTACTGGAGGGGGCTGCCATTTCCTTCTCCAAGGATGACCAACCTGGACAGCATATTAAAAAGCAGAGACATTATTTTCCTGACAAAAGTCCTAGTCAAAACTATGGTCTATCCAGTAGTCATGAATGGATGTGAGAGTTGGACCATAAAGAAAACCGAGCACTGAAGAATTGATGCTTTTGAACTGTGGTGTTGGAGAAGACTCTTGAGATTTCCTTGGACTACAAGGAGATCAAACTGGTCAATCCTAAAGGAAATCAGTCCTGAATATTCATTGGAAGGACTGATGCTGAAGTTGAAGCTCCAAAACTTTGGCCACCTGATACAAAGAATTGACTCGTTAGAAAAGACCCTGATGCTGGGAAAGATTGAAGGCAGGAGGAGAAGGGGATGACAGAGGATGAGATGGTTGGATGGCATCACCGACTCAATGGACATGAGTCTGAGCAGGCTCCATGAGTTGCGATAGACAGGGAAGCCTGGCATGCTGCAGTCCATGGGGTCGCAAAGAGTCAGACATGACTGAGGGACTGAACTGAACTGAAAGTTTGCTGAATTAATTGACTCTTCCCTTCACAAATTATTTCACTGTAGCATCATTGCTGTTTGATAGCATTTCACCCACAGTAGAACTTCTTTCAAAACTGGAATCAATCCTCTCATATCTGCTACTGCTTTGAAAACTAAGTTTATGTAGTATTTTAACTCTTCTCTTGTCATTTCAACAATATTCATAGCATCTTCACCAAGAGAAGTTTCCATCTCAAGAAATCACTTCCTTTGCTCATATCTAAGAAGCAACTCCTCATCCATTCAATTTTTATTATGAATTATCACAGCAATTCAGTCCCATCTTCATACTCCACTTCTAATTCTAGTTTTCTCACTATATCCACCACACCTGCAGTTACTTCCTCCATTGAAGTGTTGACCCCCTCAAAGTCATCCATCAGGCCTGGTATACACTTCTTCCAAACTCCTATTAACATTGATATTTTGTTCTTTTCCCATGAATCATGAATGTTCTTAATGGCATCTAGAATGGTGTATCCTTTCCAGAGGTTTTCAATTTACTTTGCCCAAATCCATCACAGGAATCAATATCTATGGCAGCTACAGCCTTAAGAAATGCATTTCTTAAATAATAAGACTTGACAGTTGAAATTACTCCTTGATCCATGGGCTTCAGAATGGATGCTGTATTTGCAGCATGAAAAAAACATTAATCTCATGTTTATGTTTATAATCTCTGATGTATGTCTCCATCAGAGCTCTTGGGTGACCAGGTGTATTGTCAGTGAGCCGTAATATTTTGAAAAGAATCTTTTTCTGAGCAACAGATGCCAGCAGTATGCTGAAAATATTTAGTAAACCATGTTGTAAACATGTGTGCTGTCACTCAGGATTTGCTGTTCCATTTAGAGAGCATAGGAGAGCAGATTTAGCAAAATTTTTAAGAGCCTTATTTGGGAATGGTAGATGAGCACTGGCTTCAACTTAATCTCACCAGCTACATTAGCGCCTAACAAGAAAGTTAGTCAACCTGTCCTCTGGAGCTCTGAAACCAGGCATTGACTTCTCTTCTCTAGCTATGAAAGTGCTAGACAGCATCTTCTTTCAAATGTAAGACTATTTCATCTACATGAAAAATCTGTTTTTCAGTGTAGCCACTGTCATTAATGATCTTAGCTAGATCTTCTGGATAACCTGCTGCAGCTTCTCATCAGTTCTGTTTCACCTTGTACTTTGATATTAAGATGGCTTCTTTCCTTAAACCTCATGAGCCCACCTACGCTAGCTTCAGACTTCTCTTCTGCAGATTCCTTACCTCTCTCAGCCTTCATAGAACTGAAGAGAATTCAAGACTTGCTATGGATTAGACTTCGGCTCAAAAGAATCTTATGGCTGGTTTGATCTATCCAGACCACAGAAACTGTCTCCATATCATCAAGAATGCAAGTTAGCTTTTTTATCATTTGTGTGTTCACTGGAGTAGCACTTTTAATTTCCTTCAAAAACTTTCCCTTTGCATTCATAACCTGGCTAACTGTTTAGTGCAATAGACCTAGCTTATGGCCTGTCTCAGCTTTCAACATGCTTTCCTCATTAAGCTTAATCATTTCTAACTTTTTATTTAAAGTGGAAGATATGCAATTTTTCCTTTCACTTAGAAACTTAAAAGCCATTGCAGGGTTATTAATTGTCTTAATTTCAAAACTGTTATCTCCCAGGGAGCAGGGAGTCTGAGGAGAGGGAGAAAGATAAAGGAACTGCTAGTTGGTAAATGGAGCAGTCAGATCGCACACAACATTTATCAATTATGTCGGCCATCCTATATGGGTATTATTTAAGGTGTACCCAAACAATTACAGTAGTAACATCAAAGACCACTGGTTACAGGTCACCGTAACAGGTATAATATTAATAAAAATCTCTGAAATACTGTGAAAATACCAAAATGTGACACAGAGACATAAAGTAAGTAAATGCTGTTAAAAAAATGGTGCCAACAGACTTTCTCAATTCAGGGTTGCCATGAACCTTGAATTTGCAAAAAATGCAGTATCTGTGAAGTACCGTAAAATGAGGTTTGCCTGTATCCTGTTCTCACCTAGAGATATATGCTTGCTAGTCCCTTTCCTTGAGATGTTTTCTCCTTAAATGACCATATAGATTCTTCTTTAAGGTCTTTTCTCAAATATCACTTCCTCAGTGAGACCTTCTATGGCCACCTTATTTAAAATTAAAACTTTTACCCCAACTTATACACTTCCTATTGTTCCCTCTATTCTTTCAATGCCCTAGTTTTTTTCCATTGCCATTATCTTGTATACTATATATTTTACTTATTTTGTTCCTTTTATGCACTGTCCCAGTGGGATGTAATCTTCCTGGCTGAAGACATTTTCTCTGTGTACTAGTAATAACAAAGAGCCTGAAAGAGTACCCAAAACATAGTGCTACATATTCTCCATTTGCTTTACCAGATCTGCTTCAAGTTCTTTCCTTAAATGTTCTGTGCTATGGGAGGCTGGCCTCTACAGATCGCCAATCTGGGCCTCCTTGCCCTCTGGCTTTACCTGTGTGGAATTTTGCCAGTGGGAAATACTTTCAGAGACTCAGAGGAGACAGGAAAATTAGGATGGATATTTATTCCCTTTAAAGTACCCAAGTAGCTAGCGGCTGTGCTATTTAAGGCCACAGCTGTCCCATAACACCTTTACAAAAGTTGCAGCATCCCCAGATCAGGTCTAGCTTTCCTTGCCTCTCAGGGGACATGTTTCTGAATTCCTAGGTTTTCATCCTGTTTCTTTGGCTTCTTCATCCTTATAATTTATCTTTCATCAAATCTCAGTTATTCACTAGAGTATGCCATCTATTTTCTGTAGGGATGCTGACTGATAAACTAAGCATTCAACAATAAGACCAAAAAAAACTGTTAATAAAGCTATTTCTAGGAAAATTAGAAATGTAAAGCATGGTATATTTCTAAGTACACTGTTAATGCTCAATAAATGGTACTAATTATTAAGCCAAAATGTATTCTCAATATTGGCGTCTTAATAAATTCTGTATACCATGTTGTATATAGTATAACATTTTAGAATGTACTATAGCATGCAGTATAACATTTTACTAAATCCATCTGCCCTTTCCCAGATTAAAATATGTCATCAATAACTAGAACATAATATAGTAACAACTTTATTAAGACATAGGTCTTAATGATTAATTTGCTGTCCTTTTATAAAATGCATTCTCTAAAACTGCTGGAGAGGCAAAAATATATTTACTTTGTTTTATGTCAACTGGATGATTTCTCTGTGTACAATAATACAGTTCAAATACAGCTCAACTTATGATGCAAGAAGAAGAAAAATCATAGAACAATGATTCTAAAAATAGCCAGCAATTACATGTCAGCAATCTGAGTTTCAGACTGCTATAGCAAAGCGGCTCACTTCTACTTAATTCAGACAGTAGCCACAAAGTCCAAGTGGCCTAATATAAAGCTATGGGGAAATCAATGATTAAAGGTAGGTTTCAAATTCTGTGTTCTTCTACTTAACGTTGCACATATATATATGCTGCTGCTAAGTCACTTCAGTCGTGTCGGACTCTGTGCGACCCCATAGACGGCAGCCCACCAGGCTCCCCCGTCCCTGGGATTCTCCAGGCAAGAACACTGGAGTGGGTTGCCATTTCCTTCTCCAGCGCATGAAAGTGAAAAATGAAAGTGAAGTCACTCAGTCATGTCCGACTCTTAGCAACATCATGGACTGCAGCCCACCAGGCTCCTCCGTCCATGGAATTTTCCAGGCAAGAGTACTGAAGTGGGGTGCCATTGCCTTCTCCAAGGTAAAATCTACATGATGCTATTTATGACTTTTACAAATTCTCCCTAGTGAAGAAATCAAAGTTTCAGCCTTCTGTATGGAATTCCCCTTGAGCTCACACCTGAGCAAAATGTAATCTCTAAGACATTGCATGGAACCCCAGAAGATCTTTAATGAGCTTAGATAAGAATTATGCTGATGACTATAGGGAATCTTGCAAGCCCTTCACTGTCAAGAAGATAAAATTCATAAGAGGGAAGACAGGGTCTTCGGTAAAGATCAAAAAAAATTTCCATAGTTTTACTTCTATAGCTACATAATGTAATTTATGTCATGCTATAATTATAAATTTTAAACTATATAATTAATAATTTTAGTCATTAATAATTTTAGTCATTTAGTCTAGACATTTACTTTTATCAGCAGTACAAAATACATGATTCCAAAAAAATCTGATGTTGTTTAAGGCCAAATGTCCCTTGAGACATTCCAAATAAATCCATGGGGAATCTATATTTCTGTCTTTCCTATTCACTATGATTACAAAAGGCAAAAAAAATTCATATTCCCTTATTTTCCATAAATTCCTTTAATTCAAATTCTTCTATGTCAACTACCTATGTCGTTTGTCTTCCAGATTCACAGTTAAGCAATTTGTCAGGCGTCTCTTCACTCCGGGCACACAGAAACCAACCGGCTGTTCACAATCTTTATCCTTTTTCCAATTCTTCTGGCCCAGTGACAACATCTCACCTCAGAAAAACCACTGATGCCTTGGAATATGATGATGAATAATAAACTTCTTTGGAAATTTCAATATTCACCATACACAAAATTTGTTGAAAATTATATTCCTTTCATCTAACCTCCAAATTGATTTGCACTTTCAGCAAACAACATATCTCTTTTTTTTTCTTCCCACCTGTCTGGAAATTTTGTTCTCTATATTCTTATATCTTGGGGCTAGCAATGTCATACTTACTGATTGTCACTGACAGCTCTGGAGTACACGATGTCCTTGACCAATCTCCATCCAGTGCCTCATTTCTGCCTATGCTAACTCTTTGAGGATGTGGGCACACCCATAGCTACATTTCACAACTGTAGGGTCTGCTTAGGATTCTCCTGGAGTGGGCAGTGTGGAAAGTAGGATTTCTCTGTTGATAGGCAATATAAACAAGCTTAAAATCCTACAAAAACATTGGCAAGTACACATCTAATGTCATTATACAATTAATAAGGCTGACTACAACTACAAATGTGGGTATCCATAATATCACACCACAAAAAATTGCTTCTGGGAAAGAAAGGCCATTCCAGTTCTCCAGTCTAATGATAAAAATGGCCACAAGTCTAGTTCGTTCACAGATCATTAGGATAAAGAAACGCCTTGTGCTTCAGGGAGTCTAATTCTGAACATTTCCCACTCCAGGGTAAAATAAAGACTACTATAGTATTTAACTTATATGCAGGATGAAAGTGAAAATTGCTCAGTAGTGTCCAACTCTTTGTGACCCCATGGACTATACAGTTCATGGAATTCTCCAGGCCAGAATACTGGAATGCGTAGTGTTTCCCTTCTCCAGGGAATCTTCCCAAGCCAGGGTACATCATGCTAAATGCCAAGCTGGATGAATCACAAGCTGGAATCAAGATTGCCAGGAGAAATACCAACAATCTCAGATATGCAGATGACACCACTGTAATGGCAGAAAGTGAAGAGGAATCTCTTGATGTGGGTGAAAGAGGAGAGTGAAAAGGCTGGCTGGAAACTCTATATTCAAAAAACTAAGATCATGGCATTGCGTCCTGTCATTTCATGGCCAATAGAAGGGGAAAAAGTGGAGGCAGTAACAAATTTTATTTGGGGGGACTCCAAAATCACTTGGACAGTGGTTATAGCAATGAAATTAAAAGAATCTTGGTCCTTGGAAGAAAATCTATGACCAAACTAGACAGTGTATTAAAAAGCAGAAACATTACTTTGCTGTGGTGTTCCCAGTAGTAATGTATGACTGTGAAAGCTAGAGCATAAAGAAAGCTGAGTGTTGAAGAAATGATGCTTTCGAATTGTGTGATGGAGAAGACTCCTGAGAGTCCCTTGGACTGCAAGGAGATCAAAGTAGTCAATCCTAAAGTAAATAAATCCTGAGTATTCACTGGAAGGACTGATGCTGAAGCTGAAACTCCAATACTTTGGCCACCTAAAGTGAAGAGCTGACTCACTGGAAAAGACCTTGATGCTGGGAAAGACTAAAGGCAGGAGGAGAAAGGTGTGATAGAGGGTGAGATGCTTGGATAGCATCACTGGCTTAAAGGACATGAGTTTGAACAAACCCTGGGAGATAGTGAAGGACAGGGAAGCCTGGCATACTGCAATTCATGGGGTTGCAAAGAGTCGGACACGACTTAGGGACTCAACAACAAAAACAATGCTAACTGTTGTGAGTGTTCATCTTAATTTGTCTAATCTACCTGTATTTTTAAAGATCTAAAATGCCTAAGTTCCATGAAAGTCTACAGAAGATTCTTAAAGTTAATTTAAATTTGTTGATATTAAAATAGCTTAATATGCAGTCAATAAGATGATCAATAATTGTTTTTAACTCAATAACTTCATTAATTCAATAATTTTATTAATACTTTATTAATCAGATCAAATGATCTTTTTTCCTCATAGAATTCAGATTCCCTACTTTGGCGACTCCCACTTGACCAACTGGAAGCTAGTGAGAGAGGCAACAGCTGCGGCATATCCCTTTGCTAAGTTTTAATACTTCGTGCTTATGCCTCTTTGTGAGATAAAGGGGAAAGTGGATGGGAAATATATAGATGATCTCTATGGTGTCTTTTGGCTTGAAGAGTCTGGGGCCTGAGATTATACTCTAAATTACTCATTTAATCGCGCTTCTGCCTAGACAGTGCTCTTTACATACACACTAAGCAACTATAATAAAATTAAGTTTTGAGATAATTGCTGCATCAGGCATATTATAACATTTCTTTCCAAGGTTTCTTTTTTTTTTTAATGGAATTCATAGACTGTTGCATTTTTGTCTTCATTGACTACTCGCTGCTCCAATTTTGCTTTCATGTAAAAATATTTATCAAAGTAATATGAAATGCAACTTAAAAATATATAATATTGCAAATCACAGTCTCCATTGCTAATCCACAGTAGTAATCATTTTTCATTCATCCAGTTGTCTCTTGTGATATTTACCTACAAATTTCTAGGTGACATGTTAATATCATTACTTATTAATTTGTGTCTTTGTATAATAAATATTGATTTACTTTTACTGCAGACAAAGATTTTGTTTCCTTGTATATTGCTATTCCCTTTCTTTCACACAATAAAAAACTCACAATTTTTAGTTAAATCAGTATTCAGTGTTTAGAATATCATGGCTATGTAAATGTTAAATGTTATTCACTGTTGAGTATATTGTGATTTATATTTTCTTTCTTGACTATATTTTCATAAAGTTAGTGACTTTCTTTTTTCATAAATTTGATATTGTTGCTATTGGATTCTCTGGTGAGAGTCTATAATCACAAAGATGATAAAATATGAAAAGATAATGTTGAAAAAGACACACTAATGGGAAATTAAAAATGCTAACAGTCCATTATATGAGAGTTTTGTAGTGAAACAAAGCCAATATGATGTGTGTATGTATGTAAATATATCTGTCTATCTGTCTATCTATCTATCTGTCTGTCTATCTATCTATCTGTCTGTCTGTCTGTCTATCTATCTATCTATCTGTCTATCTGTCTATCTGTCTATCTATCTGTCTATCTATCTATCTACAGAGAGAGAATACGGAGCTGGCTTACCCAGCGATGGAGACCGGCGGATGTCTAGTGTGGACCAGCAAGGTCAAAAGCCAGGAGAGCTGGTGGTGCAGTTCTAGTCTGAAGGCCAAAAGATGAAGATTCAGGAAAGCCAATGGTACAAATAAACTCCAAATGTAGCCTGCTGGAGAATTTGCTCCTTCCTGCTCAGGGGAGGCCATTCTTTTTGTTCTAATTAGGCCTGTACTGATTAGACGAGGCTCACTCACACTAGGGAGGGTAATCTGCTTTACTTACACTTTACTGAATTAATTGTCAATTTCAACCAAAACTACTCTCCAAGTTGATACATAAAATTATAATCATTACATCCATGATTTTATAAAGTACAAGAATTATATTTAAAATTACATCCCAACATAACCAAGTTTTCCCCTAATATGCATAGCTTAGGAAAATTTTGAGAAAAAATATAATCTCCTTCTTACATGATTATTTATTTAAAATAATACTTGCCTTTGTTGTATCCTCTGGGTTACAAAAGGTCAAATAAAGAGAGAATATGAGCTTTCAGGGACTAGAAATGAAGCAGAGGGAAAGAAATAAACTGTAATTTAAAAAATACTTTTCCTTTACATGACATTTTAGAGGAAAATAAATGTGCTTCATACTTGGGAATATGGCAGGCACATGAAGGAAGAGTGCTAGCCTATGGCAGGGCAGGTGAAGGACTAGTTTCTGAAGGTATGTAAAACATATTAAAAAGTTTAGTTTTAGTCCCATGGACAGTAGGAAAAACATTAAAAATTATTAAACATGGAGGCAGCATAAGCAGACTACTTTTCTTTAGAAGCAGCTCTCAGTTTTATGAAGAGAACAAGCTAGAATGCAGATAGGATTTAAGAGTCAGTCTTCTCTGGATTAATATTATTTTTCCATCTGTCATAATCTGAATGGTCTGGTACAAGTTCCTTAAGCACCATCTATCCTAGGTTCTCATTTGCAAAATGGAGCTAATAATATTTCATGAGTTGTTAAGATAAGCAAATGGAATACAATATGTAAAGAGTCTATTGAATACTTGACATTTAATAGGGGTTTTGTAATTTGCTAGTGCATAGTCCTTCCCTTATTCACATGTATTTATATAAAGCTATAAAAAGATATGAAATAGAACTTCTGTAGGTTTATATATATTTGAGCCCATAGTTCAAGATGATTTATACATGACTTAATTGCCGGGAAGTATAAGAAGCTTGAGACTAGTAAGGGTTTGTCAATCAGCCTGTGATCTGAGTCCGGCAACATCAGAGTGTAAATGAAAATCTAGTAATCAAGTGGAAGCAGACGTCTCTTGCAGAGGTACTGACCACCTAACTAACCAGATATTCTAAGACCCATGGATATAACATTAGACATAGTCATAATACACACAAGGGAGGAAATAGTTTTTATCATATAATTTTTTTTAGTTAGTGCTATCAGTCCTGGGTGTTCATTGGAAGGACTGATGATGAAGCTGAAATTCCATTACTTTGGCCACCTGATGCCAAGAGCTGACTCATTGGAAAAGACCCTGATGCTAGGAGGGATTGGGGCAGGAGGAGAAGGGGATGACAGAGGATGAGATGGCTGGATGGCATCACCAACTCAATGGACATGAGTTTGAGTAAACTCCGGGAGTTGGTGATGGACAGGGAGGCCTGGCGTGCTGCGATTCATGGTGTCGCAAAGAGTCGGTCACAACTGAGTGACTGAACTGAACTGAACTGATGGTTCACTGAACCACAAAACCACAGATGTGTTGTCAATCTTTAAGAGATATGTATAATTTATATTTCTATAACTGAGAATACATAATATGAATATACTTATTTGAGCCACTCATAGGGCTAGAAAGCTTCCTTCCAAGAGATTCATGTAATTAATTTTTTGCTTCTTTCAGGCATCTGCTCAAGTGTCACTCTTCCAAGGGCACCTCCTTGACCATGCCATCTAAAACAGCAGTTTTCCATACTAATTTGAAAAGATATGTAGGCACCCCAATGTTCACAGAAGCACTATTTACAATAGCCAAGTCAAGGAAGCAATTTAAGTGTACGTAGACAGATGAAAAGATAAAGAAGATGTGGTACATATATACCATATAGCTGTAAAAAATAATAAAATTTTGCCATATATAATCACATGGATGGACTTGGGGGTTATTATATAGAGAGAAATAAGTCAAATAGAGAAAGGCAAATACTATATGTTATCATTTATATGTGGAATCTAAAGAACAAAACAAACTAGTGAGTAAAACAAAAAGAAACAAATAAATATAGAGAATAAACTAGTGGTTACCAGTGGAGAATGGGAAGGAGAGAGAGGCAAGATCAGGGGAGGGGATTAAGAGGTACAAGCGACTACAAGAATATATTGGACAACATGGGATATATTTTATATTAACTATAAATGAAGCATAACTTTTAAAAATTGTAAGTCCCTGTCATATATCTGAAATTTATATCACAGTGTAAATCAATTATATTGAATTTTTTAAAAATAAAATTTATAGAAAAAATAATTTAAAAAAGAAATGCTCAGCTAGTGAATGCACTAGTAGTGTTGATAAGATTTGGTCTTATAGTCTTGTGTTTATCTTGGATTGTTCTCAAACTTTAAATTGTCACATTTGAAATCTTTCACATGTTATAACAGAAGTTTATACATATTGAGGTACTGTATATAATAGTAAGAAAGTAAGTAAATTTCTACAAGTTTATGGATTAGTATATGGATACATTCTAAAAGTATATGTGTTAAAAATAAGGGTTGTTGCTATTATTGTTTAGTCGCTACATTGTGTCCGACTCTCCTGCAACCCCATGGACTGTAGCCCGCCAGGCTCCTCGGTCCATGGAATTTCCCAGGCAAGAATAACTGAGTGGATTGCCATTCGCGTCTCCAGGGGATCTTCCCAACACAGGGATCGAACATGCATCTCCTGCACTGCAGGTGAACTCTTTAATGCTGAGCCCCCCAAATAAGGGTACATCTAGATATTTTGCCCTCTCAAAAAATAGTATACAGTAGACCTCTGAACACAACTGCACTCATCTCACACACTAGCAAAGTAATGCTCAAAATTCTCCTAGCTAGGCTTCAACAATACATGAAACAAGAACTTCCAGATGTTAAAGCTGGACTTAGAAAAAGCACAGGAACCAGAGGTCAAATTGCCAATATCCGTTGGGTCACAGAAAAAGCAAGAGAGTTCCAGAAAAACATCTACTTCTGCTTCATTGACTATGCTAAAGCCAATGACTGTGTGGGTCGCAACAAAATGTTGAAAATTCTTGAGAGAGATAGGAATACCAGACTTGAAGACTGACCTGCTTCCTGAGAAATCTGTATGCAGGTCAAGAAGCAAAAGTTAGAATGGGACATGTAACAATGGACTGGTTCCAAATCAGGAAAGGAGTATATCAAAGCTGTATATTGTCACCCTGTTTATTTAACTTACATGCAGAGTACATCATGTGAAATGCCGGGCTGGATGAAGCACAACCCAGAATCAAGATTGCCAGGAGAAATATCAATAACCTCAGATATGCAGATGACACCACCCTTATGGCAGAAAGTGAAGAAGAGTTAAAGAGCCTCCTGATGAAAGTGAAAGAGGAGAGTGAAAAAGCTGGTTTAAAACTCAACATTCAGACAACTAAGACCATGGCATCTGGTCCCATCACTTCATGGCAAATAGATGGGCAGCAATGGAAACAGTGACAGACTTTATTTTCTTGGGCTCCAAAATCACTGCAGATGGTGACTTCAGTCATGAAATTAAAAGACGCTTGCTTCTTGGAAGAAAAGCTGTGACAAACGTAGACATCATATTAAAAAGCAGAGATATTATTTGCCGACAAAGCTCCATCTAGTCAAAGTTATGGTTTTTCCAGTAGTCATGTATGGATGTGAGAGTTGGACTCTAAAGGAAGTTGAGTGCCGAAGAATTGATGCTTTTGAACTGTGGTGTTGGAGAAGACTTTTCAGAGTCCCTTGGACTGCAAGGAGATCCAAAAAGTCCTAGACTGGTCAGGCCTAAAGAAAATCAGTCCTGAATGTTCATTGGAAGGACTGACACTGAAGCTGAAACTCCAGTACTTTGGCTACCTGATGCGAAGAACTGACTCATTAGAAAAGACCCTGATGCTGGGAAAGACTGAAGGCAGGAGAAGAAGGGGATGATACAGGATGAGATGGTTGGATAGCATCACTGACTTGATAGACACGAGTCTGAGCAAGCTCTGGGAGTTGATGATGGACAGGGAAGCCTCATGTGCTTCAGTCCATGGGGTCACAAAGAGTCAGACACACCTGAACGAACTGCAATGAGACCTCTGAACAACATGGATTTGAACTGGAGGGGTCCACTTATATGCAGATTTTTTCAATATATATTTTGGAAAAAATTTTTGGAGATTCGCAGTACTTCGAAAAAAATCATAGATGAACTGCATAGCCTAGAAATACTGAAGGAAAACAAAAAATTAGATATGTCATGAATGCATAAAATACATGTATATACCAGTCTATCTTCTACAGGTATAAGGTGAGTGGTAATATAAAATTAATAATGTATTAGTTTTCTTACAGTTTTATAACTTTATTTTCAAAGGATCACATTACTATACAGTATGTCTCTCTCTATCATAATTGAGAAATTGTGTAATTTATATCAGCCTAGCATCACCAGTACCTTTTTTAAATAAAGTAACAATGTATCCAGTACTGTAATAAGAATTTGAGTGTCGCACTGCATGCCAAAAAATTATGCAAAAATCCACTCATTAGTGTATAGGCTAGGATATCTTGAAGCAATTATATTGATTATACTAGTCTATCTTAAACCAATCATATTACTTCTTCATTATCAACATATGAGTTATTTTACTTGTAAATAAACATAAATTTCTTCTCTCGTTATCTTTTCATTTCTGATGTCTAGTGTTAGTAATATGTAGAACAACTACAGTGTTTGTATCATTTAAGGCAGTATTGATGTAGGTACTGACAAATGATTCATTCTGAAAACAGAGAATATAAACACGGTATCGATAAAAAAAGACTGTAAATGCATTTTCTCTGCCTTATGATTTTCTTATAACATTTTTTCTCTAGCTTACTTTATTATAAGAATAAGGCGTGTAATAGCATATACTGCATATAACATCCAAAATAAGTGCTAGTCAACTGTTTATCTTATCAGTAAGACTTTTGGTAAACCAGTCTATTCCCAGTGTAGATAAGCTCTGAGGGAGTCAAAAGTTATATGCAAATTTTCAACTGCATGGGGTGTTGATGTCACTTACTCTCACACTGTTCAAGGGTCAACTGCGTATTCATATCTATTAACCTATTAAGAAAAACAATGACCAAATTTGCACGTGTATATCTACAATTAACCTGGAAGTTTCTATGCATAGGGTATTCATAATTACTTTTAAAATTTATTTATTAATTTTTTATTTCCATATTTTCTGCAGTGAGATTTTATTCATTATTATAACAGAAAAAATGAAATTCAACAAAAGAGAAAGGGTAATTAGGGCTATATTTATTAGTGTTAAGAAATAATGTCACTTAATTCAAATCAGTATTTTCTTAGTTCAGTACCTCAAGGCAATAGAAATAAAAGCAAAAATAAACAGGTGGGACCTAATCATATTTACAAACTTTTGTACAGCAAAGGAAACTATAAACAGAATGAAAAGACAACCTACAGAATGGGAGAAAATATTTTTAAATGGGTTTAACTTCCAAAATATAAAAACAGCTCATACAATTCAATAACAAAACAAACAGCCCAAGCAAAAAATGGGCTGAAGACTCAAATAGACAGATCTTCAGACAAGGCATGCAGGTGGCCAACAGGCACATAAAAAATTACTCATCAAAAAAAAAAAATTACTCATCACTGATAATGGTCAGAGAAACGCAAATCAAAACTACAATGAGGTAGCACCTCACACTGGTCACAGTGACCATCATTAAAATGTTTACAAATAACAAACACTAGAGAGAGTGTGGAGAAAAGGGAACCCTCCTATACTGTTGGAAATATAATTGTGTGCAGCTGCTATGGAACAGAGTTTAGAGGTTTGTCGAAAAACTTAAAATGGAGTTGCCATATGATATAGCAGCCCCACTCCTGGGCATATGATCTGGACAAAACTATAATTCAAAAAGATGCATTCACCACTATGTTCATAGTAGCACTACTGACAAGGGCCAACTCATGAAAATAATCTGAATCTCTGACAACAGATAAATGGGAAAAAAAATGTAGTACCTAGATATCATGGAATACTACTCAGCCATACAAAAGAACGAAATAATGCCATTTGCAGTGACATGGATCAGACTAGAGATTATCATACTAAGTGAACTAAGTCAAAAAGATAAATACAAATTCCATATGATATCACTTATATGTGGAATCTAAAAGTGGAAAGCAAATGAAAGCGAAAGTGTTCATCACTTAGTCATGGCCACCTTTTTGTGACCCCATGGACTGTAGTCCACCAGGCTCCTCTGTCCATGGAATTCACCAGGCAAGAATACTGGAGCCGGTTGCCATGTCCTCTTTAGGGGGATTTCCCCACCCAGGAATCAAACCCAGGTCTCCTGCATTGCAGGCAAATTCTTCACCGTCTGAGTCACCAGTGAAGTCCTATGGAAACTAAAATATGACACAAATGAACTTATCTGTGAAGCAGAAACAGACACACAGACATAAAGAACAGACCTGTGACTGCCAAGGGGGAGGGAGGTGAGGGGTGGACAGAGCCGGAGCTCGGGGTTAGCAGATGCAAACTATATATATATTTATCCATTATATATATAACAGATAAACAACAAGGCTGTACTGTATAACACAGGGATCTGTATTCAATACCCTGTGATAAAATGTAATGAAAAGAATAGGAAGAAGAATGTGTGTACATACACACACACACACATATTTATAAACAAATACAGCATTGCAAATCAACTACATTACAAAAAAAAAGAAAAAGAAATAATGTCACTGATGATTAAACTGGTAAGAACTTCTAAGAATATTATATAACACATTAAATTTATTTTATTTCTGATTAAAATATAATCATATGGGAAAAGTGAAAATTCTATATAACAATTTAAGCAGGGGCTGGGAGAACTGATAAGTTGATCATTGCTAAATATGCCTCACTGATTTTTTTGAAAAATGTTTCTCACCCACTATTTAAAAATTTTTGAAGCAAAAGCCTTTTTTTGCGGATTTTTCCTTTTACAACAAACTATGAACATTTCCAAAAGTTTCAAACTTCCTATTTCTGAATAGCTATGAATAATCTGATCTGTAGCTACAGTGGGTCCTCAACTTGAATGCTTCACTTGGAACTTTTCTGAACTGCAAAAGGCATGTTGTATTAGGAGTTAGAGCCTCTAGTCCCAAAGGCACAATATTTTTATATAATTTATGTCACAGAGGTTGCAAATGGGATGCCTCCTTATCACATCCTGCTTGTTTTCTTTGGCTTACATGGTACTTCAACAACAATTTCAAAATGTTTCATTTCATAGCAACTGAAATTTGGGATTCTTGGCTCCATTCTTACTATCCTGCAGGACAGAAATTCTTCTGGAATAAAGCTACCAGGACAAGCGCTTCACATTTAAGTTTGCCACAAAATATCTGCATTGCTTGTGTGTCTTACTTGTCAGACTACAGAATTTGAATTTATGATCACTTCTTTAAGCTATGTCCCAAAGTGCTTGCTATGTCATCAAATTTCCACAAATAAGGACACTTTTTGGTTTATGAAACTACAGAATTTTTAGGCAGAGAGCAGATGTGTTTCATGGAAAAGATCACTAACTTCATCCTCATGTTAACAAAGATTGGTGTGCTAATGCCCGAGTAGAGAGCAGAGTTCTGAGTGAGGGCGGTACAGAGAATATGTCATGTTCACAAGGGATGCACTTAGAAGCCATAGGTACCAAATATATGTAAAAGTCTGAGTGCTCAGGCTGCAGAGAGGAGACTTAAAACAACAGTTCACAGAAAATAAAAGAGTTAATTTACTTTTGAAGTTAATAGGTAACAATTCCCTGACCTAGATGAACACAACTAGGAGCAGATTACAAAGCTGCTTACACTGGCTTTTGAACTATTTTGAGTACATTGCAGATTTTTTAAAATACGTGCTTAAATATACATCTTTTTTTAAAAGAAGAAGCTGCAGTGGATTCCCAACTTGAATGCTTCACTTGGAACTTTCTTGAACCCTGAAAGGCATGTTGGCTTAGGGGTTAGAGCCTCTAGCCCCAAAGGGGTTGTATTTTTGACACAACTTATGTATCACAGAGGTTGCAAACAGGATACCTTCTTGTCATACCCTGTTTGAAGTCATGTTTTCTTTGGATTACATGATATTTCAAAAGTGTTAAATGATTTAAAATTTTACAATAATATGTTAAATACTCTATGGTCCATTGATCTCAGAAGTGCTTTTTAATTCTCATGTTTCCCTTGCTTTTCAACAGAAAAAAATTGAAATCTGTTATTTTCTCTTCAAAACACATAGCTTTTTTTACATTGAATAAACATGATTAAATGGTAATGAAACCATTCCTACAGCCATTAATAAAATATTAATTAAATCTATTTTTTTAAATTCCCACATAGTTCTTTCTATAAATCTATTCAACTCTTTGAACTTTGTCTCAAGTAATTTTGGAACTGAGATTTACCACAGTGAGCCAATATCAGAATAATTTGCTGCAGTAAAAGATGATGAAAACTGACTCAGAGAATATAGGACTAATTGAGGAAACAGAGTGTGTGCTCTCTTTACACATTCAAAAACATTTATTAAAACCTGATTACTTGATTATATATTACTTAAATTACTCCTTGCTTAGATTATATATATGTAATCATTGTTACATATATTGTTGTTCCCATTCATAAAGAGCTAGCACCTTAACCAAGCAGAAAGTCAGCTAACGAGAACAACCCAATAACTGTTGCAATGATCTTGAGGCAAGTATAAAGGGAGTGCAGTTCATTTCAGTTCACTTCAATCGCTCAGTCGTGTTTGACTCTACACAACCCCATGGACCGCAGCACGCCAGGCCTCCCTGTCCATCACCAACCCCCAGAGTTTACTCAGACTCACGTCCATTGAGTCGGTGATGCCATCCAGCCATCTCATCCTCTGTTGTCCCCTTCTCCTCCCGCCTTCAATCTTTCCCAGCGTGAGGGTCTTTTCTAATGAGTCAGTTCTTCGCATCACGTGGCCAAAGTATTGGAGTTTTAGCTTCAACATCAGTCCTTCCAATGAATATTCAGGACTGATTTTCTTTAGGATGGACTGGTTGGATCTCCTTGCAGTCCAAGGGACTCTCAAGAGTCTTCTCCAACACCAAATTTCAAAAGCATCAATTTTTCAACACTCAGCTTTCTTCACAGTCCAACTCTCACATCCATACATGACCACGGGAAAAACCATAGCCTTGACTAGACAGGTCTTTGTTGGCAAAGTAATGTCTCTTTTAGGATTGAAATAGCTCAACTGGAATTCCATCACCTCCACTAGCTTTGTCTGTAGTGATGCTTCCTAAGGTCCACTTGCCTTTGCATTCCAGGATGTCTGGCTCTAGGTGAGTGATCACACCATCATGATCATCTGTGTTGTGAAGATCTTTCTTGTACAGTCCTTCTGTGTATTCTTGCCACCTCTTCTTACTATCTTCTGCTTCTGTTAGGTCCATACTGTTTCTGTCCTTTATTGTGCCCATCTTTGCATGAAATGTTCCCTTGGTATCTCTAATTTTCTTGAAGTGATCTCTAGTCTTTCCCCTCCTATTGTTTTCCTGTTTTTCATTGCATTGATCACTGAGGAAGGCTTTATTATCTTTCCTTGCTATTCTTTGGAACTCTGCATTCACACAGATATCTTTCCTTTTCTCCTTTGCTTTTTGCTTCTCTTCTTTTCATAGCTGTTTGTAAGGCCTCCTCAGACAACTGTTTTGCTTTTGCATCTTTTTCTTGGGGATGGTCTTGATCCCTGCCTCCTGTAAAATGTCACGAACCTCTGTCCATAGTTCATCAGGCACTCTTGTCTATCAGATCTAGTCCCTTAAATCTATTTCTCACTTCCACTGTATAATCATAAGGGATTTGATTTAGGTCATACCTGAATGGTCTAGTGGTTTTCCCTACTTTCTTCAATTTCAGTCTGAATTTGGCTGTAAGGAGTTCATGATCTGAGCCACAGTCAGCTCCCAGTCTTGTTTTTGCTAACTGTATAGAGTTTCTCCATTTTTGGCTGCAAAGAATATAATCAATCTGACTTTGGTATTGACCATCTGGTGATGTCCATGTGTAGAGTCTTCTCTTCTGTTGTTGGAAGAGCTTGTTTGCTGTGACCAGTGCATTCTCTTGGCAAAGCTCTATTAGCCTTTGCCCTCCTTCATTCTGTACTCCAAGGCCAAATTTGCCTGTTACTACAGGTATTTCTTGACTTCCTACTTTTGCATTCCAGTCCCCTATAATGAAAAGGACATCTTTTTGTGAGTATTAGTTCTAGAAGGTCGTGTAAGTCTTCATAGAGCCATTCAACTTCAGCTTCTTCATCGTTACTGGTCAGGGCATAGACTTGGATTACCGTGATATTGAATGGTTTGCCTTGGAAACAAACAGCGATCATTCTGTCGTTTTTGAGATTGCACCCAAGTACTGCATTTCGGACTCTTGTTGACTATGATGACTACTCCATTTCTTCTAAGGGATTCTTGCCCACAGTGGTAGATATAATGGTCATATGAGTTAAATTCACCCTTTCCAGTACATTTTAGTTCACTGATTCCTAAAATGTCAATGTTCACTCTTGCCATCTCCTACTTGACCACTTCCAATTTGCCTTGATTCATGAACCTAACATTCCAGGTTTCTTTGCAGTATTGCTCTTTACAGCATCAGACTTTACTTCCATCACCAGTCTCATCCACAACTGGGTGTTGTTTTTCCTTTGGCTCCGTCTCTTCATTCTTTTTGGAGTCATTTCTCCACTGATCTCCAGCAGCATATTGGGCACCTACTGACCTGGGGAGTTCATCTTTCAGTGTCCTATCTTTTTGGTTTTTCATACTGTTCATGGGGTTCTCAAGGTAATAATACTAAACTAATTTGCCATTCCCTTCTCCAAGAGGGAGCACAGGGGACGGATAAATTAATATTGTTATGAGAATCAGAGAGCTCCCCCCCAAACGTAATAACCGTGAATTGGAGTTAGAAGACTATGATATTATCAGATCTCACCAGGATATAGAAAAGGCACATTAAGTAGTTTCAGGGAGCCAATAAACAAACTCATGATTGAAAAATAACTTTGATGAGAGATAAGACTGTAAAAGGGTATTGAAACAAGATAGCACATTTCATACTGAGACCTTGTTGAAGGCAAATTGAGGACAATTGCAAAATAGTCCAAGGGTCTCAGAAGTTATATACGCCTTGAACAATTTTATGTACCGGAGTTTTTTCTAAGAAAACCACGTGGATAGAGTCTGACACAGCAGCAATGATGTGACTCACAGGCTTATCTAGAAACAAAAATTTGGAAGAATCCTTAAATGGGAAACAATAGGGGCCTGAAATAGGGGTGGAAACTTAGAACAGACCTTTAGAATTACCTACATTTTGATATCAAGGATAGGATTTTATAGTTAAAGGAAACTCAGTTAGACAAAGATCAGCTTCCAGTGTCTCTAATTCTTTCAAGACTTAACTATTTCTCACATCCCCATCTGCAATATTCCCATTGACTTTAATCACTTGTGAAGAAGTCAGTAGACTCAGAAGAAGCCTGGGGGAAATGGTTGATTGACACCTGAGTCTTCGGGAGCAAGAGCTAGGTTTCTGCATTTGTATCCATTTCTTCATTTCTCTCCCTTTGGTATCTATTGTTCACACATTTTATTTACACTTTTCAGGACAAATTTATAATGTTTATGTAAAATGTGAGTCATTGTATATCTAGTATATACTAAGACAACCTCCTATCAAAAGAAATTCTTTTATTCTTTCTAGCTTCTAAATTAAAAAATGGCATATGAAGTCAGACAGCTTGACTGCAAACTTTGCCTCCGCCATATTCCACCATATTCTACCTGTGTGACCTTTGGCAATAAACTTAGCCCTTCTCTTCCTCAGTTTAGTCATCTGTAAAAATTTAAAACAAATTAATATTTACCTCTTATGGTTTGAATTGTGTCCCTCAAATATTTAAATATTGATGTCATAACCCCTAGTATCTCAGAATAGCACCCTAGTTGGAAATAGGATCATTGCACATGTAATTGTCATTGAACATAGGACCATTGAACATATAATTAAGTAATAATCATTTAATTATGATTTAAATGATGTCATTTGGTTGTAGAGTGGGCTCCCAATGCAATGTGACTGGTGTTCTTACCAAAAGGGGAAATGTAGACACAGACGTGGACAAAGAAAGAATGGTACAGTGAGATGGAGGCGCAGATCTCCAGGCCAAGGAATGGTGGGGAGCGCCAACAAAGCCCAGAAGCCAGGAGACAGACGTGGGACAGGTTCTCCCCACAGCCATCAGAGAAACCAAACCTGGCATATTTGGGCTCTAGACTTCTACCCGCCAGAACTGTGAGACAATGTACTTCTGTTGTTTAAACCACCCAGTTTGTGGTATTTTGTTAAGGCAGTCCTAACAAACTGATATTACTACCTCATAGGACATTTGAGAGAATCAAATGTAAAGCTTATGGAAGGATTTTTCTTTCACATAATTAGCTAACATTTCAAGCTATCTACCAAAATGAAAATAAAAGTATAGGTACAGTTGTTCTTTGTGATATACTCCCCAATTATGACAGCTACCCAGATCTAGTCTGTTTTCTATAAACCAGGTAAAGTAAAACTTAGCACTGAAATAACCAACTCATGATTTAATAAAAAAAAAAAAAATTGCAGTGTGAACCCTTCAGGAAGACTGCCCCCAATCCAGAGAATGCTGTCATTTTATTTTTTAACCCTTTCAATTTCATACAAAAGCTTCGACTCATTTTTAGCTTTTCTACTTTCTTCATTTCTTTATTTTTGGGTGTATGTTCAGATTTTCATAACACAGCATTTAGACTATGTTAATGGTCTCCATATTGTTTTCCTGTTTATTATAAACTTAGTTGCTCAGCATATTACCCTGAAACACTTTTCTGAGCACGTCATTACCTTGCTAGAAAATGTAGTGTTTTCAGAAATTGGTTTAAATTTTCAAACTTGACATTCAAGACTCTTTATGATTAAACTAATATTTAGTTTCCCAAACTCATATTTCACAACCAAAGTTGATTTCCATATTCTCAGGGCAGAGAACATAGCAGAAAAGAAAAAAAGGCTGTCTGTGTTTGCATTTCATCTTCTGCTAAACAAATATTGTGGTTCAATTTTTTAATAAACTGTCTTCTTTGCTCCCATAATACTTCACTACTATTATTTTTATTTTTAATAACTATGTTAGACATAGGAAAAAGTTTAAAAGATAATATAATGAATACTTATATACTAATTACCCAGAATAAAATAAAAAGCATTAAAAATATCTTATAGGATGTTCATTATGTGCTCCCCCCTAATCTAACCTTCTTAAACCTCAGAGAAAACCAGGTTCATAAATGTCTTTATATTTATACAATGTTTCTATCTTTAAAAATACGTAGTATCATTTTTACATTTGGTATTTTATATTTATGCTGTATGTATCCTTCTATAACTTATTTTTCTCCCATATTATGCCTTTGGGACTCATTCTGTTGGTTCATGTAGCTCTAGATCATTTATTTTTCCTCTTGTATGGATTTTTATGTGTGTATCAGAAAGAATCCATTGTACTGTTGGTGGATATTTAGTTCGTATCTGATTATATTTCACTCATTTATCCTTCTTTAAAGAAATATTTATTGAGCATCAAAAATATAAGAGGAAAATGAATTTTCTGTCCTCCTGAAGCTTATATTCCAGTACAAATCCATCCTCTTTTACAAACAAACATGAGTTTATCTAGAGCAAATTTCCAGTGATGAAATTGCTGGGATATTGGTTATACATATCTTTAACATCAGTAGAAAGTGTCAAATTTTCTCCAAAGAGATTGAACCAAAATATTAGAATGTTACTTGATCTACATCCTCATTAATACTTGACAATGTCAAACATAAATTTTACCAACCTGAAATGGTTTCTCCTTATGGTCTTAATATGCAATTCCCTAATTACTAGTGATGCACAGTTTATAGGACATTTATGTTTTCTGTGTTTTTGTCTATTTTTCCTGCGGGAATATTTGACATTTAAAAACTGATCAGTAGAATTTCTTTACATTTTTTGCATGCTACTTTTAATGCCTTTAAACACAGTTTTACAATTTTCTACAAATGTCTTAACATTACTTTCAATATATTTGCCTTATCCTATATATTAACTTTTGGAAATGACATTTATAAATTACATTTTCTAATTGTTTGTGTCTGTGATTATATTTTGTTTAGAGATCTAAGTCAGGGATTAGCAAATTCTTTCTATAAAAGTTTGGTTAGTGAATATTTTAACTTTGTAGACCAAGGAGCAAAATCCAGCAATTATTCTCAACAAACAGCTAAGCAATTTTTTACATTTTAAATCATTTGTAGCTCACAGTTCTTAAAAAAACAGGCAGCAAACTAGATTTTCTCTGCAGGCTGTGTAGTTTGCCTGCCGTTTGACTAAATTGTGCCTGCGTGCCAAGTCGCTCAGTTGTGTCCCACTCTTTGGGATCCCGTGGACTGTAGCCCACCAGGCTCCTCCGTCCATGGGATTCTCCAGGCACGAACACTGCAGTGGGTTGCCATTTCCTCCTCCGGGGGCTCTTCCTCCCTGCTCAGGGATCAAACCTGTGTCTCTTAGGCCATGCCTTGGCAGGCGGGTTCTTTACCGCTAGTGCCACCTGTGAAGCCCGAGTGTCAGTCAAGGGAAGCAATGACCACGGACCTCCAACGCCTGCGTAGCGCACTCTAAATCCTAGCCTTAAGCCTGGTGTGCTGCAGTCCGTGGGGTCACAAAGAGTCGGACACAACTGAGCGACTGAACTCAAGTATGATAACTCCTAGATTTGTGTGAATGTTCTAGCTGGGCAATCATACTGTCTAGGATGTGGAGTATTTGTACTTATCCTGCTAGTGATCATAAAATGACTCCTTTTCTACAGTATTTGCTTGGACTTCCAGAAAAATATTTAGTAAGAGTGTGTTCTGTTACACTTGTTTTTTAATTAATTAATTTTACTTTCTGGCTGCATTGGTTGCTGCATGCGGGCTCCTGTCTAGTTGCAGGGCACAGGTTTTCCTTGTGGTGACTCCTCTTAGTGAGGAGCACACTCTAGGGTGTGTGGGCTTCAGTAGCTGTGGCCCCCAGCTTAGTCATCCCTCAGCATGGGGGATCTTCCTGGAGCAGGGACTGAACTCATGTCCCCCGCACCGGCAGGTGGATTCCTAACCACTGAACCACCAGGAAAGTCCTTAAAAGGGACCATCTTAATATTGCACCATTGGGTATGATTATTTGTTGTGGGCTTGTATTGAAATATTTGTCAGATTAAGGGATTGTCTTCTACTCCTAGTTTCCTGGGGATTTATTATTATTATTATGACTATTATTCTTAGTTCACTATAAATGCATAATTAATCATGTTTAATTATTTTTATTCATGTTAAAATTAAAATTATTATATTTTCCTCTTATGACTAATGCAAAGCATATGGAGATATTTCTCATATCAAACTTTTCAATTACTTGTATTAAGGCTTTGCTGAATAAGATTTGCTATTTTATTGAGAATTTTTCATCTATGATAATATATGAGATTAGTCTATAAATTTCTTTTCCCCTATTGCCCTTTTCTGATTTGAGGATCAATGATGTATTAACTTCATAAAGTAAATTCAGAAGTATATTCACTTTATGATGCTTTGAAAGGATTTACATGTAATTGAAATTACCTTGTTTCTTGAAAATAGGCTTCACCTGAAAAAATACTTGAGATCAGCAGGTTTAGATACATATGTGTGCAGTTTTTAAATGATTGATTCCATTTCTTTAACAGTCATATACCAGTTGAGATTTTTATTTCTTTTTTAAAAGTAAGGTTTGATAAGATATGTTATAGGAAAAATTGCCCATATTAACTAAGTCTTCAAGTTCACTGACAAAGTAGATTTGTACTACTTTGAGTTTTAAAACATTTATTATGCAAAATTTCCAAATATTCATCAAATAGATTAATAAATTCCCCTATATCCATTTGCCAACATCAATTAAAGTATAGAAACATTCTACTGTTTAATTTCATCTATTTTCCTGACATACACTTTTTTGGCATAAACATTTTAAAACAAATCCAATAAATCATATATTTTTCCATAAATAATGTACTACGTATTCATTTTTAAATTAATAATAATAAATATATTCTAATATCCATCTGCATTAAGATTTCCTCTATTTTTTGGAATGCATCCTTTGGGAGAAAGAACTAAGCTTCTAAGCTTAGCCTGTTTTTTTTCCCTGTAATTTCTCACTTAGAATTAATTAGTTTCAATGCTCATATGGCCCCGTTAGTCATTTTATCTTCATGGATAAAAACTATTCTGTAATTACAAGATACTACTTCATACAGAAAAAAATATGCAACTTGAAATTAAGAGAATCTGAATTTTAATTCCCATTTACTACCTACATGCAATTTGCAAGTTATTTAGGTCTTTGTATCCCTGTTTTCTTAATTGGTTCAACAGAGAAAAGTATTTTTATTTATCTCCTACTGAGAATTCAATAATTTAAATATATATTAATATACTTGTAAATTTTAAAATGCTATAAAGAATGTCATTTGCAAAAGCAATTATGAAATGCTCTGATTAAATCAGTGCAAATGTGTCTCAATTTCTGGACTCAGTGTGCATGATCTTGATGGCATATAAGTAGCCCAATCTCTGTATATTAGGGATCATGTTATAAATTTGTTCTGTAATATTTGATATGAGCAGAATTTTGTGGAGGACATAATTTAATAAAAGTCTTACTTCTGCTGGTTTGGAATTGAATAACAGAGGTGAGGATATTTTCAATTCCTCTTTTAAAGATTTATGTTCTATCCAACGGCAAAAAGAAGAATATTCTACTGTCCCAGTATTTATACTTTGAAAATTACGGCAGAGGTGCTAGGACTGTATGTATTCATACATTTTCCAGCTACCACTTGCAATCTCTTTCATTCATTCTCTCACTAATTTTCTTAACCCTTATATTAAAATATTCCATTGGCTTCTAGGCTTAAGCCAATTTTTGGTTGCTGAGATATAAATGAGCAAGAAGTATAAATGGAAAAATGTGTTATGTCATCTTTTTTCTACATGCTTCTCTAATTGTGGTACTGGATACATTTGGGTGATGATGGAGTTAATTTAGCTTAGTAAAGAGGAAGAAAAAGGAAGGCATCAAGGGTAAGTGGGTATCCTAACTGAGCTTATATAAGGACATTTGAAATGCTGAAATATGAGAAACTTGTTTCTATTTCCTGCCTTCCTCCCAATCAGTTTGCCTATATACAGAAATGTGTTTGTTCCCAAGGACTGTTTCAAACTCTTAGTGTATGCAAGTATGTTTATATACACGTGCAACCCCCTACACACAACCCTTTGTCATTTGCAATTTTGTCTTTGTAGCAAACGATATGGTTTTAGTCCAAAAAAGATATGATGACATTGTCTTAGAAATAAAGGACTTGGATGTATTGTCTCTCTACTCTTCTTCTCTGTTTAGGATGATATTTGAATCTTAAATATCTACTTTCCACAATTGCTTGTAACATAAATTAATGTGACTATGGCAAGAGCCCATGTCAGACTGTTCATGCCAGCTGATGTCCAGTCATTAGAGAACTTTATCAGTCACCATGATGTTCAGAATTGAAAAGTTATTTTAACACACAATAGACTGGCCATGAATAAAAGGAAATGGCCATTTTGAGTGTTAGCCTTTTGTTTCTACAGAATATATAAAACTGTAAACTTGATCCAGCTAATAAAGACTTGCACTTCTGCAGATACTATAAAGCTGTAACATTTTTACTAGGACTATAACTCACTTACCATCAAAGTATCAAAAACCTCTGAGTTCTTATTTTTTACAGCACACTGGAGAACAGATATCGAATCAGCAACAATGGCAACAAGAAAACCATGCAAGATATTGACAACCTGCTCAGGCCACCATAAGATGAAACCTAACTTTGCTAGAGCTTTATACTATAGCTATATGATTCAGCTGGTACTAATATATGCCAGTGTGACATACCATCTGAGTGTTCTGATTAGTCAGGCACTTCTTTTGACAAACAAACTTCTAAAAACACTGAACTTTATCATTGTTTAAAGCTTAATAATAAAGTGAAATATGATCAGGAACAAGATACTAGTTAATGTAGGGGACAGAAAGGAAGTTTTTTGAAAAGCGTCTGGAGGCAGTGAAAAATTGGATGGGGAGAAGGAGCACACACGATGGCTTATGCTCAAACGCTTCCATTTACTACTTTTGAAATCTCTAAAAAGAGCCCTATAATTTACAAGTGAGGGTGAATGTTTTCAAAGGGATTTTAGAACACAGGGACTGCATAGTGTTGTCTCGGCTTAGGAGACAAAGTATGATGTTGAGTGATCAGAAGCCTTGTTTCAATTTCTGTGAGGATCATACCACCGCTCTGACACCTTGAGATCTGAAACCTTATTAATGTCTGAGAGAGCTTCACATACAGATGGAAATAAGTAGAAGAACTTGAGAGAATGTCTTTGGAATCATATAAAATACACAATGACAACCTTCAGAAACTATTGGAGATTGGGGAAAGAGCAGAATGAGTGTTGTGGTGCTGAAGTCATTCTCTTAAAACTAGACCGTGGAAAAATAGGGTAATAACAATAACCTAATGCATATAAGTTACATAGATAACAAGGGATGGTGCTTCATGATTTGATCTTAATAGCCACTGGTATAGAAGGAGAGTATGTTTTTTATGTATCTCATAAGATTAATAAATTATCTCATATTCAGGATTTTTGTGCAGACATTAACCATTTAAAATAATTGATATGTAGATGTGCTAATATCTGAAATTCAATATCTTTATGGTTGAACATCTAAACATATTTTTGTTCATTGTTTCATCTGACTTTGACTTTTAGTGACTTTACTTCTTTCACATTTGGTTATCTTTAACAGACTTTATAGCTTCTTCTTACCCATTGAGAATCAAGCATACCACAAATGGGGAAATCTTTTCTCTTAGGCAATTTACTTCTACATTTACTAGTATCCACACTGAGATAATCTTAGCCTCCTGATGATCATAGTCAGTGTGGGAAATTACAGACTTCATGTCTCAACTTCATTCCATCCAAGGATGAATATCTTCTCGGCAGTGTTATTGCTGGAAGATGTCCTCAGAACAATCATTTTTATGGTCATATACTGTTCCAGCACCAGATCATATACATGTAATTTTTACTTAGCAATTTATACATAGTAATTTTTACTATGAGGAGAATAATTAAAGACATCCTTATCTCTTATGAAACCAGCGCTGCCTTTTGGGAAGTATTCTATTTGGGACATAGTTGGACTGTTGTAACAGTGGTTTATCAAGTGTACACTTAGTCACTTAAAAACATAATGTGTGGAGCAGAAGTAACATTAACTATATACAGGCTTTTGTCATCACTATCTCCTAGATCTTTCATTGTTAGAATCTACAAAATAATCTGAAATACTAGTGTGCTATACTTTCTTTTTTAACTGATATTACTCTTTTCTCTTTTAAAAAACCTTGGAAGTCACCCATTAGAGCTTTCAAACAGCATAAGATATTTTATGTCTGGGGATTTTGTTGTTGTTAATATTAAAGTTTATGATTTTCTCATTTTGAAAAAAAAATGTATACTTGGGCAATTATATATTTTAAAAAGAGGAAAAATGACAACTGTGATTCCCTCATATAGAAAAATTGTTGTTGTTCAGTCATTAAGTCATGTCTAACTCTGCAACCCCATAGACTGTAGCATGCCAGGCTTCCCTATGCTTCACTATCTCCTAGAGTTTGCTCAAACTCATGTCCATTGAGTCAATGATGCAATCCAAATATCTCATTCTCTGTTGCCCCCTTCACCTCTTGCCCTCAATCTTTCCCAGCATTAGGGTCTCTTTCAGTGAGTTGGCTCTTCCCATCATGTGGCCAAAGTGTTAAAGCTTCAGCTTCAGCATCAATCCTTCCAGTGAATATTCAGGACTGATTTCCTTTAGGATTGACTGGCTTGATGTCCTTGCTATCCAAGGGACTCTCAAGAGTCTTCTCCAGTACCATAGATCAAAAGCATCAAATCTTCAGCACTCAGCCTTCTTTATGGTTCAACTCTCACATCCATATATGACTACTGGAAAAATCATAGCTTTGACTATATGGACCTTTGTTGGCAAAGTAATGTCTCCACTTTTTAATATGCTGTCTAGGTTGGTCATAGCTTTTCTTCCAAGGAGCAAGCATCTTTTAATTTCGTGGCTACAGTCACCATCTGCAGTGATTTTGGAGCCCAAGAGAATAAAGTCTGTCACTGTTTCCACTGCTTCCCCATCTATTTCCCTTGAAGTAGTGGGACCAGATGCCACGATCTTAATTTCCTGAATGTTGTTTTAAGCCAGCTTTTTTACTCTCCTTTTCCACCCTCATCAAGACGATCTTTAATTGCTCTTCACTTTCTGCCATTAGAGTGGTGTATTTGCATGTATGAGGTTGTCGATGTTTCTCCTGGCAATCTTGATTCCAGCTTGTACTACATCCAGCCCAGCATTTTGCCTGACGTACTCGGCATAGAAGTTACGTAAACAGGATGACAATACACAGCCTTGACACACTCCTTTCCCAATTTTGAACCAGTCCATTGTTCCATGTCCAGTTCTAACTGTTGCTTCTTGATGGGCATACAGGTTTCTCAGGAGATAGGTAAGGCTCACTGGTATTCCCATCTCTCGAAGAATTTTCCAGTTTGTTGTGATTCACGCAGTCAAAGGCTTTAGTGTAGTCAATGAAGGAGAAGTAGATGATTTTCTGGAATACTCTTGTTTTTTTTAATAATCCAATGGATATTGGCAAAATACTATTATCATTTGAATTATTCAGTTCCAGCATACATAGGCATTATTACTAATATCTTTTCATTTAATGTAACTAACTTATTTTCCTTTAGGAAATATATTTCAAAATAAGTTCATGTGATCAACCTAGCAGTTCAAATAAACTTTAAAAGTTGAAACAAAAAATGACACAAAATTTTAGCACCCTTATGTAACCACTCTAATACTTTAATAAACACTTTCAAGATCTCTAAATAGAGACACACAAACACACACACACCGTTTCCATATATAGCATATTATATAATATTATGATATACACGCTGTTCTGTAACTAGTCTTTTCTCTATGTTCTAAACTGCACAGGAACAATTTTTTTTTTAAAAATTACAAAGAGGAGACAACTCAAGAGGATAGTTTAGTTGAGACACAATGAAAACTTTATATGTATCATATTTATTCTTATCTTTTCAAGAGATCTTTCAAATATGTGCCTTTATAAACTATTGCCATCTGTAATTTGGTTGATTTTCATTCATTCTAGCATGCACTTATACACTAGGCACTAATTCTATTGAGAGTCTATTATTTTGAGTGCTAGAACTAGATGCTGGGAAACAAATGTAGCTCTGCCCTTGAGACATACCAGCTCAGTGAAGAGGAAACAGAATTAAATATATATGTAAAACATATTCATGACCTACATAGAAAACACTAGCAAAGAGTTGACTCATTGGAAAAGACCCTGATGCTGGGAGGGATTGGGGGCAGGAGGAGAAGGGGATGACAGAGGATGAGATGGCTGGATGGCATCACTGACTCGATGGGCATGAGTTTGAGTAAACTCCGGGAGTTGGTGATGGACAGTGAGGCCTGGCGTGCAGCGATTCATGGGGTCGCAAAGAGTTGGACACGACTGAGCAACTGAACTGAACTGAACTGAGGGGTACTTAGAGGAATGGGCAATTCTTCCTAAAAGGGGAAAATGGTTTAAAAACTTTAAGGAAGACTATCTGAGTTGAGTGCTGAAAATAAAAGCTGTTTGTTAACATTATGGACTTGTAAGACTCAGAATGAAGGAGAAGAAATATGAAATAGTATCTAGTATTCAAAGTTACAGCAAGTTCAATAGATTCAGTATATCAAAAGCATAAGAGTATTAAACTATAGGTAGCAGTGGTAAAACTAAGCAAACCTAATTAACAAGAAAGTTAATCAGGTAGACAAAGACATTTTTCCAAATTCAATTCATTTTCAGTGATAGGTACACCTTATATTATCAGTCACAGCAATATTATATGATTTCCTGCTATGATGGTGAGATTAGATATTCATTTCAGTAAACACTTGAGTATGTTTTAATTAAAATGCCTTCTGAGAAAATGGAATGTCACAGTTTTAAATAGAATTTCAGGTTGCCATAGTAATGAATAAAACTGCCACTATTTATTCAAAATAACATAAAAACATCTTTAAAAATGGTAAATCATTTTCAAAGCATCCTGATCATTAGTCACTGATATGAAATTGAATTGCATTAACAATTAGTTGAATGTTAAATGTGTGAGAAACTGAAGAAAATGTATATAGAATAAGAGAAAATAGAGATACCTTTAAAAATCTTGTATGTTAAGATGGAAACAAATGTTTAATACACCTTCTACAAAAGAGAAGACACTTTCTTGTTGCTGATCAGATCATTTGTTAAGTTCAAATCATCCAGTAAAATTGTTTTTTTGTTGCTCCCATAAAAGTACGCAAGCCAGAGAGACGTAAGTGTTGCTAGCTGAGGGGAACGGTGAGTGATATAAGAGAGTACTGCGTCCTAGAAATATGTAGCTCCTGTGGTAGAATTCCTGCAGGAATATTTTTTGCACACCAGAAACAAAAGGCCAACTACAAAACTGTTTAAATATTTAGTTTCTGCACAATATAATGAATGCAATTTAAATCTATGTGTGTGTGCTCAGTCACTTCCATCATATCTGGCTCTCTGAAACCCCTTGGATACCCCCCTCAGGCTCCTCTGTCCATGGGATTTTCCTGGCAAGAAAACTGGAGTGGGTTGCCATGCCCTCTTCCAGAAGGTCTTCCTGACCCAGAGATTGAATCCGTGCCTCCTGAGTCCCCTGCATTGCAGGCAGATTCTTTACCACTGAGTCACCGGGGAAGCCCAATACTTTCTAATATAGTTTGAAAATTCATGTAGTAAAATTAATACATAATCATGTTTGTATTTATCCCCTAATGACAGAGACTGGTAGAGTACTTTAAAAAAAATTAAGTTAGGAGCTTGTGGTTAAGAATCCAAGTTTAACAGTTAAGAAGAATGCCAGTCAATGGTTTCAAGGATACATTCAAGGCTTGAAAGCAAATTCCAGAAATTACAAGTGTGCCTACTACTAGTGGACACCATGCTGCTTTCTCTTCTTTTTAAGGAAGAAGCATAGTTGCTGAATTGTTCTAGTTGATCTTTCTCTGACCTTCATTTCCTTATCTTCAGAATGCTGAAAATAATGCCTAATGCAAATTGATAAATGATTTTAAGGATTTGAGCACAATGCCAATAAGCCTTGTTTCCTTTCTTTTGCCCACCATCTTCAAGTTTCATAAGATTTCATGAACCCTATTTTGCCATAGGAATTTACAGAACAGTGCTTTCTTTGAAGCTATAATTTTGAAACTAAGGAAGAGTTAAAAAATCATGCAGATTTTAAAAAATGAGCAGACCACACATGGCGAAGCAAAGTAATTGCTTTCATCAATAAAAAGATGCAAAAATATTGTGAGCTCTTTTGTCTTATTAGTGCTGACATGATTCATTACTTTCATTTAAGAATCCCATCCATATTGTTTTGCTTTTATGTCTTTGGATTTTCTAGATTAGTAAAAGAAAAAAAAAAGTGTATTTTTGCTTTTATAATGTTTTATTTGTATGTTTAAAGAATTTGAAAACTTTAGCTGAAATCCTCCTTACATTTTAATGTCTTTCAAGGTTAATAATTTATCAGTGAGGTTTTCAGAAATTTTTTATGGAGTAATGAAACAGACATAAGCATATCTTATCCATACAAAAAATTTATGATAATTTGGAAAAGGAACTTAATTTTTAAATATAATTTTTTGGGTTAAATATTTTCCTCATTTGTTTCAGCAATACTTCATGGATAACACATCTTTTCTTTAAGGTATGATCAAAAGAAAAAGTTAAATTCTGTCAGAGGAAAAAACTGCTAGGCATTCATAAGAAAATAATATTTTTAAACTAGGCCTGGACATATTATTATTATTTTTAAAATAGTAAAACTATAAAATGATGTCTACTAGCTAAAAATTATCCAAGAAACAGATGGCAAGAAAAAATTATTTTGGGTATCATCAATTAGTTCTAGAATTTTAAGGAAAGAAAAACTCTTCTTAATTTTTTTTTTCCTAGTGTTAAAGATAATTACTCTGATACTAAGGTGGTGAAATCAAAGCATAAAAATTAGGTGCTAAAATTAGAAAATTGTGAGTTTTCATCTCATATCCACTGCATATTTTGGGTATATTATTAACTTATGTAAAACCCAATTTTCTCAACTACAAAACAGAGAAAACTGTTAACAACTGCAAGTAAAATATGAGATTATATGTGTGACACCTTTAGCAAACACTTTGTATTGTTGATGGTAAACAATCAATAAATGTTATCACTGCACTTATATTTATTTTTCAGCATATAGTGTTTCATTCAACATAATTAACATAAATTTACTTCATATTTCTATTCCCTTTGTATGGTTGCACTGTTGATCAAGGTAAAGCTAGCAGTGAAGCTTCAGAAAAAATACAATTTTCAACGTCATTTCTGCATTTCCCTCAAATTTTAATGATTCATCAGAAAAAGATTACAACATACATTCATACTTTTTCCAAGGCATACTATAATATACCAAATAATCAGCATTTTGCGAGGTGAAAGTGAAAGTTACTCAGTCCTGTCCAACTCTTTACAACTGCACAGACTATAGAGCCCCTGGAATTCTCCAGGCCAGAATACCGGAGTAGCCATTCCCTTCTCCAGGGGATTTTTCCCAACCCAGGGATCGAACCCAGGTCTCCTGCATTGCAGGCGGATTCTTTACCAACTAAGCCACTAGGGAAACCCTTGTGAGGTGAAGGAGGGAACAATATGACTACAATTTCCTTGAGTAATTTAGTATTTAAAATATTTGCATATTCTGAATGGATATATGTTTAAGACATAGGAGTGTACCTTTATGCCACAGAATGCCCTGAAAAGCATAATGACAGATATTTAAGGATTAAAATATTAAAGGCAATTTTATCACATTATAGGAATATTCCTGAATTTCATCTAATTTTCAATTAAGTACAGTAACTTCAACCAAGTAACAGGAATAATTATATGCTAAATTTGTATAAAACCATTTCATGCACACACTTATAACTTTTAACACATCAGAGGAAGGGCTGACAAATGTTTTAATCAGTGTTTTATAAACTATTTGGGGAAAAACTTGGCAATAAATTGGAGAAAACCAGTTTAGGAAGGGTTTACTACATGGTGTTTATTGCCGGTATCCCTCTCTATACACAATAATCACAAGATTTTGCTGTTTCTATATATAGGGCTTTATATTAAAAAAATATGTCTCAGAATGAGTTTCTGCATTATGTTGTCAAATTTGTAGGTTTCTTTTCTCAAACCATGTTACAAATTCCTAAAGGACAGAGCTCCTTTTCATCAGTACCTGGTACTCACAGCTGCTTTGACTGGATTAAAATGAACTGCATTAAAGACTTCTGGAGTCTGATTTCAGGAGACATAAATTCACATTCTAACTCTTCTATAAATAATCTGTGGGATACTGAACTGGTTGCAAACACTGACTCTATGATCTCTCAGCTCTGAAATAAGGATCATAACATTCTCTGCCCTGCTGACCTCTAAGGTCTATTTCATTCAATAATATGAATGAAAGCCTTTTGGTTTACCACAGAAGCATTGCTTCCTTTCTAATCAGTCAGGAGCTGTCCTTTACTAAGTGATACTAAATTACAGGGCCAAGATTTTACAAGGCCAACCTTGATAAAGTCTTATTCCTATTTCTTTTATCAAAACCAAAACAAGCTTTGTCCACTAATATTAACTGATACACTTTTCTTTAGAACCAATTATATAGTAAAATTAAGGAGGTTGCCAAGGACAGGAGTATGACTATTAAAATGTTGAGACTAATTTGTAGATCTGGATAATTTTATTAATTCTATTAATCATTTTTATTTTTTTATTACTCATTTTTAATTTGCATTGTACATTGTCAACTCTGATTGTTTGCATTTGATTTGGTTATTTATAACTTGCCCTGATCTGGGTTTGTGTCTCAATTGGGAAAAATTTTTTCAAACATAAAATCCTTCATAAAGCAACTACAAACGTTTATTAGTGTTTTCATTATAGTATTTCTGGTAATTATTTTATTGAATTGTTCTCACTATGATACCTAACATATATTTGACACTTTTATTAAACTCTCCATAATTACCTGTGTGAATGTACTGTTTCTTTATGGACACTGGTGACACAGAATACACAAGATAGTAGCTAAAAAGAAAAGGAAGCTACTGTATGTGAAGGATTTTCATTTTGCTAAAGGAGTAATGACTTGACTTTATCCTATAATCAGGGTTTTAAGCAAAAGAGTGGTATTTTCAAATTTCCATGATTGCCCTCCTAATAGTAATAACCTAAGGTCATGGCAACCCAATATATTAAGAGATTCTGAAATTTCAGTATGGAGCACATTCAGATCTCATTGTTTAATAAAAAAATAAATTAACAAATAGCTTGCTACTTCAATTTACTGATTGCTGTTAAGAATATTTTACCCTGGAAAGAAGGCTTATCAATATTAGTCTTTTCTCAATAATACCTTCAGACTTCTCATACAAACATTCATCAGCCTCCATTCTTAGGCCACTTTGTCATTATCATTATTTTTTCTTTGTTCTACAATATCAAAAGTACTAGTTGGCATGCCCCTGACATCTTATCTTGATTTTATTTGTATCTTGTTCTCACTTCTGAGAAGTTTCAGGAACTTTACTATCCTGTATAACATATTATGCAATTTCTCTTACTCTTTTTTGTCAAAGTCAGAAATTCCACAACTTATTCCTAGAGATGTTCAGTAAATGTTATTTATTCTTTTTAAGGCTGCTGGAAATATTCAAAATAATTTAAAGTTGCTCAATCTTAAATAAGTTGATGAGGGGAAACAAAAATTTCCATTTAAAATTGTGAGTGTGCGGTATGTAGGGGACCAAAGAATCTATAAAATGTCAGATTTGGTTTAGAAAAGCTATAGTTATTGTGTCGGGGGTTGGATGGGGTGAGGCTGGAAGCCCACAGGATGCATTTCAACAGTTTCAATAAGAGAAGCTAAGTGAGTATAGAGTGCAGGGAAGAGATTTATAAGTAAGTCACAAAACACAGCAAATGATATTAATAGAAGAGTTGCTGACTAAATGTGGAAGATAATATTAATAGAGAATGGTTATCATTGAGTGAGACCTGGTAAGTGACATGGCTATTTCTGTCGTTCTATGTAGGATCTCATATATCGTTGCTGGGGTTATAAACTGGTACTTCTTTCTTCCTATTTTCTGTTATGCTATTTTAATTAGGCCTTCACTTCCACTTCTCCAGTGAAAGTGCTCTTGGGAAGGACATAGATGATTTGTATGTTGCTACATCCTTATGCTTAATTCTGTTCTTATTTTATGTGACCTTGTAGCAGTGTTTAACAACATTAATCACTGTGTACTCCTTAATATACTTTTGTTTCTGGCTTTCTGGAGACCACACTTTTGATTTCTTTCCTGTCTAATTGCTACTTTTTACCAGCCCCTCCTCTTCTTGATCTTCTATTTTCTTCTCTGTATACAATCACATCCTTATAGTTTTGTCCAGGACATTCTAACTTTTTCCAAATTTATATTGCCTGCTAAGAATTTACTCTCTAATTCCAAACTCCCCTTTCTCAAACAGAGAATAAAACTGTTTCTTTGATATCCAACAGCTCATACAACTCAATAACAACAATGACCCAAAAAACAACCCAGTCAAAAACTGGGCTGAAGACTTCAATAGACATCTCTTCAAAGAATACATACACATGGCCAACAGGCACATGAAAAAAAAAATGCTCATTGCTAATTATTATAGAAATGCAAATCAAAATTACAAGGAGATACCACCTCACATCGGTCATAATGACCATCATTAAAAAGTTTACAAATAACAAATTCCAGAGAAGGTGTGGAGAAAAGGGAACCCTCCTGTACTGGTGATGGAAACGTAGGTTGGTGCAGCCACTATGGAAAACAGTATAAAAGTTCCTCAAAAAACTTTAAACGCAGTTGCCACATGATTCAGCAATCCCACTCCTGGGCATGTATCTGGACAAAACTATAAAAAGACACATGAATCCCTATCTTCAAAACAGCACTATTTGCAACAGCCAAAACGTGGAAGCAACCTAAATGTCCACTGATAGATGAATGGATAGGAAGATGAACATGACTTACCTACACAAAAGAATGAAATAGTGCCTTTGACAGCAACATGGATAGACCTAAAGATCATCATACTCAGCTAAATAAGTCAGATAGAGAAAGACAAATACTGTATGATATCACTTAAATGTGGAATCTAAAATAGGACACAAATGAACTATGAAACAGAAACAGACTCACAGATACAGAGAACAGGCCTGTGACTGCCAAGAAGAGGGGGTGGGGAAGGGTTGGATTGGGAGTTTGGAACTAGCAGATGCAAACTATTACATGTAGAGGGGATAACAGCAAGATCCTGTTATGTAGCACTGGGAACTGTATTCAATATCCTATAATAAACCATAATGGAAAAGAATATGAAAAACCCTGTATATTTGACATCTTTATTTGGATGCCAAATGGATATTTTAAACTTGTATGAACATACCCAAAATCATGCTCCTGATCTTTCTTCAACAAACTTTTTTTGTTAGACATCATTTCAGGAGATGGCAACTCAAATTTCTGGTCGCTCAGAATAGAAGTCCTGGGGTTATATTTGACTTCTATATATCTTTAAACACCACATACAATTTTTTAGAAAATCCTTGTCTGCTTAACCTTGAAGTGCAGACATCCTCCAATTTCTGAAATTTTACACTAGTCCATCTCACTTTTGTGAAAGATTTACATACATTATTACACACTTCCATAAAACAAAAATACTCTTTCAATTTCTTTTGGATAGTGAAAACGGGTATTCAATTCTTGCTCAAATGAATTTTCAATGGAATTAAATTTTTCCCTGTCCTTGCTCAACAGTCCTTTCAGTACACTTAAGCCTATTATACTTTCCCCCATAATGCTTATCACCTTCTAGCATACTCTGTAATTTACTTGTTATACAAATTGTTTATATTCTACACCTACCTGTAAACTCGGATGAAGGAAATATCCTTTATTTTCATTCATTAATACATTATGGGTACAAAATGATACTTCTAACAGTATGTTTTCAATAAATACTTTTTGAATAAATAAACCATTCCACAAATCACTTTGTCATTGTGTTATGATATACAACATTTATATACTCCCCAGTAGTTCCACTTCAAATTACATACAGTGAAAAGAAATGTTGGCATATTTGCACTATGAGATACATACAATCCAAAATATATAAGGGACTCCTGCAACTCAATAGTAAAAAAGAAAATAGCTCAGTTTTAAAAATGGGCAAAGAACGTGAATAGTTGTTTCTCTAAAGAAATCATCCAAATGACCAATATTATAAAAAGATGTTCAACATCACTAATTATCAAGAATATGCAAATTAAACCACAATGAGTTATCCCCTCACATCTTTTAAGAAGGCTATTATCCAAAACAAAACAAAACAAAATCCAAATATTACAAGTATTGGCTAGATTGTAGAGAAATGAAACTTTTGTACACTATTGGTGGGGCTGTTCAATACTACAGCCACTATGGAAAATGAAATGGAGGCTCCTCAAAAAATTAAAAACAGAATGACCATTCAACTCAGTACTAACACTTCTGGGTATATATCCAAAAAATTGGAATCAAGATCTCAAAGATGTATCTGCCCTCCCATGCTCATTGTAGCACTATTTACAGTAGCCAAGATATGGAAACAACTCAAATATCTATTAACAGATGACTGGATAAAGAAAATATGGTACATGCATGAATGGATTATTATTCAGCCTTAAAAATAAGGAAATCATGCAATCATGCAACAACATGAATTAATTTGGAGGACAATATGCTAAGTGAAATAAGCCAGTCACAGAAGGAAAAATATTGCATGTAAGGTATCTTAAAAAGTCAAGAAATAGTAACAGTAAGAAATAGTCAAGTATAGGAAAACATGCAGTGAATCCTAGTAACAATATTGAGTGAAAAATGCAGGTTCGAACAGACTACATATGGTGATAATAAATGTAAAACTCAGAATACAGATTTGATTAGGAAAGGAATGAATAGTAAGTATAAATTAGTGTTAATGTTATAGCTTTTAGTTGGTATTGCATTTATGGTGCTACTTGTTTTTATAAAGAAGGAAAACAGCACAGAAGACTATATATTAACCAAAGTTAAATGGTATAACATGAGCTTCATGATATTTAATAATAAGCTATTTATCTAATTCTCTGCACTTAAGTTCTAAACAGAGAAAAAGAATAATATTATTTGGAATTTGGGGAGAAAATGTTTATATTTCTCTTGGTTATACTTCAACTGAACTTTCAATCTCTTTTCATTCGAAGGCCTCCAACTCTCCAGGGCAATTATTACTTCCTTGTCCTGGACGTCTCAGATCTTCTTTTTTTTTTAAATTTATTTATTTTTCTTTCTTTCTTTCTTTGGTTGCACTGGATCTTTACTGCTGCACGCGGGCTCTCTCTATCTGTGATGAGCAGAGGCTACTCTCTGTTGTGGTGCGGGGGCTGCTCTTGTCAGAAGTCCAGGCTCTAGGCGCTCGGGTTTCTGTGGTAGTGGCCTTTGGGCTCAGTAGTTGCAGCCTGCGGGCTGAGAGCACAGGGGCTCTGTAGATTTGGTGCAGGGGCTTAGTTGCTCCACTTGAGGCACGTCGAATCTTCCCAGACCAGGAAGCCAACTCATGTCCCCTGCATTGGCAGGCAGATTCTTTCTTAACCACTGGACCACCAGGGAAGTCATGAATGTCTCAATTCTTATATAGGCATGCTCAACAAGCTATTTGAATAAACCTGTATTTGTGACCCCATGGACTGTTGTCCACCAGGGTCCTCTGCCATGGGGATTCTCCAGGCAAGAATACTGGAGTGGGTTACTATGCCCTCCTCCAGGGAACCTTCCTAACCCAGCGATCCAACCCAGGTCTCCCGCATTGTAGGCATTTTCTTTACCATCTGAGCCTCCAAGAAAGCTCAAAAATACCAGAGTGGGCAGCCTCTCCCTTCTCCAGGGGGTCTTCCCGACCCAGGAAACAGACTGGGGTCTCCTGCACTGTAGGCGGATTCTTGACCAGCTGAGCTACCAAGGAAGTCCCATGATCCAGAATACCAGAAGTTCAAAACATCTCCCTATTCATGTAGTTTCAAAAATAGAAATATATTCTGAGCATGTAGATAAAAGAATTTGGTTTGGCAATATATTCTCTTTAAAAGTGGTCAAAAGCAAAAGTAGCTTAATTTTAATGACACCAGATTCTCTGGTTTTTGAACTAATTTATGAAAAAAGTAGAAATGTGAGTTAACTAAATTAACTAAATGGATGAATTAAAATGAAAACAGCTACCAACATGATGAAATAATATTTAAAAATCAATTTCTTTGAAATACTGTCAAATTTAATTCAGGATGTTTTGGACACTAAGAACTCTCATTTGGCTCTCCAAATGCAGATGATCATTTTATTGCTTTTAAAATATTTCTGTGTATTTTAAAATTCAGCAGTATCTTAGATTATGAATTTTATTTTATCAAATAGACATAATACAGCAAATGTGGTGATGTTGATGAAGATAATATACTATTTACCCATGATACTTTCTGAAAATAATAATTAAAAATATTGTCATGAATGCATGCAATATAAATCAAATGAAAAATAAAATCTGGATCAAGTAATTGGCATAATTTAGGAAAGAGCTAGAGTTTTAGTCATTGTTAGTCATGTTTTTCTTACTGGAACAGACTTATGAAATATATATCTAATATTTATAATAGTTCCAGGAGAATGATAGGACTTTTGTATTTCCAAACATGCTTAGCAATAAATGAATAATATGCTGCAAATTCTGTAGAAACAAGTATAATTATTTTGGAATCAAAGAGTAGATGATAAATAGGAAAGCCAAGTTTTTTGAGTAGGAAATATTTTATTCTTTGTATAAGAAGTTATAAAGTTTATCACGTTGTTGGTTCTTTATACTGCAAAAAGACTAGATAAAATGAACATGAAAAACTGTCTCTAGTGATAAAAATATAAATGCCATTACTAAAGACTTAGTAAAAATTTTTAATGAAGAAATGGTTTGTGATTTTATTAAGTATGATACTTTTATGCAAAATTTTCCATCTTGATTTTAAAACTCTAGTTAAAGCCAATTTATATTTTAAAATTTTTTAAAACAATAATATTTCACATGAAGCCAATGCCCCAAAATAAATCAGCTTCATTTATTGTGTTTTCCTAGAGATGTTAGCCAAAATTAGCCTTGACCATTATTATAATATAACTCATTCAGGTGACACTGATAAGCAAAGCAGCATTTAAATGTTCACATTAAAGAAGTGTTTTCTAATGATAAAATTAAATACATTATATTAGAGTTCTTGTAATATGTGAGGAGTGATTCTACCCACTCAAAACTATCTATACACTCACAGTGCATGGTCTGTTTGATATTGATAAACAACCTGCTTATTATTTCTTTTGTATTAAACACAATTCCTTTTTGGACCAGTAAAAAACCTACAGCCCTCCTGAAAAGAGAGAAGAAAACTAAATCAAAGGGGGCTAACTGATTTGCATGCTCTGAGATGTTACCAGATGTTGCTCTTAATAATAAATGAAATCATCACTTTCAACAATCTGGAAAATAAACTGAAATAATTATGTTTCAATTTTGATTTAACTGAAAAACAGTTAATGGGAGAGGAGCAAGCATTTTCCCAGTTGAAAAAAGCTGTAGTTCACTGACAACCAGGTCAAGTGTGTATTTTTTACAATGGCCTAATTTATTGGTATGCATATCCACTGGAGTGAAGGAGACTTCAGAGGGCCTGAAAGCAGAGCCCTAAGAATAAAACTCACAAAGCTCTATATTGACAGTTGCTAGATACTATTAATAGCACTGTTTTGAGATTAATACTTATTTTTTATCTTATATGAATAGCTAACAATATCACTTTAACTTGTTTTTCTTGTACGTTAAATATCACATTTAATCACCAAAATATACCTGACAGAGGTTGATGCTACTATGGTGCATATTTTAAATGTAAGGTAACTGAGGCTTATTCATTTGCCCAAGGTCCCACAGTAAATGACAGAACATGAATTTCTACAGTCTTTCTAATTCAGAGCCTGAGATTTTTCACCCCTGTGATGCTGACTTCCTATATGCTCATTATTAAACCACTATTTATGATGAGGAATTAATATGTACATCACTTATTTGGTTTAAGGAATATTTTCAAGAGAAACATAACAACTGTTTATATGGGCATACAGCATTGTACCCACAATATAGTAGCATGAATATGTAAAAAGCCCAATATTCCCAAGGACAGAACTAAAAATATCTAGCAGATAAGTTTAAATATTTATTTTACCTGATCTTATAAGCTAGTAGTTGTGTACCTAACTACAGTAACTCAGGGTTAACAATGTACAGTTGTGGTGCTGTACACACACAATTCTAGTGGGCATTATTCATGTTGCATACTGTGTAACTGAGATGAAGCACTATTAAATAAATATCGAACTTCTGTATACGTACTTCCAACACATTTTAGACTTTTGATTCAAAGAGTTAGCACTGCAACCCATACCTTTTCTATGTATCTCACTAAGCAGAAAAAAAAAAAAGAAAGAAAGGAAGAAAAAGAACTGGACATGGAACAACAGACTGGTTCCAAATAGGAAAAAGAGTACATCAAGGCTGTATATTGTCACCCTACTTATTTAACTTTTATGCAGAGTACATCATGAGAAACGCTGGGCTGGAAGAAGCACAAGCTGGAATCAAGATTGCTGGGAGAAATATCAATAACCTCAGATATGCAGATGACATCACCCTTATGGCAGAAAGTGAAGACTAAAGAGCCTCTTGATGAAAGTGAAAGAGAAGAGTGAAAAAGTTGGCTTAAAGCTCAACATTCAGAAAACTAAGATCATGGTATCTGGTCCCATCACTTCATGGGAAATAGATGGGGAAATAGTGTTAGACTTTAATTTTGGGCGCTCCAAAATCATTGCAGATGGTGATTGCAGCCATGAAATTAAAAGACGCTTACTCCTTGGATGGAAAGTTATGACCAACCTAGACAGCATATTAAAAAGCTGAGACATTACTTTGCCAACAAAGATCTGTCTAATCAAGGCTATGGTTTTTCCAGTGGTCATGTATGGATGTGAGAGTTGGACTGTGAAGAAAGCTGAGCGGCAAAAAATTGATGCTTTTGAACTGTGGTGTTGAAGAAGACTCTTGAGAGTCCCTTGGATTGCAAGGAGATCCAACCAGTCCATCCTAGAGGAGATAAGTCCTGGGTGTTCATTGGAAGGACTGATGCTGAGGCTGAAACTCCAATACTTTGGCCGCCTCATGCGAAGAGTTGGCTCATTGGAAAAGACCCTGATGCTGGGAGGGATTGGGGGCAGGAGGAGAAGGGGACGACAGAGGATGAGATGGCTGGATGGCATCACCGACTCAATGGACAAGAGTTTGAGTAAACTCCAGGAGCTGGTGATGGACAGGGAGGTCTGGTGTGCTGTGATTCATGGGGTCGCAAAGAGTTGGACCGGACTGAGCGACTGAACTGAACTGAAGCAGAATATAACCAGGAATTAGTATTTACCCACTCCTAATCAAGAAACTAAAATACGAATTAAGAAATAATATAATCTTACACATGTGCTTAGTCATTCAGTGGTGTCCGACTCTTTGTGACCCCATGGACTGTAGCCCACCAAACTCCTCTGTCCATGGGGACTCTCCAGGCAAGAATACTGGAGTGCGTTGCTGTGTCCTCCTCCAGGGGATCTTCCCAACCCAGGGATCAAATCCAGGTCTCCCACATTGCAGGCAGATTCTTAACCGTCTGAGCCACCAGGGAAGCTTACATAGTCAGGGCTTTAAATATGTTCAAAGACAGACCAAAAACAATATGTCAACTGGAATAGGTTAGATTTTTCTAGGGAAGTAGTTCTAGAGTCTATTTTAATCTGATTTCTGGTTTTCCTTACTAGAATTTACTACTAAACTGTTTTATACATAAGTTTCCTATCTCTAAAATGAGGGCTACGATAGCACCTTTCTCATAATTAGCTTTGAGAATTTAATGAGCTAGCATATGTAAACCCCTAGGCATGGTGGTTATGACATAAACTAGTTCAATTAGTGTTCAATAAGTGTTAACTAATTTTAAAACAAAGTTGCAAATATGGTAGAAATAATTGCTTGTTTTATAAATAATTCTTATAAATTAATGAGAAAAGATAAAATAAGTTATAATTATAATATAAGTAGGCAAACAAAAGAGGAAACATAATTAGCACCTAAATGTTTATTTTTAAAACTTCTGCCTCGGTCATTATTAAACAAACACAAAATGAAAAAGCAATTCTTATGTACTCTTTAAATAAAATTATACTCCAATACTTTGGCCACCTGATGTGAAGAGCCTATATTGGAAAAGATCCTCATGCTGGGAAAGATTGAAGGTGGAGGAGAAAGGGGCAGTGGAAGATGAAATGATTAGATAGCATTACTGATGCAATGGGCAGGATCTGAGCAAACTCTGGGATATAGTGGAAGAGAGCGTAGCCTGGTGTGGTGCAGTCCATGGGATCGCAGAGTCAGATACAACTTAGTGACTGGATAACAACAACAACATTCAGGAGAATATGATACAAAATAGTTTCATCCTTCACTGATGGTGACACTGTAATCATACAATTGTATTAGAAATATGTTAGGCAATGATTAAAAGAAATCTTCATGTTAATAACCTTTGATCTAATAATATCTGTGCTGTGGGTCTTATCTAATGAAATAATCCTGATAATAAGAACAAATATATATGTTTGGGGGACATACAGGAAAAAAGTTACTTGAGTTTAGGAGTTTAGAAAGTATATTCTGGAGGAACTTATGTCTCAGCCAAATCTTGATCTCATTACTCAACAAAACAAATGAACTGAATTCCCTTCAAAATTGTATATATTAAAAAATGTACTTGATTATTTTGCACACAATTTTAGACAGCTCACTAAGAACCTGAAATCTATTAATTGACTCACTGAATCCTGTGACAAGTGAAAAGCAAAACAAAGCAGCAAAAACTAGTCTCATTAATTAAGTAAAAATTATTGCAGAAAAAAAGAAGCTGTAATTCCTTTACCAGAAGGTCTACCAGTAAATCTCACTTGTTCTAATTCTGAAATAAATACCAAATCAATTTACTTTTTTCACTTCCAAAGCCTGCTCCCAGACCTAAACCACAGTTTGACTACCTACGAGACCTCTTAGTTTGTATCACTGTGTCCATTTTGCCTTCCTATAATCTATTCTCCGCATTGCAGCCAGAGTGATCTGTCTAAAAGGCATACCAATTCATGGTGCCATTGATTAAAACTCTAAAGGCATTTTACTGCACTCTGATTAAACCCACAGCAAGTACCGGGGCCCACAAGATTGGTGCCCTGGCCAGGGTTGACGTCCCTAGACTCTCCTGATCCTCTGCTTTCCTGCTGTGCCTAAACTCTAGCACTGGTTTCTTCATCCTCTTCACCTGCCAACTTGTATCCTGTCTCAGGTCTGTGAATCTGCTCTTTCCTCCATATTATACACTTCTCCCAGCCGTCTCGTGATGGATTCCTTCCTAGAATAAAAAAACTCAGCTCAAATGTTTATTCTTGAGAAAGGAATTCCTTAACCCAAACAAAAGTACCCTTCAGTCACTATACTAATAATGTATTTTACAGCGATTATTAATACCTGATACGTTGTGATTATTTCTAATTATTAGTCTTTTTCTCTTTTTCCCCCTAAAGACCTCTGAATAGAATTTGACTGTTTAGTTCCTACCATCCCTATTTGCTTGGTACACAGTAAGTAGTCCATAAATACCAGTTAAATCAAATTCTCTAAATAACTGAGACTATGTATAGTGCAGTACTTAGACCAAGTCTAAAATATTAGCTTCCACGTGTGTCCTGAACAAATGTGGAAAGGAAAGGATAATATCTTTTAGTATTATTTCATGCTGACATTTCTGAGATGAACAATTAACCTGTGAAAATGGATTTAGGTTTACATACAGTGCTTTAATTTGTTTTTCAATTACCACTGTTAAAGAAATGACAAGCAATTTTGCTTAAAAGTTTGACATTTCTGTATATATAAAGGGGACATAAAATTATTTTTATCTTTCCTATCTCACTCCTCTGCCAAGCTGTTTTCTTGCTTATGTGAAGTAGAAAACAGACATTGCTGAAAACTGTTTCTCAATGCTGCTACTAAGTAGGTATTATACAGTTAGTCCCAAGGATTTGGAATTACTTAAATAAAAAATTTAAAATTATAGATATTTAAATGCTGGAAAAACAATGACTAACATGTAGCATAACTTCTACTTTTTAAATTCGTTATGAAATATAGGGGGGATAACCATATATTTTCATGTGTCTGGGGTTGTCCTAGTTTATGTCTGCTCTCTTATCTTTATTATTTATACCTTAATTCTCAGAGTGTCTCAAAAAAGACAACAAATTATATACTAACTATAACTACGGACAATATTTAACTTTGGCAGCATTATTTGTCAAACGTAAGAAAAGATAATAATAGTATCTACTTTTATAGGTTGCTGTATGGATTAAAGAATTTGCTGTATGTAATGTGCTTAGAAGGGAACCTGGCATATGATGCACATGAATAAATGTTAGTCTTTATCGTCTAGTTCCGATGGAAAGGATGGATGGGCAAAAGCTGCTCAATTAGGAAAAATGACAGCATTTAGTGGATCCAGAAGCACTGGGCTATCACAGATACCTTTTTCTATAGTTGCGTTCAAATTTTCATCTGATTTTTCTGTGTAAATGGGAAGTCAAATAATCACTCAGACCACCTGGAGTCCTTTGAAATGATGCTCACCTTGTAGGTGGATTTTCCTGGCATTTGATTTCAGTAGGGATAGGTTATGCTGAACAAAAGACTTTGAAAAAATATAACATTCAAACATTATTTGGTCAAGAATATAGTAATACAATTTTTTTTTCATGTGAGGAAGGAATTAATTTTGAGTCATGAGAACTGCAAGATGGAGGTAATCTGTTTGGTTAAAAGTATAGGGCTTTAGTTAATATAGGTGTTGTAGGCCTCTTATTTTAGAATAGCATTCACTCATTTATCTTAGGTAAATCACCGTCAGATTGAATAAACTCACAATTGAAATGAAATTATATGTATTACACTCACGGTCAACACCACAGGGCTATACTATTTCATGTATTCATGTCTCATATTTTATAATAAAATAGGATTTGGGGATTCCTTTTTTTTTAATCTTCAAGATGTTAAGCAAAATTTAAGAAATAAAAGTCTTATTTTCTTTGTGGGAAACACAAGTTTGTTGTTTAATTTATGCATGGAGAATTCAATCATAATAAATATGAAACAGTTTACTTAAATTTCTCAGGAAACATCATCAGTAGTAGAAACATAATTGGTCAGGAGATAATCACTCTTGAATATGTCTGTGTGAAAGTTCATTATTTATTTCAAGATGATAAGTTACCAAGGTATTTATAATTATTTCTTCATTTATAAATCAATTATGGGAGGATTTTGGAGAAATTGCTGACATATTTGTCTTTTTATCATTGTTATCCCATTCTAAACATTCATCTATAGCAGATACTTTTTAGAAATCTATAGATGAAATCATCCTGATTATTGGTAGAGAACAGTTAGTTCTTCAACTCCCAAATTTTGACTCAGAACAAAGAATTTTCATGCTTATATTTAGTCCATACGTCTTCAGACTATTGTCTTCTATGAGTATATCTGTGGGAAATGTTTTAATTTTTTTAATTTATAAAAAGTACCAAAGTGACAAATATGGTGCATTTAAGTTGTTCATTACAGTGCAAAAGCAGATGCTTAATTTGAACTTAAAATCAGTATCACTTGCTTGGATTTATAGTCCTTCCTATAGACTAAAACAAAATAGTAATGATCATTTGCCAATATATTGGTTGTGAAATACTCTGAGCCAGTGGAAAATATCTGGTTTGTGGATGACAGGAATCCTATATGATTGGAAGGAGCTAGAGAATAATGGTTTGTCATAAAAGGGTGCTACTGTGAAAACAAGAAACTGATGACAGATGCTCCAAAAGTGACAAAGAAAGTGACAGCCAAGGCAAAGAGAACTCCTAAGAAATAACATGTCTAATATAAGCTGTCAAATAACAACTTCTATGCTAGGTAGGATTTATACATCCAACAAAATTGATAGATTGTTGATTATGAAATGAATTACTGAAGATGTGATTAGACTCCATTGAAAGGGCAACCAGAAAAATGTAGTATTACCACTTTGTCAAAGTAACCATAAGGTTATTTTAGAAACTGACTTTCTTCTACATACATGAAACCTGCAAAACAATTGCTGAACCCCCCATCCTGTCATTTTTAGTGTATTATACGAGACTAATAAGTAGAGTTGCTACCTGCTAGCTTTGGAAATGATTATCAATCTGGATCATGCATTTGTTCATTTATAAAATAATGACAATAACCACATAAAAAAGCAGACATTCATTGTGCAAAACCCTGGAGATTCCCCTCTGTCAGAATAGCTTGTTTTCTTTGACTAACACAAAATACTTTTTGGATCAAATTTCATACAGGTAACATGGGCCTGAAAAGTTGGATTTATTATTTAACTCTCTCAAGTTAGAGTTGATTGACATTTTTTCAGCTATCTTATAGAAAGAACTAATTGATAAGACAACTAAGCAAATATCAGAAATATTTCACGGTAAAAGCACTGTTTATAACATTTATTGAGCTTTTATTATGGATGAGGCTATATGTTAAACTGTTCCTCACAACAGCCTTAGGTCATTTGTATTAGAGTAGGATAACCTTTCCCAGGGGGCTCAGTGGTAAAGAATCTGCCTGCCCATACAGGAGATTCAGGAGGCACAGTTTAGATCCCTGGGTTGGGAAGATCCCGTGGAGTAGGAAACACAGCAACTCACCTCAGTATTTTGCCGGGTGAATGCCCTGGACAGAGAAGCCTGGCAGGCTACAGTTCATGGGGACGCAAAGAGTTGGACACAATCAAGCACACACACACACAATGTAGAAAAAAATCTACTTTAACAGATAACTCGCCCCAACGGCTTTGCTAAATAGTCAAAGGAGATTATTATGCTAGGTGGAAAGCAGTACTCCACACACTGACCTGCCAACAGACAGTGAAATCAGAGAAAGCATTCGGGCAAAACACTCTCTTTCTAGTAATCTTGGTCCAGAAGAGACAAGCATTACTTCTGTCCATATTTCTTCAGTAAAACCTACACAAATAACATGGCCACAGCTGGCTACAAGAGTAGCTGAGAAATGGAGTCTATAGTTGGGAAACTTGCCCGTCAAAACCTGACTGACAAGGAATTGGAGAGAGTTGAATAGCCAACCTGCTTGCCTAGCATGTGTTAACGTGATCCACATTTTACTGATGAGGAAACTGAGTTACAGAATTGTTAAGAAACTTGCTCAAGATTACATGGCTAATAAGTGATTTTGTTGAGAACCTGCTGCCTTTTTGTTTCCTATCTCTTTAATTCTCAATGACTATTTTAATTATAGTTAATTGCAACTTGCTTTTTAAATTTCTTTAGTTTTCTCATGTTTATATTTGGATTTCCCTAACTAGCACTTATATTTAACAACAGAGACTCTGCTTCTTTCAATTTTTGTAACATTCTAATATCTTTGTGGTTCTGAGATCAACTCATAATTAATGTTCAATAAGTTTTATCTGAAGATCTGACTACAGGTTAATGTTGAACCTAATTTAGAAACATAGGGTATAATGTAGGAATTGACGTTAAGGAAAGAAGGGTAGTAATCCATCTCTGTTCGTTTCCAACTCAAACCATTCAATATCACAGTAATCCAAGTCTATGCCCCAGCCAGTAACACTGAAGAAGCTGAAGTTGAACAGTTCTATGAACACCTACAAAACCTTCTAGAACTAACACCCAAAAAAGATGTCCTTTTCATTACAGGGGACTGGAATGCAAAAGTAGGAAGTCAAGAAACACCTGGAGTAACAGGTAAATTTGGCCTTGGAGTACAGAATGAAGCAGGGCAAAGCCTAATAGAATTTTGACAAGAGAACGCACAGGTCATAGCAAACACCCTCTGCCAACAACACAAGAGAAGACTCTACACATGGACATCACCAGATGGTCAACACCGAAATCAGATTGAGCATATTTTTTGCAGCCAAAGATGGAGAAGCTCTATACAGTCAGCAAAAACAAGACCATGAGCTGACTGTGACTCAGATCATGAGCTCCTTATTGCCAAATTCAGACTGAAATTGAAGAAAGTAGGGAAAACCACTAGACCATTCAGGTATGACCTAAATCAAATTCCTTATGACTATACAGTGGAAGTGAGAAATAGATTTAAGGGACTAGACAGAGAGCCTGATGAACTATGGACGGAGGTTCGTGACATTATACAGGAGACAGGAATCAAGACCATCCCCAAGAAAAAGAAATGCAAAAAAGCAAAATGGCTGTCTGAGGAGGCCTTACAAATAGCTGTGAAAAGAAGGGAAGAGAAAAGCAAAGGAGAAAAGGAAAGATATTCCCATCTGAATGCAGAGTTCCAAAGAATAGCAAGGAGAGATAAGGAAGCCTTCCTCAGCGATCAATGCAAAGAAAAAGAGGAAAACAATAGGATGGGAAAGACTAGAGATCTCTTCAAGAAAATTAGAGATACCAAGGGAACATTTCATACAAAGATGGGCACAATAAAGGACAGAAAAGGTATGGACCTAACAGAAGCAGACGATACTAAGAGAGGTGGCAAAAATACACAGAAGAACTGTACAAAAAAGATCTTCACGACCCAGATAATCACAATGGTGTGATCACTCACCTAGGGCCAGACATCCTAGAATGCAAAGGCAAGTGGGCCTTAGGAAGCATCACTACAAACAAAGCTAGTGGAGGTGAAGGAATACCAGTTGAGCTATTTCAAATCTTGAAAGATGTCACTGTGAAAGTGCCGCACTCAATATGCCAGCAAACTTGGAAAACTCAGCAGTGGCCACAGGACTGGAAAAGGTCAGTTTTCATTCCAATCCCAAAGAAAGGCAGTGCCAAAGAATGCTCAAGCTACCACACAATTGCACTCATCTCACACGCTAGTAAAGTAATGCTTAAAATTCTCAAAGTCAGGTTTTAGCAATATATGAAGCATGAACTTCCAGATGTTCCAGCTGGTTTTAGAAAAGGCAGAGGAACCAGAGATCAAATTGCCAACATCCACTGGATCATTGAAAAAGCAAGAGTTTCAGAAAAACATCTATTTCTGCTTTATTGACTATGCCAAAGCCTTTCACTGTGTGGATCACAATTAAATGTGGAAAATTCTTCAAGAGATGGGAATACCAGACCACCTGACCCACCTAGTGAGAAACCTATATGCAGGTCAGGAAGCAACAGTTAGAACTGGACATGGAACAAGAGAGTGGTTCCAAAGAGGAAAAGGAGTACGTCAAGGCTGTATATTGTCATCCTGCTTATTTAACTTATATGCAGAGTACATCATGAGAAAGGCTGGGCTGGATGAAGCACAAGCTGGAATCAAGATTGCTGGGAGAAATATCAATAACCTCAGATATGCAGATGACACCACCCTTATGGCAGAAAGTGAAGAGGAACTAAGGAGGCTCTTGATGAAAGTGAAAGAGGAGAGTAAAAAAGTTGGCTTAAAGCTCAACTTTCAGAAAACTAAGATCATGGCATCTGATCCCATCACTTCATGGGAAATAGATGGGGAAACAGTGGAAACAGTGTCAGACTTTATTTTTTGGTCCAAAATCACTGCAGATGGTGATTGAAGCCATGAAATTAAAAGATGCTTACTCCTTGGAAGGAAAGTTATGACCAAGCTAGATAGCATATTAAAAAGCAGAGACATTACTTTGCCAACAAAGGTCCGTCTAGTCAAGGCTATGGTTTTTCCAGTGGTCATGTATGGATGTGAGAGTTGGACTCTAAAGAAAGCTGAGTGCTGAAAAATTGAAGCTTTTGAACTATGGTGTTGGAGAAGACTCTTGAGAGTCCCTTGGACTGCAAGGAGATCCAACCAGTCCAGTGCTGGGTGTTCATTGGAAGGACTGATTTTGAAGCTGAAACTCCAATACTTTGGCCACCTGATGTGAACAGCTGACTCACTGGAAAAGACCCTGATGCTGGGAAAGATGGAGGGCAGGAGGAGAAGGGGACGACAGAAGATGAGATGGTTATATGGCATCACCGACTCAATGGACATGTGTTTGGGTAGATTCTGGGAGTTGGTGATGGACAGGGAGATCTGGCGTGCTGCGGTTCATGGGGTTGCAAACAGTTGGACACGACTGAGCGACTGAACTGAACTGAAGTGTCTTGGCAAATTTTCAGAAATAAATTACAATGTATCAAATTAAACTATTTGCACAATTTCTGGTCTAACCAAGGATATGATGCATGTGACACAAAACACAACTAAACTTCTTTTTCTTTTGGTATCATTTGAAAAGATCCTTTCTAAATAAGCTGTTTATGCTGTATGATAAATAAAAGAATGATTGCTATAGAATGCTTAAGCTTATTTTCAAAATGCATCAAGGTCTGACTAAATGAATAATAACTATACACTTGTAATTTTTTTCAGAAACAACAGAAGCATTTTTCCAATAAAGGAACCAAATTTATTATGCAGGTAGTAGTAAAAATATGCCACAGTAAGTATATTGTTAACTTACTGAATAGTCTCTAAAATATTTTATATTAATACAATGTTTCCCTTTCAATTTCTGTAGAATACTTTAAATCTAGACTTAAATGGGCAAATGTGTTGAATATGTTCTTTTGGAAGAGAGAGGTCAGATTAAATATGATCTTATTGTAATTGTAGAATTGATGGAAATATTAAACAAAATTATATGAACCATTCTAAAATTTTATAGGTTGACTACATGTTGAAAAGATAGAGTAAAGCTTGGAATTAAATGAACATTGAATTTTACATAGGACATCTAGAAAAGTAATGTCCTTGCAAAAGACAAATTAAGCGGTCCTTATTTTGACACATTGAAATGCCTGCTCACTGTGCTTTTTGAATTTAAAATTTTCTTTATAGACTGTTTTCAAATCTTTAACATGCTATTTCCCCAAATAGAGGCACTTACATATGACCTTTGAAATTTTTACCATTTTGCAAACTCTATTAACTATTTTCTACTAAATACTCTATTTAAATTGACTTTTTCCTCCCTTTAGACTTAAAAGAAAACTTTATATCATGTCTTTTAAAAAAAAGCATTATTTTTTTGCAAAAAATATAAATCTAAATAAAAATTTTAATCAATAAAAATAAAATTTATTAAAAATAACAAATATTCAATTTTTTTCCAGATAATTATTACTTAAAAAACATATATATCAAGTCTTGAAAGGTGTTAAAGACACACAGTAAGGTAAGATTTTCCTTTTGAAATAATTATAAAGATTGAAGAGAATATTTGTCTTAGTATTTGATTTAATTTATAATAGTGTGTTCACATAAATGAAATCATCTTTTACCACCAGTGGTGTGATCCACAATTGGGACGTATCAAGAAAATGTACTGGAGATTTTATTGGTATGGAAAGCATCAGTGTTTCTAAGGGGATTTGACTACATCTTGAGTTTTTGAGTTACTGCTATAGAGAATGAGAACATTGGGTTACTTACTGACAGTAAAATAGGTCATGAATTTTTGCTACGGCCATTCTCTCTGCCTCAAGTGTCTTCACTGCCGTTTCTGCCTGTTAAACACTTCTTCACTTTTAAATCCCAAACTTAGTGCTACTTCTAAGAATTCTTTCATGATCACAGTCAGCAAAACATTTCTTCTCAGTTTATGACTGTTGACCTGGAATCTCAACTGATCTAGTATATGTCCCAGAGTTTTCGCTTTTTAGTTATTACCAATAGTACATTAAAATAAACTGACATGCAATCGGTTGACCATACGCTGCCCATTTTTTGCCATCATATTTTCTAGCAGTATCTGAAATACATGTGCAGAGTACAGAGCTTTCACTTTAACGTGCAGACAAAATGGAAAAAGCAATGAGTTTCAATCTACCTCTTTCCCCCTGCCTTTTTCCAGGCACAGGAGACTAAGCGCCTCTCTTCACGGGCAGTGTGAACAATGCTTCCCAGGTGGTTCAGTGGCAAAGAAGCCTTGTTTGGTGAAGGAAGCACAGGTTCGACCCTTGGGTCAGGAATATCCCTAAGAGAAGGAATGCAATCCATGCCGGTATTCTTACTTGGGAAACCCCATGGACAGAGGATGCTGGCGGGCTATAGTCTATGGAGTCACAAAAAAGTCTGACACAACTTAGTGATTAAACAACAACACATGGAGATATTCTGGGCCTCTGCTGGGCCCTGATGTGACTATCAGTTCTGTCATGGCCTATTCACGGTCTGTCAGATGTGTGAAGCTTTATGAAAACAGCATTATCTGTTGGAAATTATAGGTTAGCTATATGAAATATGAGCAAGAAAAAGAGTCTGAACCCTGTGGTTTAGACAGCATAGATATAATGAATATTCCTGCTTCTATAGTTTTGCCATTTATTATTTGATATAAATACATAGTATGAAATATGAATTTATTTCATGTTTGTTAACATTTTGAAATTTTGTTTGCTTACATTTAACATCTGCCATTGGTCTCATGGTAATATCAATGGCCCATGAAAATTAAAAGTCGTAAAATCTGCTTAAGAGGCATTAGCATCTACTTCAAATATAAGTATTCATTTTAAGAAGATGGTATTCCACAAGATGAGAAATTAATTCATGTAGCTGTAGATGATGTGTTTTCGGATTTCACTCTGAACCATGACTTTTTATTTAAAGCAAGTAACTATTCTTCTAAACTCATATTTTGCCCCAAATTTCTTTTACATGCAGAAGTGAAACACTAACTGTTAATGTGTTGTTCATTAGCAGAACTTTGGAAACAGGTAAAGGATGGATAATTATTTCATACCAACAATTAATTTTTTGTCAGTGTTATCTGATGCTTCAGAGAGAAAATCAGTTGTTGAGTTAATCTACAGTTTGCATGAAATCAAAGTAAAACATTAGAAGTTCACTTTGTACAAAGTGAAATACCTGGCACTAGTTATTAATAATACTGTAATTCAGTTTAAAATTCAATATTAAACATAAAATTAGTGGTTTTGTAGTGAAAAGTTAAGCACAAATTTTGATGGAGCACAGTCATGGAAAACTTGTTTTCTTATCAAATTCAGAACCCTTCGAGGAGCAATGTGGTTTGATTTTGATTGCAGAACACCCCAATTTATAACTGCATAGAAATAAGCTGTGATATTCTACTAATCGAAATAAAACTGTCAACATTCACAAGTATTTTTTTTTAAATTATACACTGTTTATACTACTTAAACTATTTTACAATGACAAGTGAAAGTGTTAGGTGCTCAGTCCAACTCTTTGTAGCCCAATGTACTATAGCTCACCAGGCTCTCCTGTCCATGGAATTTTCCAGGCAAGAATACTGGAGTGGGTAGCCATTTCCTTCTCCAGGGGATCTTCAGGACCCAGGGATCAAACCCAGGTATCATGCATTGCAGACAGATTCTCTACCATCTGAGCCAGAAGCTGATATTAAATACTGATACTTCAGCAGAGCATTACGTGCTTGCTTTCTTTGCTGCCCATCACCAACTGGATTTTTAAAATGTTGAGCCTTTGATGAAACTACCTTGTAAATTAAGTGCCTTAGAATAATAATGAGCTTATTTTATGAATTTGTGTTTTAAACTGGTTGCATTTGGTCAAAATTATTTAGAAGCCTAAAACCAATAAATGATGCAATAACAATCTACAGCTTTTGGAGATTTTAATAAGTTACAATTACTGAAATTGACACCTGCAAACAGGAATGGATGTTTCCTATCAAAGCAAGGGAGGAAATGAACAAATTGGATGATGGAAACATAAGGAGTAGGAGAAGGCAATGGCACCCCACTCCAGTACTCTTGCCTGGAAAATCCCATGGACAGAGGAGCTGGTGGGCTTCAGTCCATGGGGTCGCAAGGAGTCGGACATGACTGAGCAACCTCACTTTCACTTTCATGCATTGGAGAAGGAAATGGCAACCCACTCCAGTGTTCTTGCCTGGAGAATCCCAGGGACAGAGAAGCCTGGTGGGCTGCCGTCTATGGGGTCGCACAGAGTTGGACATGACTGACGCGACTTAGCAGCAGCAGCAGCAACATATGGAGTATATGAGATGTAGTTTTGAAATAGGGCCATTATTATTATATATTGATTTGTCTTAAAGCTCTTTGAAGGAATTGTATATTTAACTGAATAAACTTATATTCTATGCCAAAACTGAATGAACTGGAGAAGCCTAATGATTTTGTAGCGTATGAATTTTGTGGCATTTTAAAAGAAGTAAATATAGAGTTTATTTATTGTTTGTTGTTAAGTCACTAAGTTATGTCCGACTCTTTTGCAACCACATGGGCTATAACCCACCACGCTCCTCTGTCCATGGGATTCTCCAGGCAAGAATACTGGAGCGAGTCACCATTTCCTTCTGCAGGGGATCTTCCTGACTGAGGAATTGAACCCATGTCTCCTGCTTTGGTGGTGGTTTAGTCACTAAGTCATGTCCAACTCTTGTGACTCCATGGACTGTAGCCTGCTAGGCTCCTCTGTCCATGGAATTCTCCAGGCAAGAATACTGGCGCAGGTTGCCATTTCCTTCTCCAGTGGATCTTCCCCACCCAGGAATCGAATGCAGGTCTCCTGCATTGCAGGCAAATTCTTTACCGACTGAGCTACAAGGCAGGTGGATTTGTTACCACTGAGCCACCAGGGAAGCCCATTTATTGTTTGTCTGCTGTAAACTGCAGGAAAAAAATTTTGTGAGTGGAGGCATTTGAAAATGTGTGGGTTGAAATGACTATCTATTTCGGTATAAAAAAAATAGCGAGAGTCTCCATTTACTAGAACCTTCTGAGCTTCCTTTACCTCAGTGCCTATATGGAGATTATTTTCTCAAAGATTATGGTCTCTAGAAGAGCTTCAGTTAAATATGTCAACCATAGCAAATGTACTAACCATAAATGCAATTTGAAGATAATTCCAAAAGACAACTTTATGAAAAATTTAAAAAGAGACCCTTTATTCTTCAGAAAAATAGCAGACATGACATTAGTATAAGACACATTTATGGATCACATTAAAGATTATGCACGCTCACCAAGAATAACTTTGCTTATGGAGTATACCAGTGATTTTAAAGAAACTATTATTTGAAGTATATGTGTACAAGTTCACAGATATGTGTACATCTCCAAAGAGTTTCACTAATTGAACCAAACAATGTAATCAAGAAACAGAACACTACCAAAAGACATGAGCGCTATTTATGCCCTGCTCTACTTGTGATTAAGCTATACATTTGTTTTTCCAGTTTTCAAATTTTACATAAATGGAGTCATATACTATGTAGTCTTTATTTGGTTCTTATCTCAAAATATTGATAATAATCTTTTCATGTTCCCTAAGAGTTAGACTTGTGGTTATTTCATTCTTATTGCACTGCAGATTTCCATTACATGAATACACTAAATTTACTTATACATTCTAATTTTGATGGACGTATTGGTAATGTTCATTTGGGCTAGTGGATAAAAGTGCTTTATGAATATTTTAATGTATGATTTTGAAAATATATTAATGGCTTATTGTTGAGTATATAAGTAGAAGTCAGAAGGTCATATGATTGTAGTTATGGTTATAATTTTCATTTTATATATCCACCACAAATAATAAAAGAGTTTTGTAAGTCAATATATCAATATTGACTTAATTTTAGGTCTTCTTATCCTCTCAAAACTGTCCCAGTTCAACAATAAAATAAATGACCACACTAATAATAACATTTTCTACTTTATCAGTATGCAAACAAGAAACGATTATTTTGTTGGGTGTGCTTTTTCTTCCCCAAGTAAAAGGAAACAATTATTTACTGTGATTAAAATTTACCAGCAATTTAAAATTTTCTTTGAATGTAACTCAAGTTGAATACAGTTCAAAATGGAGCATTAAGAGAAAATAAAATGTTCCTTGCCATTACTAAATTTTTTTTCAAATAGTGACCAAATCCAATTTCACGTGAGTAATCAGAAGCACAAAAAATGATTTAAAAACTAAAATGATTCATTTTTTAAAATCTCTTTTATTTAATGGGCAAATAATATTGAAAAAGAAATAGTAACATAATTCAATATTTTGAATACTAAAATTTTCCATATTTGAAACTATAGCTTAAAATATAACTGTGCAAGTATAGTTTAACACAGTACTACTGCTTTTGCATAGCATTCAATAATGCTTTACATAGAAGTACTATAGAGTGAAAGAGTCCTATTTGAGGATTTTGGCTAACTATTCTTAAAAACCTTTGTAATTACTTTTTTTTATATTTAAAAGCTTTCTTCCCCATTAGTAAATAAATACTTTTTTGAGATAATATTATATAGCTAAGTATATTATAAATATCCAAGTTTTAAGCTTCTTCCTATGAAGTGAAGTGCTTTGGGTTTGTAAATTTTAAATGTGTGTCTTAAATTTTTATTGTCAACAGGTTCCAAAAATAGCAAATACAGCTTTCTCCAGTTACTTCATAGTTGTCAGTACTGATTGGCCTTAAAGGAAATGGTGAACTGTCAAAGGACGATGAACTATCACGTTGAAGGCTTTAGGCTCCCATCCAACAACCTGCTATGGTTGCTATAGATTCTTGACTTTTTCCACAGAAACACATCTTTTGATATCATGCCTATTGACTTGATGTTTTTCACTAAAATATTAGTAAAAGTGTAACTAAATCAAATGATACTATCCTTTAGTAGGGCATGTGACCATTGATCCTGATTTAGACTGCTTTTATGTATTTAACTGGGCTTCCCTGGCGGCTCAGCGGTAAAGAACCCGCCTGCAAATGCAGAAGAGGTAAGAGATGTGGGTTCAATCCCTGATAGAGGAAGATTTTGGGGAGAAAGAAATGGCAACCCACTTAGGGTTTCTTGCCAGGCAAATCCCATGGAGAGAGGAGCCCGGTGGGCTACAGTTCATGGGTCACAAAAGATTTAGACATGACTGAGCGACTAATCACACAAAGTATACAACTGTTTGGTTTAAATTTCTACAAGCCATAAAGCCTAATGAACCCTTTCATTTATTTAGTAAACATTAATTGAGAACTTACTTTGTGTCAACCAATGACTAGGTATCTGGACTATAGTAGTGAAGTTAGAAAACAATTCAAGTGAGAGGAAACAGATGTGAGGATGTTTTGATTTATGTTATGAGGAATTTAAAATGGTGCTGCAAGAGAAGATAGACTATGTACTTACTGTATGGTGAGAGTAATACGTCTTACATAAGAAATAACGTTTATGATGAGAACTTCCAAGTGAAAGATGATTTCAACTTTCCAAGTTATTTCAATGAGAACAGATGTAACAAGATAATTCTATTCATATACTAAGTAAATCATCAGTAAGAAGAAACAATATTTAATTTTAGTTATGAAAGTGTACAATTAAGAAAATTACCTATCAATGTGCATTTCTGCCAGCTCTTTCAAAGTTTCATGAAGCAGTGCTCTTTTTTTTTTCCAGTGGATTTTTTTTATTAAATCACTTTGGAAATTGTAGCATACTTTATTTTACTATTATTAAATCTCAGAGTGGTAAAGAATCTGCTTGGCAATTCAGGAAACACAGGTTTAAAAAAAAAGGAAAGGAAACACAGGTTTGATCCTTAGGTCAAGAAGATCCCCTGGAGCAGGAGACAGCAACCCATTCCGGCATTCTTGCCTGGAAAATTCCATGGACAGAGGAGTGAGTAGGACACAACTGAGCTGTGTAGGACACACATAAGCTATTACACTATTAAAGTGTCTAAGAAGTCCTGCAGCACAGAAACCTATTTAATTTTATTTAACCCCAAACTTTCCTAGTATGATATTTGACATTTCACATATATATTTCATAAGCATTTATTAAAACCCATAGTAAGTTTTTGATGCATGATATGCATTTTGAGGCTTATTGGAAATCACATTTATATCACCAAACACTAAAAAGAGATTTGAAAATTTTAGTCACAGGAGAATAGCTAAAGATATACTTTAGACTATATCTGGAAGGAAAAAAAAAAAACCAGATTGCTAAGTCTCTATTGAATTCTGAAGGACTTAAGTCATTGATATTTACTGATAGTTGACATGAACAAATATTATTTAGTTATATATATAGCTCTTATGTCCTGAATACATCTATGAACACCTGCAAGGAAACGATACCTGAGAAACAATTATTTAAACATTATATGTAATAAATATTATATACTAAACAAATATATACATATATTGATATTTATCTACTTAGTGTTTCATTCAAATAAATTTTAGTTGAAATGGGATATCTTACAATATCATGGAGCTATTAATTTATTTAAATATATATTGTTGTAAAACAAGTTTAAAAATTTTCCTTATTTGTTTAGCATCCATTTTTTGAAGAGATTTCCATAGCCATAACACCCTTGCTATGCTAAATGCATTTTAATTCCAGAAGCCCAGCAGGATTAGGTATAAAATTTGCATGAAAAGAAGGAGGAGTTGGTCAGAATCATATCTCATTTAAAGCATTTTATTCAGTGTTTTTTGGAATATGGAAGGCATCTGGCACTTTACTCCAATTAGTTTGCTTCATTCAAGTGATTAGCTGAATATGCGCTTCAGAGAAGAAGCTACTTAGCCTGTAGAATACTGACTTTGTTAGGCAGGTACCAAACGATGTAGGCCATGTTGAGGATTTTGAATTCAACACTTGAATCAAAAGAAAGACTGAAGACCTTTCAAATACCATGATCATATTTCCATTTAAACATGATTTGAGGGGAATAGACTGAATTAAGGAAAAGACAGTGAGCTAAAGGTCAGTATAAAAGTTCAGTCTACTATTTTTCTACCATTTTACCAACAGTTTGATTTTAGATCCCCTTCTTCGCCTGTTCTCCCAGTTTAAGCAAAAATTCCTGAATCTCCATTATTAAAGTTATACTTACCAAGACAAGATATAGAAGAACATCAAAGGAGAAAGAATCAAGAAATGGATTCTCAGTCTAGGGGAGGTGGAATTACTTATAGGCAGGGGTATAACCAAAGGGACCACGTAGTATGAATGCAATAGTGGTAGACAATGAATGTTTCAAAACCCAGAGCCTTAAAAGTTACTGCTCAAATCAATTTCACTTAATTTCTATTTCTTGGCAAGATCTTTGGCTTAGTAACAGAAAAGTATGATAAATGTTAGGAATTAATTCTATATTAATATTCTATTTTAAATATTGACTGAAGGAGAAAACAGTTTGTAGAGGTAAAGAGACAAGTAGGACAAATAGTAAGAAAAATTATTTTAAAATGATAACACTTAATCTTGAATGACATTCTGGATGTGTGAATTTTTATGTTGACTCACAAAGCTGAAAATAAATCACATTACAGTTGATTAATTATTTTTGCTAAACTCAGATCATATTTAGTTTTCAAGTAGAATTTATCACTTTTGAAGTAACTTGCAATTTAAAAATGTATTGCTTACTTTTCAACTCATCTCATGTATATTATGGCCAAATAGAAGTTATATCTTAAAAGAAGAAAATAATTATCATTTAAATTATGTTTATAGTTTTAATAATTTCCCTTTAAATTATTTTATTCTGCAAAGCCTTTTGCTTTGATTGTATCAAAGAAAAAACTTTATTAAGTCAAACATTTTATGTGAGATAGAACATATAGCTTTACATGTCTAAGAAGTTCAACATATTTCACTTGATAATTGACACTCGTGGTTCTAAAAGTTTTTCTTGTGCAGCTCAGAAAAATAAATATAAATGTAATCAGGTTAATAAACTATCTTTTATTTCATTTTGTACATCAATTCAAATTTTAACATCAAGTATTATGTGAAATAATACACCTGGAGCTTGTGGCTCAGATGGTAGAGTCCACCTGCAATGCAGAAAACCCAGGTTTGATCCTGAGGTTGGGAAGATCCCCTGGAAGAGGGCATGGCAATCCACTCAAGTATTCTTACCTGGAGAATCTCATGGAGAGAGAAGCCTGGTCTACAGGCCATGGGGTCGCACAGAGTCATACATGACTGAGCAACTAACACACATTACATGAAATACACTCAATTCATTCACTTGTATCACATAAATAGGAAACTGTCAGTACTACAAAATCAAGTATGAAACAAAATAAGTTAATGTAAGCATTTTTAAAGAGATGTCAAAATATGAGAGTAGATGGGAGAATGGTAGGCATCCTGAAAACTACAAATTACTAGAGAAAAGCTCTATACTATGTTTCTATTTGAAAAGCACACCCAGATTAACTATGGGTCTCCTATTTTGAAGGAAAAAGGAAGTAACAACTTAAGGATACTATTATTATGAGGTAAAATTGCTAATCATTATGAAGAATGAAATATTTAAAAAAAAAACCTTCCATCTTCAAAAGTGATTCATCATGTGTTCAGTTCAGTCACTCAGAGGTGTCCAATTCCTTGCGACCTCATGGACTGTAGCATGCCAGGCCTCCCTGTCATCACCAACTCCCAGAGTTTACTCAAACTCATGTCCATTGAATCAGTGATGCCATCCAACCATCTCATTCTCTGTCATCCCCTTCTCCTCCCACCTTCAATCCCTCCCAGCATCTGGGTCTTTTAAAAAAGTCAGTTCTTTGCATCAGGTGGCCAAAGTATTGGAGTTTCAGCTTCAGCATCAGTCCTTCCAACGGATATTCAGGACTGATTTCCTTTAGGATGGACTGGTTGGAACTCTTTGCAATCCAAGGGACTCTCAAGAGTCTTCTCCAACAGTTCAAAAGCATCAATTCTTCAGCACTCAGCTTTCTTTATAGTTCAACTCTTACAACCATACATGACTACTAGAAAAACCAAGGCTTTGACTACAGGGACCTTTGTTGGCAAAGTAATGTCTCTGCTTTTAAATAAACTATCTAGGTTGTTTATAACTTTTCTTCCAAGGAGTAAGCATCTTTTAATTTCATGGCTGCAGCCACCATCTGCAGTGATTTTGGAACCCCAAAATAAAGTCAGCCACTGTTACGACTATTTCCCCATCTATTTGTCCTGAAGTGATGGAACCGGATGCCATGATCTTAGTTTTCTGAACGTTGAGTTTTAAGCCAAATTTTTCACTCTTTTTCACTTTCATCAAGAGGCTCTTTAGTTCTTTTTCACTTTCTGACATAAGGGTGGTGTCATCTGCTTATCTGAGGTTATTGAGATTTCTCCCAGCAATCTTGATTCCAGCTTGTGTTTCCTCCAGCCCAGCATTTCTCATGATGTACTCTGCACATAGTTAAATAAGCAGGGTAACAATATGCAACCTTGACATACTCCTTTCCCAGTTTGGAACCAGTCTGTTGTTCCATGTCCTGTTCTAACTGTTGCTTCCTGACCTAAATACAGATTTCTCAGGAGACAGGTCAGGTGGTCTGGTATTCCCATCTGTTTAAGAGTTTTACAGTTTGTTGTGATCCACACAGTCAAAGACTTTGGCATTGTCAATAAAGCAAAAGTAGATGTTTTTCTGTAACTCTTGCTTTTTTGATGATCCAGTGGATGTTGGTAATTTGATCTCAGGTTTCCCTGCCTTTTCTAAATCCAGATTGAACATCTGGAAGTTCATAGTTCACATACTGTTGAAGCCTGGCTTGGAGAATTTTGAGCATTATTTTGCTAGCGTGTGATATGACTGTAATTGTGCAGTAGTTTGAGAATTCTTTGGCATTGCCTTTCTTTGGGATTGGAACAAAAACTGACCTGTTCCAGTCCTGTGGCCACTGCTGAGTTTTCCAAATTTGCTGGCATATTGAGTGCAGAACTTTCACAGCATCATCTTTTAGGATTTGAAATAACTCAACTGGTATTCCATCACCTCCACTAGCTTTGTTCATAGTGATGCTTCCTAAGGCCCTCTTGACTTCACATTCCAGGATGTTTGGCTCTAGGTGAGTGATCACACCATCATGATTATGTGGGTCATGAAGATCTTTTTTGTACAGTTCTTCTGTGTATTCTTGCCACATCTTCTTAATATTTTCTGCTTTTGTTAGGTCCATACCATTTCTGTCCTTTTTTGAGCCCATCTTTGCCTGAAATGGTCCCTTGGTATCTAATTTTCTTGAAGAGATCTGTCTTTCCCATCGTATTTTTTTCCCTCTATTTCTTAGGATTGATCACTGACAAAGGCTTTATTATGATTCATCATGTCAGGATATTCATTGTAAAAAATTCAGGATCTTGTCAGCAAAGTCTTACAAAGCATGAAGAAAATAGAAGGGAGTCATTATGCATCAGCATAAAAGATTTTTACGACTAGGTGTTTTTCAGACTTGCTCACGCTCAGTCTTAGGCAAGAAGCATGTGACAGGATGACTAGGCACCTCTTCAGTTGAATGTGTCACAGGAAAAAGTAATGACTTTCTCCTCTATGTTTTCAGAGCATTTGATCACACTTGTGTGAGCGTGAGTGTGCGTGTGTGTGTGTGTTTATTTTAAAACTGAAGTCTCCATCCATACAGCTTATTGTTCTAATTTTAAGTGCATGGATGGATGAATTTTAACATATGATTTTTAACATGAATACAGTCATTTAACAACAAACCCAGATCACGATATTAAATTCTAGAAGTTCCCTCATTCTGTGTTTCACCCCACTGTTCTTCCTCTAGAATTAACCAGTATTCTGATATCTATCACCACTGGTTTCACCTGTCCTCGAAACTGATGTATTGAGTTGTCCACTATGCATGAGTTCTTTTAATCAACAGGTTGTGAGATCTATTTATGTGTGGTTGTCACTGATTTGTTCTTTTTTTATTGTTGAGTAGTGTTCCTCTGTGTATGTATAACACACAATCTATATAGCCATTCTATTGTTTACAGTCATTTAAGTTTTTCAAATAGTTGGGTACTGTAAATAAAGCTGCTGCAAATAAATCTATAAGAGACACACAGTCTTGGGAACACCAAAGAATTTAAAAGTAATGAGTCTAGTGTAGGTTTAATTTTCCTAAATACTACCTAAAAGTTTGCCAAAGTAGTTGTACTGATTTACACTATATTCAGCAACATATGCGGGTTTTCCTTACTCCTCTGTTCTAACACTTGGGATACTCTCTCATTTTAATTTTTGCCACTCTGCTGGGTGTTCTATGGTTTTAATTTGCATTTCTTTGATTAATGATTTGAAACTTCTCATATGGTTACTGACAATCTGAGCATCTTCTTCTGTTAGATATTTGGTCAGTCTTTTGGCCATTTTCAATTAAATAGAAACTTTTCTATCAAAATGAGATTTTAAATATATTTGCTTAGCAGAGTTCTTTATATTCTCAGTATGAGTCCTTTGTATAATATATTTACTGTGAACAATTTCTTAAATATGTCTTACTTATTAACACAATAATTTTTGATGAACAGTAAGGTTAATTTAATGTAAAATTAGAAATTTTTAGTGAATTTTTTGTGTGTCTTACTAAAGAAGTCTTTGCCTACTCTAAGATCATGAAGATATAGTCCTTGGTTTCTTTCTATCAGTATTATTGTTTTACCCTTCTCTTTTGTATAAATATTTGTAATTGAATTTCTTCTTTATTATGGTAAACATAAGAGCAGATAGATCTTTCTTTTTTATATTTTCTAGTGCCATTTATTGAAAAGACCACCGCCTGACACTGGCATATTTATGTATAAATAAAATGACTCTATGTATAGGTTCACTCTTGACTATTCTAGTCATTGGTTTATTTGACAAGCCTTATGCTAACATCACATTGTCTGAACTATTACAGCTTTACAGTAATCCTTATAATCTGATGGTGTAAGTTCTATAAAATTACTTTCTAAAAATTGTCTTCAATGTTGAAACTTCTTTGGTTTTTCAATAAATTTTGTTTGGGAACTCTAATTAGGTTAGAGAGAGACCAGTTCATATTTCAGCCTGTACATCCTTATTACAGTAGGCAAGACTTTGTTATTTTACTATAATATCACTTTATTGCTCTTTCATTAGCAGAAATTCTTCCATAGAAAAACTGGAGAAAGCAGCAGTGAGATGTAGCTTTTATTATGGGCAATTATACATTTTTTAATGTGCCACTGAAAATTTCCAGAATATCTAGACTCATCAAAAGATATGAAAGAATAAGAAATTCACAGTGTATCTGACCTCATTTTGAAACAAAGGTCACTGAGTTAAAATTCCAAAGAATTATCTAGGAAATTTTTAGTTCAGCAGTTGAAGCTTTTAGAAAAATACTATGATAGGGTTGTGATTTTGTTTTAATGTAATTTGAAAAGATCCTTTAGGCAGATTTTAAGATTCAAAAACTTTTTTTTTAATTTTAAAATTCCTGCATATATTCTCAGCAAAAGCAGAAAGGAAACAATGTTAGCCAGAAAAGTTTGTTTGATTTAGGAAGGTTTTGCTCTTGTTTGCTCGACTATAGGCTTGATCATGCTTTAATGCAAACATTTAAGAGGGAAAACTTGAATGTAAAGCAAAGAGAAATGATAACCTGTGGTGTGAGCTGAGGTTCCCGAGCAGACAGGAAGGTGCAGGAAAGAAGCAAAGATAGAATTGGGCTGGGATGTGATGAGGGACACCTCTACTGAAACTGGAAGGATAGATGGGAGAATGTGGACAGATGGTTTGCAAGACTGGTGGAAGGACGTTAAATGACTTTTTCTTTCTTTTCTTCTGTGAAACAGCAAGGGAGATCACTTGATGACAGGGAAGGCGCAGAGGACAGGCTGCAGAGAGTGGAGAAGTTTGCAAATAATCTATAGAGTAAGGAAGTGATCTGACCAGAGAAACTTTGTAGATCAGTTGTTGGGTGGGATTCAAGGTTACTGTTACTTTTGTTATCATACATTTGCTTACTGTAGAATTCTTGCCGGAAGTTAAGTGCAAAATTGTCCTCTTATGTCACCATAAGTTATTGTGTTTTTAAAAGTCTTTTCAAAGTGTTATCTCACAGAAGTTTATTTCAATACAAGTCTAGACATTCTGACTTCATAGGGAAACATTCTTTGGTACAGAATGTTGTTATACTTGGAAATTTTAAGAAAAGTCTTTATTTTAATGTTGCTAGATTATAAAACCTCTTGTTCTGTCTGTGGTAAAGAAGGAAAATAACTGTCAACCATTACTTGTATGACTGATTATCAGCTACTTAAAAGTCATTTTAAAGTCATTGCAGCTTTTTATCACCAAATTAGAGTTAGAATTCTATATCTATATAGGTAGATATAGATGCAGATATACATTGGTAGCTCCCCTCTACTCAGATGAGCTTCCCTATCTTCTTTATTTTTTTTTTCTTTTTTTATTTTATTTTTTATTCTTTGAATCAGCCATGGATTTACATGTATTCCCTATCTTCTTTATATTCTTTTTTTTAAAATTTTTATTGGAGTATAGTTGCCCTACAATGTGGTGTTAGTTCCTGCTGTACCTAAATGTCCATCAACAGGGGGATGGATAAAGAAGATGTGATATGTATATATTACTTTTAATTGTCAGGTTCAGAACTATTAACGCCTTATGTATGCACAAAACTTAAAAGTTTATGAAATATTTTCTCTTCTCTTGCCCAAGTTCATGCAACCATTATGCTATAGATTTACACCACAAATGCAATTCTTCTGAATCGAATTCCAGTGTTGTTTCCACTATTCTATAGGAGGAAGAGCAATATACTTTTAGCTAAATTGATTTAATTATACTAGGAAGATTGACTTGTATATATTCCCACATCTGTTGTTATTTGAACATGACTATTCATATACTTGCTTTTATCCTTTAATGTTTCATAAATATATTGTACAGACTCACTATAATTAGTCAGATGATGATTAAACAGTAGACAAATGTTTTAAAAGAATTCTCTAATCATTTCTTTTTTCCTTGTCTTGGCAAAATAATATTTTATAGTGTATATACAATTTTACCCTAATTTGTTAGTTTTATAAAGGTAGAATCTTTTTTTATTCCAGTACTTTTTAGATGGGGCATACTTGGATTTATAAAAAGGAACATTAAATAACATTCAATAACCAAGAATTTGAATATCAGCTTTTTAACTCTGTATATTTTAGGGAACAAGCACAAGTTTTGAAGACATGCTTCATGGTTTAATGTCAATATTAGTTGAGATCCAAAAAGTAAACAGCATGACTAAAAAAGGGAAAAAAAGCTTCTATTACCTCATGACCCACATGAAAATTTTTGTTGTTTTTTGCTTAATACTTGTTGCTGTTGTCCAGTTGCAAAGTTATGTCTGACTCTTTGTGACTCCATGGACTGCAGCATGCCAGGCCTCCTTTTCCCTTGCCATCTCCCAGAGTTTACCCAAGTTAATGTCCATTGAATCAATGATGCCATCCAACCATCTCATCCTCTGTTGCCCTCTTCTTCTGCCTTCAGTCTTTCCCAGCATCACGGTCTTTCCCAATGAGTTGGCTGTTTGCATCGTATATAACAGCAAAAAAAGGACAACTGAAATGTCCTTTTGAAAATCTTTTTAAACTTGAACTATTAAGACAAGGCCATTTTAAATTTAGATCTATGTGAAGGATTTGAACAGATATTTCCCCAAAGATGATAAGCACATTAAAAGATGCTCAATTTCATTAGTCATTAGGAAATACAAATCAAAACCACAATGAAATACCATTTTGTAATCACTAGACTTGCTATGAAAAAATAGATAATAAAAAGTATTGGCAAGGTTAGGGTGAAACTTGAATCCTCATAGATTCTTGGTCAGAAGACAGAATGGTGCAGCCACTTTGGGAAACGGTTTGTCAGTTACTCCAAATATTACACAGGAAGTTATGCAGCAACTTCATGCTTAGGTATGTATCCCAGGTAAGTGAAAATACATCCACATAAAACCTGAACATGAATGCTTATTCTAGGCATTCACAATAGACAGAAAAGAAAGAACTCAAACATCTATCACCTGATGAATGGATAAACAAAACATATCATAGACATAAAAATGAAATACTATTTGGCAGTAAAAAGGAATTAGGGCTTCCCTCATGGCTCAAACAGTAAAGAATGCACCTGCAATGTGGGACCTGGGTTCAATCCCTGGGTCAGGAAGATCCCCTGAAGGAGGGCATGCAACCCATTCTAGTATACTTGCCTGAAGAATCCCCATGGACAGAGAAGCCTGGCAGGCTACAGTCCATTTGGGTGCAAAATGTCGCCGAAGGCCGAGTGACTAAGCACACACAAAAAAGAATTAAGTACTAATATATACTATAACATCATGAAACTTGAAAGCATTATGTCAAAGGAAAGAAGTGAGTCAGTCACTTCAGTATGGTATGATTCCATTAATATGAAATGTCCAGAAGAGCCAAATACGTAGAGATAAAAAGTAGATTAGTGGTTGCTTCCTATATGTAAAGAAAATTGCACAAGACAAGTTAAAGAAACAAGGAAGACTTTATTCAAGACTACTGTAATAGAGGAGAGAAATTGCATCTCTAAACAAAAGGTGTGAGGACTGTTAAGTGACTAAGTGTGTAGGAATGCCAAGGTCAGCCGCTTCTAGGAAATAAACATGGGACTCAATTGACCACTTTTGGTTCAAGTTCACAAATGGCTTTGTCTCCATCCAACCTTCTCCCTCTCTTTCACTCATTTTAACCCAGTCTGACAGCTTTCTCATCCTTCCATAGTTCCCTCTATTTCTTTATACACAAACATTTCAAGGACTATGGCAAACAGAATATGAGTTGGCATCAATACCCAGAGCCCCAAAGCACTGTCTTCCTCTCCTTCTTTCTCTCTTGAGTAGATGGGAACCTATGGGAGCCAGGTAATAAGCGGAGTTTGGTGAGAGTCCCCCTGCAGTGAGTCGCTGGGTCTGCACATGCGGTCAGCACTTGTGTTCTCAATTCCTAACCATGTACGTGGAATTAGCGTACTTGGTTGTAGGGGTGACTTTGCACTGAGTCCCTGGTCTATGCGTGTGTGCGTGGTCTGTCGCTTCAGCCGTCCGACTCTGCGACCCCGCAGACCGTAATCTACCAGGTTCCTCTGTCCATGGGATTTTCCCAGCAAGAATACTAGAGTGGGCTGCCATGCTCTCCTCCAGGTGATCTTTCCAATCCAGGGATTGGACCTGTGTCTCCTGCATCTCCCGCATTGCAGGTGGATTCTTTACCACTGAGCCGTCGGGGAAGCCCCCCCTAGTCTATGGCATAAGAGCTAATGAAATTTGGAAAGTCAGATGGAATACTTTGAAGCGACCCCCCTAACTTCTATCCAAGAAAATATGTTTTTCCTGAGGAGTATGATGAAGGCTAGCATTTAATTTGCTGTTGTGGTCATTGCAGAATTAAGAGAATTACCCACAGACTATTTCAGGCTCTACCAAGGAGCAATTCCAATAGCAACTGTTGTGTCACTGCTGGAGCAGATTAATAATATTTCAGGAACAGGGTATGTGGTTATTTATTTCACAAATGCATTTTTTAATATTCCAATTATAAAATAAATCAGAAAGAGTTTGCATTCATGTGGGATGGAAAAAATTTCCTTAGACTTTTTTCACAGGACAGTCTCAACTTTACTGCCTGCATCATACTTATGTCAAAAAGATTTCGGCCATAGATCAATTCCATATAAACCAAAATGACATAAACCAAACTACATTGATGGACACAATGCCAATGTGACACAGTGAGCAAACAGTGACCCGAGTCAAGAATTTATATGGATCCATATTATTGATCACTGACTTGGTCAACTGGTCAGCAGCTTAGGTGAAAAAAGCCTGAAAGGTCAGAGACAAAATCTCCAGCAGAGGTGTGCAAATGGACATATGGTCAGGGCACAAAGTAAAAAAAACTGTATTTACTTTACACCAGAAAACATCCATCATGGACGAGGCACTGAATAATGAAGTAGACAAGATGACTTAGCCAAATTTCTTCAGTGACCACCCCAAAACTGGGATGTTAAGCACAATAAAAAAGTGGCCAAAATGGCAGACATGGAGGCTATTTATGGGCCCAATTTTACAAAGTATTCTACCAATGAATATCTACTACAGTTGCCTTTGAATGTTTAACTTTAAAAAACAGAAGCCAGTACTGAGCCCTCCACGTGAGGCTACTCCTTAAGAACCATCAGGCTATGACCCTAGTCAGCAGAAGTCTTTAAGACAGTTTTACACATGAGAGCAGGGAGTGATACATGTGAAACCCTGGTGATCCACTTGGGATCCCTCCTGATAGTCCCTGGTTCCTTTAACTGTGGATAGACATGCAGTACACTGAGAAGGGCGTAACTATCAAGTGTTCAGACCATCAGAGGGGGTGTTTTATAAGGATTTTTTTTTTACTTAGTATTGATAAATTTACTCAATGTATCAACCTTTAGCCAACCTTAGGCTAAAAAACAAACTAACTGCTTATTTTTAGAAAAAAACTTGTTTTCTCTATAGACTTTCTCCATAGACTTTTTTTTTTCTCCATAGACTTCTATATACACTTATATAAAAGTGATAATGAAGATTACCTTGAACTCAGAGGGTGATAGCTCTGTAATACCTTGTTAGAAATTCTGACAGTTTTATCCAGTATCATACCATTATCTCACCATACTTTCATCAGTTGCTTCCCATATTAATTAGATTAAGATTAATGCAAGATTTTACTTAGAAACATATTTCAAAGATAATGATTCATCCATATATTTTCACTTTCAAGAAAGCAACAAATTTTAGAAACTATCTTCCCTTTGTTGGTTACCCTTCAATGTGATTGTATTGAATAGCATCTGTTTACCCCATCCACCTTTGTACACTCTGTTTTCTGACCTAAGAGACTGACCTGGATAGCCTATATCAATGGGTTCCATTTCTGTATAGCTTGCAGTACAGAAAATTGGGGACTGTGGTAAAAGATAAGAAAAAAAATATGAAAATAATGTTGGAAAACTTGTTGCCATGAAGTCTTTCCTGAAGAGGTTCTTTAAACTGGCTGTTTTTCTCAACAAAAGTTGTATTTCCTCTCATCAGTCATTTAGATATGATCATGTGCTTTTAACTATTCCTTTTTTGTCTCCTTTGAAAAATAGGTGGTGCCTACCCTCAGGTTATTACATTACCCTTTATGGTTTTCCAATATCCTTCTGCTTCTGTTGTAAATATTTTAAATAAAAGTATTGCAGTGGGTGGTAACTACAGCCATGAAATTAAAAGATGCTTCCTCCTTGGAAGAAAAGCTATGAAAAACCTAAACAGTGTATTAAAAAGCAGAGGCATCACTTTGCTGACAAAGGTCCGTATAGTCAAAGCTATGGTTTCTCCAGTAGTCATGAATGAATGTGAGAGCTGAACTATAAGGAAGGCTGAGTGCTGAAGAATTGATGCTTTCCAATTGTGGTACTAAAGAAGATTCTTGAGAGTCCCTTGGACAGCAAGGAGATCAAACCAGTCAATCCTAAAAGAAATCAAGTCTGAATATTCATTGGAAAGACTGGTGCTGAAGCTGAAGCTCCAATATTTTGTCTACCTGAAAAGAACAGTTGACTCTGGAAAAGACCCTGAAGCTGGGAAAGACTGAGGGCAAGAGGAGAAAGAGGCAACAGAGGATGAGATGGTTGGATGGCATCACTGACTTAATGGACATGAATTGCACTCAGGGAGACAGTGAAGGACAGGGAATCCTGGCGTGCTGCAGTTCATGGGGTCACAAAGAGTCGTACAAGACTTACCAACTTAACAACAACAACATATAGTAATTCAGTGTTTCTCAAAGTTTCTTCATTATCTCTCTCCTACAGAATTTTTTTAGACATTGCTTTTTCTATTTGTGCCACCCCCACTTCCTGCCCTTCTCCTTCCATCAAATACTATTTTGATACTCCAGATTTTTTTTACACTCAAAACTCAACATCCCCCACTCAGGGATACCCCTGTTGAGGATGAATGGAAAAGCGATAAAAGAATAAGTAGCCTAATGGGGTTTAAGGGTTTCATATTCACATCATCAAGGACCTCAGTTTTGGGGAGGGAACAGGATATAGTAGCCTTACAGGATATGTGATATATGCCTTAAACCTCAGCTCATGTATACCCAGAATGCACAGATATGGGAACCAAGAGATGACAGTGAAGATGGCCTCTCTCAATATAACATATAGTAACATTTTGAGAAATTTTTATTCTTGTCAATGCAACATTGAACTTGGTAGGTGTGGGGGCCCCAGAGCTCAAAGAAGGAATGTTAGGGATGTTAGTTAAAAAAAACCACAGTCATGATTCCAGCAAATTGGAGGCTAAATTTACTCCTGGCCATTGGGGGCTTCTCATGTCTCTAAATCAATAAGAAGAGAACAAACTGGGGTCATTGATCCCTTTAGTTGGGATGTACTGGACAAAAAGAAGACTAATTGGAATCCATGGGTTCACTGGGTGTCTCTTTACACTTCTTTGTGCTTGTTAATAGCCCTGATTAGTGAAATACTGTGGCAACACAAGGTGTCAGATTCTATAGGAAAGATGATTTGGATTACCATGCTAAGGAACTCTGTCCAGAAAGTTACTGGTAGAGGGTAAGGAGAATATGGAATATATTGTGAATTAGTTCAGTTCACTTAAGTCACTCAGTCGTTTCCCACTCTGCGGCCCCATGGACTGCAGCACGCCAGGCCTCTCTGTTAATCACCAACTCCCGGAGTTTACTCAAACTCATGTCCATTGAGTTGGTGATGCCATCGAATCATCTCATTCTCTGTTGTCCCTTTCTCCTCCCACCTTCAATATTTCCCAGCATCAGGGTCTTTTCAAATGAGTCAGCTCTTTGCATCAGGTGGCCAAAATATTGGAGTTTCAGCTTTAACATCAGTCATTCCAATGAATATTCAGGACTGATTTCCATTAGGATGGACTGGTTGAATCTCCTTGCTGTCCAAGGGATTCTCAAGAGTCTTCTCCAACACCACAGTTCAAAAGCATCAATTCTTGGTGCTCAGCTTTCTTTATGGTCCAACTCTCACATCCATACATGACTACTGGAAAAACCATAGCTTTGATTAGATGGACCATTGTTGGCAAAGTAATGTCTCTGCTTTTTAATATGCTATATCCCTAATCAGTGAAATACTGTGGCAATGCAAGGTGTCAGATTCTATAGGGAAGATGATTTGGATTACCATTCTAAGGAACTTTGTCCAGAAAGTTACCGGCAGAGGGTAAGGAGAATATGGAATAAATTGTGAATTAAGGCAGTTATAATCAACCTCGATCTTTTAACCAGGTAAAGAAGTGGTGACTTAGCCATATTTAATATTATTTAACTCTTTCTTTCTCTCTCTTTTTCTCCTGCTTTCTTATATGAAAACTGGTTGCAGTTAATATTTTAGATGTCAGATAGGAGTTTGACTGCCTGAACATGCTGTGGGTCTCTATGTGTCTCCTCTATTTGCAGCACATTCAGGCCAAAGACTACAGTGCATGCTGAGAAACAGAAGAATGAATGGTGCCATGTATCTTGTTTGTCTTATTAGATTCACTCTTCACTGCACTCTCCTTCCTGGAAAGTACACCTGTACTGACCATCTCAGAAGGCTCTCTTGTCCTCTTCCAGCTGGGTTTTGCCAATAAAGAATCCCAGGCAGATGATCAGAGGGAAGGAAGACAGACACTCTGGGCATTTAGTGTACCAGTCCCTCCCCTATGGAATTCTTCAAAGGTTTTCACACTGCTAACTCTTAAAACAATCTCTTTAAGAAATCCTCCTCAATTTATCCTAAATGAATATACCATTTTTATCCTGTTGAGACCTTGACTTATACATTAACTCTGACATACTGATATTTTTGTTTATATGAGCCTAATTCCAAGATCATAGACTTATGTTAGTTGTACTACCTATAACATGGTATTTAAAGCTAAACGGGGGGAGCCAAAGAAAGTAATCTTAATCTTGAAAACTATAAAATTAATTGCTAGTGTGTAAAAAACAGAACACAATCTGACATGATAAGTTGAATAATAACAGGGTAAGACATCATTTTATTGAAAACCAAGTTTGTTTTCAGAAGACTGCATGGTAATTTACATACTATTCAACTGAAGGACAATAATCTTAATTGAATTATTCTCTATATTTGCATTTTTTCCACTCATATGTAGGTACAAATCATTGTACACTTAATGTATCTTAATGTATTTGACTTAGTATGTGATTATTTTTAAAAACTAACAATTCTATTTATAAATTTTATAATCCCAAATATAAAACTAGAGACCAATTCAAATATTTTTTAAATATAATTAAGATGATTTTCTTAGGAAAAGGAAAGTGAAAGTCACTCATTGTGTCCAACTCTTTGCAATCCCATGGATTGTAGTCCATGGAATCCTCCAGGTCAGAATACTGGAGTGGGTAGCCTAGCACTTCTCCAGGGGATCTTCCTGACCCAGGAATTGAACTGGTGTCTTTTGTATTGCAGGCAGATTCTTTACTAACTGAGCTATCAGGGAAGTTTCTGATTAAATGTATCATCCTCACTGTTTCTTCAGGGTATAGCACAGTGAATGACCTACTTTTCATGAATTATAATAAACAATCAATATTTATTGAATGAACAAAACCTAGTTTTAAAAAAAACTACAGAAGATAATACATAAAGGATCCAAAAGTCTTATGTAAAATCTAAGCATCTAAGCTAAATTCAAAATAATATGAAAATGAATATAATGTAAAATTGTTGACAATTTTCAAATTTTGTTTATATAATCTTTAGAGATATAAGACATAAAAAGTAATCATGATCAATAACAAAAACATGAGAATACTCTAGTCAACTCTATCAATTAAAATGATGCATGATCCAGATATTTAAATTAATAATCACAATTTTCTAGAGTGGGGAATGAACCACTTGGATTTTCCTCTTTGTAGTCTGATAAACTTTGTTGATTTAGTCCATTTTGGAAATCTACATCTTTCAGATTTGCATTGTGACCCATCAGATTAAAAAGGAGAAATATCTGTTCTATGATTCAGTGATCTCTGTACATAATGATGTATATCTTCCCACTTTATACATGAGAATATGTATTTATTGAACCAGCTATTGAGTAAATTTTATTAATTTAAACTGCCTATGAAATTCTTGCTTATATGAACTGTGTCTATGTCATGACTTGATTGTCCATAAACCAGAAAGGTAAGTGTTTATAAGTCAATAAAGGGAAGTTTTTAAAATTATCAACTAAAGTAATCATCTAACAATTTCTATTAAACTCCTCTGTAGTGATTTTAATGAAATTACTAACCCTAAAGGGAAAAAAGCCAAAGCTCCAATTTATGTGTTCAGAAAATTTCATTCAAATAAGAGTGATAAAGAGTAATCATCCTTCCCAGTTTCCTCAAGGCAGCCTGAATTTGTACCTGTGCTCCTGGCTTAATTAACATGCTGTTCTGCTTATTTTTAAAGGTGGTGTTGCTATGTCAATAAATCATATGGTCACCCTAGAGATAATGTATATAAACCAATAATTAAAATACAAAGTGGTAAGTAATAGCTATTAGGAAATAAGCACAAAGCAAGGACCATTGCAATTCATAATTGGGTGAGTTCAATTCTCCCTGGAGACCAGGGAAGGTTTCAAAGCAGAGGTGGCAGTTATGTCAGATCTTAAAGAAAGAGGAAGATTTCAATAGAGATAAGATGTATGGAATGAAGCTTATTCAAAATGTGTATATACTGAATGCAGGAAAATCACATTAAAGTTTGAATGTAGGTTAAATATGGATTTTTTAAAATAACAAATCTATTTCTCTTTACTACTGACCTTGCAGCCACTATTCAGTGGGAGAAATTTTAGATTTTAGTTTTATTCAGTTTCAACCCTCTCCCATGAAGACAATTTAATCAAGAGACAGACACAATAGAACACAGGGCTCAGTCTCTCACTTGTTTCACTCTTTCATTCAGAAGAATATTTACTGTGAACTATTTGCAATGTTTTAACATGGTTGATCTTTTGTTAGAATTTTAAGAGTAGCTCTATTGGTTTTGTTGTTCGGTTAATTCTAATTAGTTAAGACTGCTATATTTTTCACTCCAACAATATTTCCATTGCACTTTCCTCATCTTGAGTGAAAGGAGAGTGGCTGCTGGTATTTAGGGGTTTCGCTGAAAATGCTGTTGTTGTTATTATTTGATTGCTAAGTCATGTCAACTCTTTGTGACCCCATGAACTAAAGCATGCCAGGCTACCCTGTACTTCACCATCTTCCTGAGTTTGTTCAAACTCATGTCTATCAAGTCGATGATGCCATCCAACCATATCATCCTCTGTCGCCCCCTTCTCCTCTTGGCCTCAGTCTTTCCCAGCATCAGGGTCTTTTCAAATGAGTCAGTTCTTCACATCAGGGGACCAAAGTATTGGAGCTTCAGCTTCAGCATCAGTCCTTCCAATGAATATTCAGGGTTGATTTCTTTTGGGATTGACTGATTTGATTTCCTTGCTATCCAAGGGACTCTCAAGATCTTCTCCAACACCACAGTTCAAAAGCATTAAAAAAAAGAAAGCACTCAGCCTTCTTTACAATCCAACTCTCACATTCATGCATGATTAGTGGAAAAACCATAACTTTCACTATATTGACCTTTGTTGGCAAAGTGATGTCTCTGCTTTTTAATATATTATTTAGATTTGTCATAGCTCTTCTTTCAAGGAACAAGTGTTTTTGTTTTGTTTTGTTTTGTTTTTTAATTTTGTGGCTGCAGTCACAAAATCAGTCACAAAATCAGAGTGATTTTGGTACCCAAGAAAATAAAGTCTGTCACTGTTTCCATTGTTTCTCCTTCTATTTGTCATGAGGCAATGGGACCAGATGCCATGATCTTCATCTTTGGAATGCTGAGTTAGCTTTTTCACTCACCTCTTTCACCTTCGTCAAGAGGCTCTTTAGTTCCTCTTCATTTTCTGTCCTTATTGTGGTATCATCTGCATTGATATTTCTCCTGGCAATCTTGATTCTAACTTGTGAGTCATTCAGCCCAGCATTTCACATGTACTCTGCAATGAGCAGGATGACAATATGCAACCTTGACATACTCCTTTCCCAATTTTGAACCAGTTCATTGTTTCATGTCTGGTTCTGTCATTTCTTGTTCTGCACACAGGTTTCTTAGAAGACAGCTAAGGTGGTCTGGTATTCCAATCTTTTTAAGAATTTTCCAGCTGGGTGTGGAAAGCCTTTCCACCCAGTCAAAGGATTTAGCGTAGTCAATGAAGCAGAAGTAGATGTATCTTTAGAATTTCCTTGCTTTAGGTTAAGGGTGATATATTTTTGAAGATCACCCTTACTGTCATATAGAGTTCTGTTATGCTAGCTATATCAGTGCAGCAATGGCTTCCCAGAATTATTCCTACTACTCTCTACTGTGATAGCTCAACCTACTTTAAGACATGAGGATGCAGGGCAAGAGGATTTAATATCATATGAACATGTCTGATGGCATCAGAGATCAGAAGTGTGTGGGTATGGATGGAAGAGGAAAAGTCCAAAATGTATTAAATGTTCAGAGCCAGAAGTTAATCTGTTAAAAAACTTCTTCCAATTATCAAATCGTAAAATTGCCCAGGGAGTCTCTATCTCTTCGTCTTTGTCCGCCCTCCACTCTCCGTGTCTGCCTTTGTCTGTCTCTGTCTCTCTCTCAATATATATGAGATTCTATGTCGAACAATTCTATGCTTGACATAGAATTGATCAGAGTCCAGTTTTGTAGGGCACAAACCTGCAGCAACACTACCAAGAGTTAGGTCTGAAATCAGAGACCAGTAATACTCAAAATCCATTTCCCTTCAGTTTGGTTAAAGCACGATGGTCCTTCCTCATAGACTTAATCTCACTTCAGTACTTTCTGTGACTTCCTACTAGGTGACTCACCTCCTCGGTGACCTCAATACCATCCTCAGAACCTAGCAGTCAGCACTCTCACTGCCTTGCAGGTCCCACCTCAATTCATGCAAGAATTTTGAAAAATCAAGCCCTACCATTATTGCCTGACTATGTTATATGACCATCTACTCTGATATTGGGACCCAAGATTGATGTGGGAGAAAACACCTGGGAGATAGTTTTATACACTAATCTGAAAGGAAATGGATTAGGGCATCCTCTCTATGTCATTATCTGACTCTACATCCCATGTCAAAGACTAGAAAGAAAAATCCGAAGGAGTTTTAGCAATTTTGCTTTCTTCTGTCTTCCTGCTTCCACAATTGCATGGGACAGAGAATGACTGGCTTATTCCCATTCTCTATATCTTAACTCCTTTAAAGCCTAGGTGTTACAGGAGGAAGAGGCATCTTCTGGTTGCTATGGCTGTGTACTTTATTGTGTGTTCAGTTTTGTCTGACTCTTTGCAACCCCATGGACTGTAGCCTGCTAGGCTCCCCTGCCCATGAGATTTTCCAGGCAAGAATACTGGAGTGGGTTGCCATTTCCTACTCCAGGGGATCTTCCTGACCCAGGAATCGAAGCCACATGTCTTGTATCTCCTGCATTGGCAGGCAGATTCTTTAGCAACTAAGCCACCTGAGAAGCCCGCAAAATGTTAAGTGGGAGCTGCAACAGTCTAGTCATTTTTTTTTCTCTCTCTCTTCACAGAGCCTGTTTATCATGTTCAATGTCTTGCTAAAAAGAGGAAGGCTCTACCCTCTCCTTCCCAGGATCTATAAACTTCCTGACTTAGTTCTGGAAGTGGGAGGTGGAAAACTCAAACATGATTTAAGGGGGAAATTAAAATGCATGTGGGTCATCATTTGCAAAATATTAATCATGGTACACAAGCTTATGTCTTTAAGCAGCTTTTCTTTTTCACTTATCTTGTTCATAACCCTTTTTTTCAGAATGGAAACAGAACAATGATAAAATAAACCCTGAGGCACTTTTTAAGAGTATATAATATAAAACTGATAGTTTTAAATTAAAAGAAAATCTCTGCTCCAGCCATTGTTAGTACCCTTTGAAACTATGAATTCTATTTTCCTGAGATAAAAGAACTTTCATGAGCAAAGTCCAAGAAACAATGCCTATATAAGAGTATTGAAACTTTTATGCATATGAATAAAAATAATATTATCAGTACTCTGTCATAACTTACGGCATAACTCTCAAATCACATCTCAGATTTATTTTCTTTTAAATACATATTTAATAAAAATAAACTGTATAGGTTAAAGTACCAAATGGTAACACAGAGTCCCAACTTATCTCACAGAAAATTCTGTTATTCTGATGCCTAAAAGGAATATAATAAAAACATCCCTTAGCTTTTGTCATATTTTCTGTGATAGGAAGAAAGGGAAGAATTCTGTCTTGAAAATCACTTTTAAAATTATTTTTTCAATCACTGCAACTATTTATATTAGATATTTGCTCTATTGGGATAATGAGGCTGTTAATTTTCTTTAAGATCAAAAATCTGGAGGTTACATGGTCCAAGTCCAGCAGAGCTACTCAAGAATATCTTAAGGAATCCATGCTTCTATCCTTCTCTTCTGCCCTTAACATATACCTTTTCTTCCCTGACCTTAAGAAAGGTGCTGAACTTCTGATTATCATTTTCAAGTTCTAGAGATGAGAAAGGTGATAAAAGAGGGTCAAAAGCAAAAGCCTTATTTTCAAGAGATTCTGACATTTCATTCATGAGGTAAATCCTGGGGTATCCTTCTACATTCTACTGGTCAAAACTCTATATCCTGACCAACTCTGTAAGGGACTTGTAAAGAGGCTGGAGTAAGGAATGTTTTGCTTCCCAGTCAATAGTAAAGAGATGAAGAACGGTTTGCAGAGAGTTACAAGTGAGCCAACTGCCAGCAGCCACCCTGGCAGAAGGCTGTCTTTTGGCATGAGTTCAAACTTAAAGGATCTTTGAAATTACAAATCACACTTCTACAATAAAGATTTATTTATAGCAAATGTCTATGATTTGGGGTAAAGAGTACATTAACTAGTGACTGACTGTACCATTTTACATGCTATGTAGCATCTAGTATAATTAAAAACTAATCCTGATCTATCATGGCAAAAGTTTCTTCATGACTGAGACAAAAATACTCAGCTAAAAACAGAGTAAGCTAACAATATTTTCAGTTACAGTAAAAAGTTAAGGTGCTCAATATTCATTTTTTCCCAGGAAACAAAAGCAATTGATTTTCAATTGAAATTCTACCTGAGCCTCAGTGAAAAAATCCTTTGGTCAGCATATTCAAAGGAATACAAAAATTAAAAAAGGAAAAGGCAAAATTGATGAATGAGGATGAACTTATTCAGGAGAACATCATATTTAGCTGCTTTGTTTCCTATAGGTAAAAATTTTTATTAGAGCTACAGTTGAAGAAATTATACCAGATTGTGCACTATAACATACAAAGATGAGCTCAATAAAGGACATAAATGATATGGACCTAACAGAAGGAGAAGATATTAAGAATACGTGGCAAGAATACACAGAACTGTACAAAAAAGATCTTCATGACCCAGATAATCACAATGGTGTGATCACTCACCTAGAGCCAGACATCCTAGAATGTGAAGTCAAGTGGGCCTTAGGAAGCATCACTACGAACAAAGCTAGTGTAGGTGATGGAATTCCAGTTGAGCTATTTCAAATCCTGAAAGATGATGCTGTGAAGGTGCTGCACTCAATATGCCAGCAATTTGGAAAACTCAGCAGTGGCCACAGGACTGGAAAAGGTCAGTTTTCATTTCGATCCCAAAGAATGCTTGAACTACCGCACAATTGCACTTATCTCTCACGCTAGTAAAGTAATGCTCAAAATTCTCCAAACCAGGCTTCAACAGTACATGAACCGTGAACTTCCAGATGTTCAGGCTGGTTTTAGAAAAGGCAAAGGAACCAGAGATCAAATTGCCAACATCCGCTGGATCATTGAAAAAGCAAGAGTTTCAGAAAAACATCTATTTCTGCTATATTAACTATGCCAAAGCCTTTGACTGTGTGGATCACAACTAACTGTGGAAAATTCTGAAAGAGATGGGAATACCAGATCACCTGACCTGCCTCTTGAGAAACCTGTATGCAGGTAAGGAAGCAACAGTTAGAACCGGACATGAAACGACAGACTGGTTCCAAATAGGAAAAGGAGTACGTCAAGACTATATATTGTCACCCTGCTTCTTTACCTTATATGCAGAGTACATCATGAGAAATGCTGGGCTGGAAGAAGCACAAGCTGGAATCAAGATTGCTGGGAGAAATATCAATAACCTCAGATATGCAGATGACACCACCCGTATGGCAGAAAGTGAAGAGGAACTAAAAAGCCTCTTGATGAAAGTGAAGGAGGAAAGTGAAAAATTTGGCTTAAAGCTCAAAATTCAGAAAACTAAGATCATGGCATCTGGTCCCATCACTTCACGGCAAGTAGATGGGGAAACAGTGGAAACAGTGGCTGACTTTATTTTCTTGGGCTCCAAAATCAGCGCAGATGGTGACTGCAGCCATGAAATTAAAAGACGCTTGCTCCTTGGAAGGAAAGTTATGACCAACCTAGACAGCATATTAAAAAGCAGAGACATTACTTTGCCAACAAAGGTCCATCTAGTCAAGGAACAGTCCTGGGTGTTCACTGGAAGGACTGCTGCTAAAGCTGAAATTCCAACACTTTGGACACCTCATGCGAAGAGTTGACTCATTGGAAAAGACCCTGATGCTGGGAGGGATTGGGGGCAGGAGGAGAAGGTGATGACAGAGGATGAGATGGTTGGATGGCATCACCGACTCAATGGACATGAGTTTGAGTAAACTCCGCGAGTTGGTGATGGACAGGGAGGCCTGGCATACTGCAGTTCATGGGGTTGCAAAGAGTCATATACAACTGAGTGACTGAACTTAACTGAACTGAACTGATGCACTATAACTATGACAGGATGAGAAGTCTGAGGATAAGGGTTAGATGGCATCTTAAATTTGTCTAAAACAACCGGCTGTACAGTGACAGACACCTAGTGAGGAGAATACAGTAGCAAAGGAGAGAGATGTCAAGATCTTTGAGCCATCCTTTGAACTTCTCAGCCTATGGAACATGATATTACTATGCATACTGAGTTTAGGGGCCATTAGCTAGTGTAATCAAGAATCACAGTCTGGGGTGGTGGATCTCCATTGTGATATAGGAACAGCACGTTAGCAGTGGCTACAGTAAAAGCTCTAGATATCAGTTTGTTGAAAAACTCGTGGTTTTCTAGTTGCCATACTGAACTTCAGAAGTCGATTTATTTTAGTGAAAAGTGTGGCTCTTGGCTATTATGTGAATGCTACATTTGGAGATTAGTGGAAAAACCTAACAATATTCAAGAAATATCCACAGGCTAAAATGTCTTAGAGCTCCTTCCCTCTTTTTGCCCATTAAAGGCTAGCAAATCATGAATCTTGTATCTTACAATCAACCTCAGGCAGGGTGCTGGCTTGCTGCCTGAAGATGACCATAACTATGACAGAACACTGTTTTATCAGCCCTTTGTGCAATGTGGAGCTGCCGTCCCTAAGAGGACAGAGAGCTGGGAGAAGAAAAGGAAGCCTGCGGAGGAAGGCTAGCCTACTTCAAAGACCTCTTTGCCAGGTGCTGTAATCTACAAATATAAAACTAAAAGAATAAAAACTTAAACATTGTGCATGACCAAATCTACTTAGGTCAGATGACAATGAAAAATATCTTACCCTATGGACCTTATATTCTAGGAGAAATGAACAATATACACAAAAATACAGTGAAACAGTGCAAGACTTATGGAGCCTTCCCAGAACAGATCCTTGCCGCACCTCATGCCCTCAGCCTGCATTTTGTCTGTAGGAAAAGTTTAGTCAAAAATAAATTTAGTCAGAGAAGTGAGGACATGCAGAATCAAAAGAAAAACAGTCAAAACAGATCAAAATAATAGTTTAGTCATTAAAGAAATTCAAGGACCTTTAGTTCCTCTTCAAGGGCTATAGATAATATTCTGAGCCATATCCTTGGAGCTGTTTTGTAGAGACTGGAACCCTCACCAGGTGGAAGAAATTAATTGCATAATGACTAGACTGTAGCCATGAAACACACTGCCACAGTTCTGAGACTTGGCCTCAAAGAAATGGGGCAAAAATCAGTCCTTGGTGGTGAAGATTAACTGCACTTAAAAAAATCAAGATAATGCTGATCAGACCACCACCTGACTAAATTCAAGATAACTGTCAGAGCTGACTGCACCATTATGCATGTAGCTTCCTCTGTTTGCCCATATACACCCGAAACTCCCTTTTAAAAACTCCTTTCCCTTGATTGACAGGGGACCTTGGCTCTCCCCCTGGGGTTGCAGACTTCCTGAATAAAGCAACTTTTCCTTTCTACAGCATTTTTCTCTTGAGTATTGGCTTTTGAGTGGCAAGCAGCTGGACCTGAGTTTGGTAATAACAGTATGTATTAAACTACTTTATTGAGTATTCATAGAATGCCTTTGAGCGAATGATGGTTGAGCCAAGATCTGAAGGAAATGAACTGAAGCATGTTTTGTTTTATTATGTTTTAATTATATCAGATGGTTTTCTTTTCCAGGTATCAACAGGATTTGGGAGCTTTTCTTCCTAAAATGTATATATACCAAGGTGGTTGGAACTGCCTGCTAACCATATAAAATGAATAGTAGGTGGGAGAAAATAATCCTCGGTTTAAAAAAACAGTTTGGACATCTAGGTTTGACATGTGGAGGGAGACAGTGACTATACTATACTTTATGATACATAAACAGAGATTGGAATATAAAATATTTAATGTCTCTTTCACTTTGAAAATTTAAGTGATTCTTATTCTAAATAGTCAAGGACTAACTGCCATTGTAGACTTTGATATAAGTGAAAGTCTAAGCAAGTACTTTTTTATGAACTTCATTGTTCTATAATTCATATAATTTACAATTCATGCATTTATGGGCATACAATTCAATCATTTTCAGTAGATTTACAGAGTCATGCAACCATCAAAACAATCAATTTTTATCCAACCCCCCAAAAAGACCCTGAACCTATTAGCAGTCTTTCACCACTTTCACCACTTTCCTCAAACAATTTTTCTAGCCCTAGGCAATCATTAATCAAGGTTCTATCTCTATGGATTTGCATACTCTTGAGTATCTACCATAAATGGCATCATCATACAATATGTGATCCTTGTGATTGGCTTCTTTCACTCAGCATAGTGCTTTCAAGGTTCATCCATATAACATTTATCACTACCTCATCTCCTTCATTGTCATATAATAATATTCTACTGTATGGATCTACCACATTTTATTTATCCATTCATCAGCTGATTTACATTTTACTTGTTCTTACTCTTCCTAACTGTAAGCGTTTTTGTGCGGATTGTGTTTTAATTTCTCTTGGGCATATATCTAGGAGTGGAATCACTGGGTCATATGATACTATATGTTTAAACTTTTGAGGAAATAACAAACTATTTTCCAAAGTTGATGTAACATCTTACATTCTACAAGAAGTGTATAAGGGTTCCAGTTTTCGACAGGGTAAACATTTTAAAATAGTACCAACAGTGTATATGTATCAATCCCAATATCCTAATTCCGCTCATTCCCTCCCTTTCCTCCTTGGTATCTATCTATGTATAAAGCAGACAACTAAGGGGAACATCCTGTATAGCACAGGGAATTCTACCTAATGCTCTGTGGTGATCTGAACAGGGAGGAAGGCCAAAGGGAGGGGGTATACAAGTATGTATGTCTGATTAATTTTGCTGCAAGTAGAAACTAACACAACATTGTAAAGTAACTATACTGCAATAAAAACTAATTAAAAAATAAAGAATACTGAAAAAAGCCAAGCAAAGCACCTAGAGGCTTTGTAAATTTTAATACCCCATATTATTTATTGAAGAAGCAAGGTGAAAAGACAGCCTTCAGAATGGGAGAAAATAATAGCAAATGAAGAAACAGACAAAGGATTAATCTCCAAAATATACAAGCAACTCCTGCAGCTCAATTCCAGAAAAATAAGTGACCCAATCAAAAAATGGGCCAAAGAACTAAACAGACATTTCTCCAAAGAAGACATACAGATGGCTAACAAACACATGAAAAGATGCTCAACATCACTCATTATTAGAGAAATGCAAATCAAAACCTCAGTGAGGGACCATTACACGCCAGTCAGAATAGCTGCTATCCAAAAGTCTACAAGCAATAAATGCTGGAGAGGGTGTGGAGAAAAGGGAACCCTCTTACACTGTTGGTGGGAATGCAAACTAGTACAGCCACTACGGAGAACAGTGTGGAGATTTCTTAAAAAACTGGAAATAGAACTGCCATATGACCCAGCAATCCCACTGCTGGGCATACATACCGAGGAAACCAGATCTGAAAGAGGCACGTGCACCCCAATGTTCATCGCAGCACTGTTTATAATAGCCAGGACATGGAAGCAACCTAGATGCCCATCAGCAGACGAATGGATAAGGAAGCTGTGGTACATATACACCATGGAATATTACTCAGCCATTAAAAAGAATTCATTTGAATCAGTTCTAATGAGATGGATGAAACTGGAGCCCATTACACAGAGTGAAGTAAGCCAGAGAGATAAAGACCAATACAGTATACTAACGCATATATATGGAATTTAGAAAGATGGTAATGACAACCTATATGCAAGACAGAAAAAGAGACACAGATGTACAGAACAGACTTATGGACTCTATGGGAGAAGGCGAGGGTGGGATGATCTGAGAGAACAGCATCAAAACATGTATATTATCAAGTGTGAAACAGATCGCCAGTCCAGGTTGGATGCACGAGACAAGTGCTCGGGGCTGGTGCATTTGGAAGACCCAGAGGGATGGGATGGGGAGGGAGGTGGGAGGGGGGTTCAGGATGGGGAACACATGTAAATCCATGGCTGATTCATGTCAATGTATGGCAAAAACCACTACAATATTGTAAAGTAATTAGCCTCCAACTAATAAAAATAATTGGGAAAAAAATAAAAAATAAAAAAATATACAAAAAAAAAAAAGACGGCGACGAAGAATTGCTTTAAATTCTCTACCTTACCACATCGGAGGGTCTCACCTTTTCTGTCTGGAGAGTTTTGTGTATATGTCAATACTGTAAACAAACCCACATGGCTGCCATTCTAGTTCTACATGGATCAAAATGTATTAGCCATTTACATGTTAGTTGCTTACAATTCAGTCTTTTTCAGTAGTTTTACAGAGTCATGTAACCATCACAACAATCAGTTTTTATCCACCCCCAAAAGAAATCCTGAACCTATTAGCAGTGACAATGTTATCCACTGACAGTGCCCCTGAGGGGAGTTTAGGATGGAGGAAAAACAGGAAGCCTTCTATGCTATGGATACTGGCCCTACGTAATTAAGTGAAGTAAAGAAGTCCTGGGTGTTCATTGGAAGGACTGATGCTGAAGCTGAAACTCCAGTACTTTGAGCACCTGATGCAAAGAGCTAACTCATTTGAAAAGACCCTGATGCTGGGAAAGCCTGAAGGTGGGAGGAGAAGGGGACTACAGAGGATGAGGTAGTTGGATGGCCTCACCGACTGGATGTACATGAGTTTGAGTAAGCTCCAGGAGCTGATGATGGACAGGGAGGCCTGCTGTGCAAAGAGTGGGGTCGCAAAGAGTTGGACACAACTGAGCAACTGAACTGAACTGAAAAAAAGTAACAGGGTTAGTTGCTCAATTGTTTGCAACTCTTTGAGACCCCATGGTGTCCGTGGCAGTCTCCAGGCAAGAATACTGGAGCTGGTAGCCAATTCCTTCTCCAGGAGATCTTCCTGACCCAGAGATCAAACCCAGGTTTCCTGTATTACAGGCAAATTCTTCACTGTCTGAGCCACCAGGGAAGCCCAGATACTTAAGATGCATATCTAAAGAAAACAATTTCAATGGACCCAGATTCTTGCACCTTCCCACACACAATAAAGCACTAAAATCATTATCCTGAGTTGTCTGTTCTTTGTGATTAGCACTAATCATTTGATGTTGGACTACATTCTTTTCTTCATCAAAAAAATTCATATGCATTTTGGCTCCTCCTTGACCTCTTTGGAGTAGCCTCAGAGCTATGAGAGGCTGCTTCCCGGCTCTCCTCCTAAGTTAGGTCCCTGAATACAGTTTAACTTGCAGCTGTTAGGTTGCACATTTCCCTTTCAGTTCAGTTCAGTTCAGTTCATTTCAGTCACTTAGTCATGTCTGACTCTTTGCAGCCCCATGGACTGCAGCACGCCAGGCCTCCCTGTCCATCACCAACTCCCAGAGTTGACTCAGACTCGTGTCCATTGAGTTGGTGATGCCGTCCCTTTCAGTTAGCAGTGGCTAAAACCTGAGTAATCTGATGTGATGCTTCTGAGTCTTTCAGCCTGTCACATCACTTTTGTCACAACACTGTGTGTTCCAAACAGCATTGCCTGGATCCCATAAACCACTGGGGAAAATCCCATTAGGCGGTCCCTTTATCAACCCCGGACTTCCCTCGTGGCTCAGAGAGCAGTGTCTTTCTACAATGCGGGAGACCTGGGTTCGATCCCTGGGTCAGGAAGATTCCCTGGAGAAGGAAACGGCAACCCACTCCAGTATTCTTGCTTAGAAAATCCCATGGATGGAGGAGCTTGGTGTAGGCTATTGTCCATGGGGTCGCAAAGAGTCAGGCAGACTGAGCGACTTTCCTTTCCCTTTACTCAACCCACCTACACAGTACTCGGTGATAAAGAGGCTTTTGCAATTCTGAAAGCTTGCCTGGGGGCAACATCTTCAGGCCTGCCTCTTGTGTGTAAAACTGTTTCTACTTTTGGGAAAGGAGCCTTGTTTGCCATGATAGAGTGAGTCACTCAGTCGTGTCCAACTCTTTGAAACATGGACTATAGCCTGCCAAGCTCCTCTGTCGATGGATTTCTCCAGAAAAGAATACTGGAGTGGGTTGCCATTTCCTTCTCCAAGGAAGGAACTCCCAACTCCAAGGAAGTTGCCATTTTCCTTCTCCAATTTATCATGCCATTCACCATGATGACTCAGGCAAATACCTAATGGAGCTCAGCTCACATGGGGTCCAGACTCCGGATTCAGTCTGGCATGGGGAGGGAAAAAAGTACCCTACAGGAACATACCAGAATCACCGCTGGAAAGAAACAAACAAAATATTCTGAATTTTATGGATGACTTTTTTTTCAAAAATGTTCATAGCAATTCATATAATTTGATTTGACAAATGCTATTTTGATAACTTTTCTTAAGTGTGACATTCCATCGTCACATATGCATATGTGTAGAACACTTAGAATGCATCATCATATTTACTCTAGAAAAAATACCCTGGAATAGATATTATTAACCCCATTTTGCATTTGAAGAAACAAAGGTGAAGATAAGTAGGTAACTCAGAAAAAGGCACAGATAAAGCAGAGAATCAGGATTTAAATCTATGCCTATCTAATCTCCCAACAGCAGAAGGATGTGCCAATATGCTTTTAATCATTTTCCAAACATTGAACATGTAGGCTGTTTCTAATATCTTGCTGTTAAAAGCAATGCCACAATGATACACATGTACATTAATCTTTGTCAGAATTTTTATTGCCTCTAGATTGAATAGTACAAAGTAACACACTAGGTCAAAGGGTATGTAGTATTTTTAAAGATTTTTTTTTTTTTTAATATATGAGATGAGATTGTTTCTCAGAAAAGTTGTCTGGGCCATACTCCTAGGGGGCATGAGAGTGTTTAGTTTGTGCACTTTCACCCACACTACTATTCTTTTCTCTTTGTGAATTCAACAGGTAACAAAATATTAATTTAAGCAATTTAGAACATTAATTTAAATAATTCATGATGAGGATAAAAATTTTTGTATGTGTATTAGTCCTTCATATATCTTCTATGAATTGTCTACTCATATCTTTTATACACACACACACACACACACACATACACATAAAGGCAATGCTAAAGAATGCTCAAACTACCACACAATTGCACTCATCTCACATGCTAGTAAAATAATGCTCAAAATTCTCCAAACCAGGCTTCAACAGTATGTGAACTGTGAAATTCCAGATTTTAAGCTGGATTTAGGAAAGGCAGAGGAACTAGAGATCAAATTGCCAACATCTGTTGGATCATCAAAAAAGCAAGAGAGTTCCAGAAAAACATGTACTTCTGCTTTATTGACTATGCCAAAGCCTTTGACTGTGTGGATCACAACAAACTCTGGAAAATTCTGAAAGAAATGGGAATACCTGTCTCCTGAGAAATCTGTATGCAGGTCAGGAAGCAACAGTTAGAACTGGGCATGGAACAACAGACTGGTTCCAAATCAGGGAAAGAGCACGTCAAGGCTGTATATTGTCACCCTATTTATTTAACTCATATGCAGAGTACATCACTTGATTCCAGCTTGTGCTTCATCCAGCCCAGCGTTTCTCATGATGTACTCTGCATATGAGTTAAATAAACACTGGGCTGTTAATAAACGCTGTAAATAAATGCTGGGCTGGATGAAGCACAAGCTGGAATCAAGATTGCCAGGAGAAATATCCATAACTCAAACCTTCCTTGCTCTATTTTCATGGGCTTTTCTCTGCATTGTCTTTTAGCCACCATCATTCTGGACTCCTTTTCCCTATTCTAACTACATATACATATATATATATATATACATATACACACATACATATATATATATCTTCACTGTTGTTGTTTATTCTCTAAGCCATGTCTGACTCTGTGACCCCATGGACTGTAAAGCATGCCAGACGTCTCCATCCTCCACTATGTACCAGAGATTGCTCAAATTTATCTTCACTGAGTCGGTGATGCTATTTAACCATCTCATCCTCTGTCGTCCCCTTCTCCTCCTGCCCTCCATCTTTCCCAGCATCAGGGTCTTTTCCAGTGAGTAAGCTCTCCATATCAGGTGGCCAAAAGTATTGGAGCTTCAGCCACAATCCTTCCAATGAATATCAAGGGCTGATTTCCTTTAGGATTGACTGGTTTGATCTCTTTGCTGTCCAAGCGACTGTCAAGAGTCTTCTCTTGCACAACAATTTAAAATTCCCTATGCTATACAGTAAATCTTTGTTGCTTATCTAGTTTATGTATAGTAGCTTGTATCTGCTTAAATTCTCATGCTTACATTTTGTTTATGATGGTCTTCTTGTTTTAAAAGGTAATTATATTTAATAATATATTCACATTAATTTTTCCTTTATGATTTATTTCATGATTTTGTGCTTAGGAAACTTGATTATCTCCCTCTCCTAGATCACACACATGCATGTTCGTCTATAGTTTCATCTTGTTCCTTTGTAGCTGTGTGTAGGAGATAGATGGGCTCCAGCTTAGACATTTATAACTGGCCTCTATATTTCATGGGGCATAAAGAAGAGGGTTTCAGGCTGGATACTTGCATTTTCTAGGACAAGAGATAGGTGTGCTCTAGTTAAGACATTTACCATCAGCCTCCTCTCTGCCCTCCAAAATTGATGCAGAAACAGGGTAAATAGCAAGTGTTTGTCACTTGTAAACTCTTTGAGGTAGTAGTCACAGTGATAGTCAAGGTAATAGTCATGCCCAGGACAAAGAGGGGTAAAATCCTATTTGACTAAAGGGTTAAGGGATCTCTCCTCCCCCCACTTTCGGGACAAGGGAGGCACTACACATGTGCAGAAAGGCTCCTTGTGGGTCAGAAGTCAAGGAACAACACCAGATCATAAAAAATCTTGTTCCTCCCAAAAGCCTTCACTTCGAGATCCATCCCTGGCTGAGGAGCGCATGCACACTCAGGAGGCTCCCAGGGCAGGCCAGGCGTGGGAAAAGAAATCAGATAATTTGCCTGAAGGAAGACGAAGACTCGAAAGAACTGACCAAAATGGTTTCATCACCTCTTATTTTGCTCTTCTTCACGAGACGGGGATGCCCACGCCTTTTGTCTCCAGGTTGCCTCTGTCTTGACTAAACAAACCGTGTCTCTGCGCACTTGTTGCTGTGCTATGCCTCTAATGATTAAACTCTGTACCCGCATTTGCAGTTTCTGCCTCCGTGATCAATGCATTTCTCACTGGCAGCTAAGGTCCAGGAAAAAAACAGCTTCTAGCCTCTAGCCCTTGCTGGTCTGGTGGCTGGGATTTCTGATTCTCATCCAGGCTACCCAGGTTCAGTTCTTGGGCAGAGAATTCAGATCTGGCTTCACAGTAGAAGCTGTAAAGTCCACTCACTGCTGCCTTGCCAAGATCAGTTGTATATTTCACGTATAATTCTTCAGACTGCTTGGCATTATTACATGGCATGAGGTTCGAATATGAGTTTTTTTCCCTCAAATTTTTGTAGCTATGCCATGTATTGCTTTCTTCTCAGTTGTTCTTATTAAGGCTTTTAATTAAGCCTATATTACAGACATTATCCTCTACTTTTCTTTTAATATTTTTGTACTATCTTTCTAAATTTTTGTATCATTTTAATTTTCCTTTATTATCTGCAAGGATACTTATGATTTAATAAAGCTAAATAACCAACTAAAATCATAGAGTTGATAATTGATGTGGCCAAACCTGGATTTGAATGCAAATTTTCAAGTTATAATGCCATGTAGCTATCATCATGCCTGTCTGTCTCCATTTTATTTTCCTTCCTTTCCTTTCCTTCTTATTTCAGACAGCATGTATTGTTCATATATTTTAGTGACAGCACATAGTAAGCACAGTCTAACGTCTTCTTACATTTATTGAGGTACTACACTTTTAGAGTTAACTGTCTTCTACATTTTTAAGGCAATGTCCCCAGTATGCCTTGCAATAGTCTTTTAATCACCCTAAGGCCATTTCCTTCCCTCAACACTTCCTATAGTTTCCTTTTTCCTCAATAATGAAGCTATATCTCAGTAGTTGGCTCTTCAGCAAAGACAAGATGTGAATTTCCCCCTTGGGCTCGTTGGGTCCACCTGGATGCTGCTAGAATACTCCTCTTAGAGCTTCAGCTCGAGTACAGTTCAATGTATGCATTTCCCATCTTTGGCAGCCTTTAGCCAGTGTGGGCGGAGAAGGCAATGGCACCCCACTCCAGTACTCTTGCCTGGAAAATCCCATGGACGGAGGAGCCTGGTAGGCTGCAGTCCGTGGGGTCGCTAAGAGTTGGACACAACTGAGTGACTTCACTTTCACTTTTCATTTTCACGCATTGGAGAAGGAAATGGCAACCCACTCCAGTGTTCTTGCCTGGAGACTCCCAAGGATGGGGGAGCCTGGTGGGCTGCCATCGATGGGGTCGCACAGAGTTGGAAACGACTGAAGTGACTTAGCAGCCAGTGTGGACCTATAGGATTAAGGAGTGGGCTTGTTCTCCTCATTTTGCTTGTTCTTCCAACTCTGAATGATGGGATTTCCCCCCCTGGATATTTTGAAATAAATGGTATTTTTTGCTAGCCCCAGAATGGCTGCCCCAACATACATGCCATTCATGTCCCAGGACTGAATCCCTGTCAGGACAATTTCTTAGTTGGCCAAGCCACATCTTGGGTAACTAGTCTCCAGGGCAGATGCTTAAAGACAGGTCTAGCAATGACCTAACACTGAAGAAAACAGATTCAGCTTTGGTGCAGATCGTGTTGCTCCAAGGGCACCACCATTCATGTGACTGGACTTGAATTTCAAATTCATGACTTCCCTGTGTGGTGGTGTTTGTTCCATCCACCAAAATATAGAGCAGCTCTGAGTATTTGCAGAGTCTGGTATATCTGCTGTGTAGCAGAGGGAATGCCTCCCAGAATATGGCAAATCAGAATCAGTATTCTCCCTTCTAGAGCCATCGTGAGTCAGACACTTGCGATTTCATGGGTAATTTGAAGAGAAAGTAGAGGAGGCAGATGAGTCAATCATAGAAGAGTGTTAGTCACCAACATAACACAAAAGCCATACTTGTATAAGAGTTCTAATATTACACAAACTACAAAGAGCTACACATCCTTTCAATCCATTTCCCTGAGAACTGTTGCTGTAGTTCATGATTTCAGGCAAACTAATGCATAAGTTCTGCCTATTTCTTGCCCAGGCTTTGTACTTTTTCCTATCTATTTCTCTTCATGGAACCCAGCACTATAATGTCTTTGTGAGACATAATTAGTGGTTGTAGGTTGACTTCTCAGAGTCAAGTTTCCCTCTCTTACCATTTTGCTCTATAGTTTCCAATCACTCCTAATTAGTTACTATGCTTTTCTTCATGAAAACTCAGATAAAAGTTACACTGGCCCTAAAAAAACATCCAAATCATTTTCTATTCCTTCTACTTCACTTATCTTTAAGAGGCACACATGATGAAGTCCTGTTCCTATTCTCCTGGGTCAACAATTTGTGATTTAAGAGTATCTTCTATTTTGTTTCCTCCTCCTCCCTCAGTTATTATTTTGAAACAATTTTCAAAATACAAGGCAAATTGTTAGGAGTGTCTTCAGTGGCTTGCCCATAGTCATATAACTGATATATCAGTGGTAGAGCTCAAAGTGGATGTAAGGATGTGAATCTTGTGAATCTGCAGTTTAAAATTCTTTGCAATATAGTCATTACCTCATTGGAGGTTATCATTCATATTAAAGATAATGATTACAAATTAATATGAAATATATTTTGATAAACTATGACATAATGTGAATCCTTCATAAAGCTAATAAAATAACTGCCTTGATCATATTAAATTTTATAACAACTGATTAAAGGGAGTAAATGAGACAATAAATATAAGTGGTTAGCACAGGGTCTGGCACATAGTAAGTACTCAATCAGTCTTTGCTATTATTGTCTTTTAAGTGGCTAACAGATGCCAGGTAAGCTTCTATTCACTCTATAGCTAAGGAAGCCTTAGAAGCACATTACTTAATTGTTCTGGATTTACTCTGGGGCTTTGATATTTTCCTTAGGTTTATTATATTTACCCACTATCATTTCCAGTATAATTGAAATATCTGTATATTATCAAACAATTTAGAATTTACACGTCAGAGTGGTATTTTTTTTTCTTAATTTATTTAAGTTCCTTTAGTTGTATGCTGCTGGAGAAGGCAATGGCACCCCACTCCAGTCCTCTTGCCTGGAAAATCCCATGGACGGAGGAGCCTGGTGGGCTGCGGTCCATGGGGTCGCGAAGAGTCGGGCACGACTGAGCGACTTCACTTTCCCTTTTCCCTTTCACGCATTGGAGAAGGAAATGGCAACCCACTCCAGTGTTCTTGCCTGGAGAATCCCAGGGACGGGGGAGCCTGGTGGGCTGCCGTCTGTGGGGTCGCACAGAGTCGGACGCGACTGAAGCGACTTAGCAGCAGCAGCAGCATTTGTATGCTGCAATGAACCAGCCAGCTACAGAACTGTGTTTGATGGAAAGAAATACACTCTCACAAGTCCAGTTATAATGTTTGTCATAGTTTCTATTTGAAAAAAAAAGTTTAAAATGCTTTTATTCCCTACTATTTCTTACGTATTTTGTATATCAAATGAAGCTCTGTGAAAATAAGCAATTGCTGTGTAACAACATGGCTTCAGTTAGTACCAGGCACACATTAAGGCCATAATTGGGTAAAGATAATTTCTAAATCTTCTAATGTTTAAAATGGAAGTGTATAATAATTCATTTCCCAAAGACAGTTTTTACAGAGGGTGCCTAACAGTTCCTCTGTATGAAACACTATCAGGCTGTATTTCCACTAGCAACCTAGGGTGAAAATGACAACCAGAGCAATGTTCTTAATACTTTCTGTTCACAGAAAGCCTTATTTACGGTTGTGATTGGGATTCCAAGACTCAGATCTTTCTGTTTTTCACAGCCTTCAAAGACAAGACCTTTCCTACACTGCTTCCTGCCTGCTGGCAGCAGCAGCTAATCCTTCCAGTTGTCCAAAGCTGGCGTTCTGTTCCTTCTGCTGGCTGTCACACTGATCGCCACTCTTTCTCGGGTCTGTGTGAGTGATTCAGACACAAGAAATTGAACATACGTGTACTGCTAGCCATCAGTCAGGGCATTCTGTCTACTCATTTTCCTTTTCTGCCCTAATGTAAAACAAGCCCACGTCAGAAGAGGTACCGTGTCTGAATATGAGCTGAGACGAATTACAGCAGCAGAACATGCAGGGTGTGACATATCCCTTGAGGAGAGGCAGAGCCCATTTTCCTTGAGAAGGAAAGGCTGAACCTGCAAGGAACACATGTCCTTCTGTGTGATGCAGTTGTCTTCATTGAGTAGTACAGACAAGAAGCTTGATTACATTCGGAATCAGGGACATTTCCTTCAGGGATTGGAGTTTGCTTGTGGTAAATCATTCTCTTTTCAGTATTCCACATCTCCATTTTTTTTTTTTTCTCCATGCTGTGTCCCACTATAAAGAAAACCTCAGTTATTTGTAGGTCAGTCCCACTAAGGTGTTGATCCGAGAGTAATTTAAGGGACAGATTTTCAGACTACAAGTATGTAGGTATGTGTGTGTGTGCACCAAGAGGAAAAAGAGAGAATATGAAGCTCCAGAATAAACATAATTAGGAGTGAAGGTAATTTCATGTTAAAGAACCTGCCTATCTACTCAACTAAATAGAGATATAGTCTAGTTGTGCTACCTAATATAGTGGCCACTAGATATACATGGCCCTTATTTAAATTTTAAAATGCATTTGATTAAAACTTGACTCTTCGGTCTTACTAGGTGCATTTCAGATGCTCTGTAACTCCGGGAGGACAATGGCTGATGTACTGGACAGCGCCTAACCGAGCAGAAGTCTCCAGTGGACAACGGCAGTCAGCACGGGTGGCAGTCGGGCTCCTATGAGACTCTTACCAGGCTGTTCACTGTGCACACCTGTCCATGACTCCACAGCTCAGAGTGACTTCAGGCCTCATGTCAATGCTCCAGGCAGGAAAAAGGGAAACAGTAAGTGCCAAAAAGCTGATTACAGCTGATTCTATCCTCGTTTTTTTTTTCCAGAAAAATAATAGCTTTTCCAGAACCTCCAGCTACTAGACTCTTTATAGCACATGAAACTGAAATGGGTCACATGGCCTCCAATGACTGGGAGAAGGTCTAGGGTGGTGAATATGTCTATTGAAATATTGTTATTAAAAACAAAATCCGAGTTGTGATGTAAGACAGAAGGAAAGAATCAAGTGAGTAGGCAACATCCGAGTCCAAAACTCATGGATACCTCTTTTATGGCATCAGTTTTAAACAATTTTAAACGTTTGCTCTAAATTTTTGGTAGGCAAATTTTAAGTAATTTAGAAAACTAAAGTACACATTAAAAGAAACATGAATATGATGTAATGAATGGTAGAAAGTAAAAATATCATGGTTTGTTAGAGGTTGATAATACAAAGAGATGTCTTTGGCATGACCACTTTAGTATATACCTCTACAAACTTTGGGTTCCTTGTTCCTCTTCTGCTGTTAGGGAGATTTTAGTTAACTAAATATAGTATAATTATATTTACTTAATTATATATAATATATACACATATAGTACTTCCTTTTCATTTTCATAAGGGAGTGTAAAAAGCTGCTAAGTTTTCAAGATGTAAGGAAACAATGAGCTCTCCACCATGGGGAGAGTTGAAAGTACCTTGGTTGTTTGGGGTTGTGTGGGGACCACAGGTTTCTGTACTCCTCCACATAAGCTTCAAGCACAATTAAGTACACTCGTGATATTAATCATTACCCTTAAGAGGCCCTTTAAGCCTTATATACCATCTTCTTAAAATTAGAAATTAGACTTTGGATTTCCAAATAACATAGTGATGGAGAGAAACCATCAATCTAATTCTTCCACCATCAAATGATTACTCTCAGGATGTGACTATGCATTTATTAGCACATTTGTTTTGAAAGCCCTATAATATATCTTTTCAAACAGCATTTGTGTGTATAGAGACATGGGTGTAGAATGAAACCTTTTTTCCTTTCTGGCAAAATCAGTGACTTTAGGAATGGTTTGTCTTTCTTTATTCCAATCACAGTAACTATTTTTAAAAATAAAATTTCTTTCATGGATGCATGCTAAGTTGGTTTAGTAGTGTTTAGTAGTCACGAAGTTGTGTCCGACTCTCTGTGACCTCACAGACTGTAGCCCGCCAGGCTCCTCTGTCCATGGAATTTCCCAGGCAAGAATACTAGAGTGGGTTGCCATTTTCTCCTCCAGGAGATCTTCCCAAAACAGGGATCAAACCCGTGTCTCTTATGTTTCCTGCACCGGTAGGCGGATTCTTTGCCACTAGCACCACTTGGGAAGCCCAGTTTCATTCATGGCCATTATCTTTAGATCTTCCAGGATCTGAGCCCAATTGACTTCCTTGATCTTGATCTTACTACTCTCAATGTCTTTTCCTAAGCCTCTACTTCGAATAAACTTAATAACTCATACTTCCTTGACAATGCTATTCGTTCCCTCTCAGCATTTTGATAACGCTGTTCCCTTCATCAGCATGGACACAGGCTTAATGTACCACATGGGTGGCCCCAATGAAGGCAAGTCTTAGTAGGGAAGAGCTATGATTTTGTAGAATAAGTGACCAACAGGGGATCAACTGTCCATAATTTTCCTCACTGCCAGCCCCAACACATTCTAATAATTACAGTTAAGAAATGGGTTTTGATACATCATCATTCCTTGATGACTTCATCATGAAAGTTTCATATTAGTCACAAATATTAAAAAAAAAGAAATGATCCTTCATGTTGTCTCTGTGAGTATATTGTTTAGGTCATGACTTAAAATATTTCATGTTTATTATTCCTCAAGATGCAGCATCTTATTCTGTTGCTTGGACAAACCTCTACAAATTACTCTCCTCCGTATACTTCTAGGTAAAGAAAGCACCGATATAAGTAATCTCTCCCTTACAATTACAGTTTCACATGGATCCTAGGATATGGACAACACGGCTAATAGCAAGAAGTAAATAAATTTAAGCATTTATGTCTCAAAAACACAGAAACTGAATCAGTAGACATTTTACATTTGCTTTTGTTGGAATGAAAAGATTGGAAAAGAATTCAAAAGGTCACTGAATTCCTTATTTTTTTTTAACTTTTACAACCAAACAATATGGTACATACCTAAAAGTACACAAATCAAACTGTATAGCTTAAGTAGTAAAATAAGCACACCTATGTAACCACCATCTATACCAGCATACACTAGAGACTCTGCACTCTGAAAAGATTCTGCCACATCACCCTCCAATGTTCACTCCACAGATCACCACTATTCTGACTTGACTCACCAAAAACTATTATTGTTTCTTTTTTGCAGTTTACCATTTCTATCCTTTATTGAGCCCATCTTTGTGTGAAATATTCTCTTGGTATCTCTAATTTTCTTGAAGAGACCTCTAGTCTTTAAGAAGAGGTGGCAAGAATACACAGAAGAACTGTACAAAAAAGATCTTCACGATGCAGATAATCACGATGGTGTGAACACTCACCTAGAGCCAGACATCCAAGAATGTGAAGTCAAGTGGGCCTTAGGAAGCATTACGACGAACAAAGCTAGTATAGGTGATGGAATTCCAGTTGAGCTATTTAAAATTCTGAAGGATGACACTGTGAAAGTGCTGCACTCAATATGCCAGCAAATTTGGAAAATTCAGCAGTGGCCACAAGACTGGAAAAGGTCAGTTTTCATTCCAATCCCAAAGAAAGGCAATGCCAAAGAATGCTCAAACTACCGCACAATTGCACTCATCTCACACGCTAGTAAAGTAATGCTCGAAATTCTCCAAACCAGGCTTCAACAGTACATGAACCGTCAACTTCCAGATGCTCAAGCTGGTTTTAGAAAAAGCAGAGGAACCAGAGATCAAATTGCCAACATCCGCTGGATCATCGAAAAAGCAGCAGTTCCAGAAAAACATCTATTTCTGCTTTACTGACTATGCCAAAGCCTATGACTGTGTGGATCACAACAAACTGAAGAAAATTCTTCAAGAGATGGGAATACCAGACCATCTGACCTCCCTCTTGAGAAACCTGTATGCAGGTAAGGAAGCAACAGTTAGAACTGGACATGGAACAACAGACTGGTTCCAAATAGGAAAAGGAGTACGTCAAGGCTGTATATTGTCACCCAGCTTATTTAACTGATATGCAGAGTACATCATGAGAAATGCTGGGCTGGAAGAAGCACAAGCTGGAATCAAAATTTCTGGGAGGAATATCAATAACCTCAGATATGCTGATGACACCACCTTTATGGCAGAAAGTGAGGAGGAACTAAAAAGCCTCTTGATGAAAGTGAAAGAGGAGAGTGAAAAAGTTGGCTTAAAGCTCAAAATTCAGAAAACTAAGATCATGGCATCTGGTCCCATCACTTCATGGCAAATAGATGGGGAAACAGTGGAAACAGTGGCTGACTTTATTTTTCTGGACTCCAAAATCACTGCAGATGGTGATTGCAGCCATGAAATTAGAAGACACTTACTCCTTGGAAGGAAAATTATGACCAAGCTAGATAGCATATTAAAAAGCAGAGACATTACTTTGCCAACAAAGGTCCATCTAGTCAAGGCTATGGCTTTTCCAGTGGTCATGTATGGATGTGAGAGTTGGACTATAAAGAAAGCTGAGCCCTGAAGAATTGATGCTTTTGAACTGTGGTGTTGGAGAAGACTCTTGAGAGTCCCTTGGACTGCAAGGAGATCCAACCAGTCCATCCTAAAGGAAATCAGTCCTGGGCGTTCATTGGAAGGACTGGTTTTGAAGCTGAAACGCCAATACTTTGGCCACCTGATGAGAAGAGCTGATTCATTTGAAAAGACCCTGATGCTGGGGAAGATTGAAAGTGAGAGGAGAAGGGGATGACAGAGGATGAGATGGCTGGATGGCATCACTGACTCAATGGCCATGAGTTTGGGTGGACTCCGGGAGTTGGTGATGGACAGGGAGGCCTGGTGTGCTGTGGTTCATGGGTCACAAAGAGTAAGACCAACTGAGCAATTGAACTGAACTGAACTTGCATTTTATGGGAGAAGTGGAATCATAGAGTGTATGTTTTTTGCTTGTATTAATTTTGTACGACATAATACATCTGACATGACCCATGCTGTTGTGTGTGACAGTGATTTTTTTTAATTGCTCTGTAATACTCCATTTTAAGTACCTAACACTATTTGCTTAATCTATTGCTGATGGTTATTTGTTCTTTTCCAGCTGAGTTATTATGAAGAGTGCTATTATGAATATACAGCACCATATTCATACTACATGGTTCTCGTCACAATTCTACTGTGTATTGTATGTTATATCTACCTGGGGATGGAATTGAAGAGATGATTAGAGTCTGTTGTTTTAGAAACTACAAAACAGTTTTCCAAGAAGATTGTACCAATTTATACCCCACTTGCAGTATATGAGAGTTCAAATTTTTCCTCATTCTCAAGGACACAGCACTGCCAGCTATGCCTACTATTTTTTAAGGCCATCTTTTGGGTGTAGGGTCATATCTCATTATTGGTTTTCATTTTACTTTTCCCTGATGATTAAGGATGTGAAACACTACTTTATACATTTAAAGGCAATTTGGATTTCCCCTTTTGTGAAGAGCCTGATAAATCATTTGTCTATCATTTTTTGTTTTGTTTTGATTTTGAAAGGGTCATCTATTTCTTTATTGCTGGATTTTTGAATTTGAAATATTCTGAATGAAAGTTCTCTTTAGTTACAAGTATTACAAACATCATCTCTAGGAAGCTTGGCTTTACATAGTGCCTTTTGATAAGTAAGTTTTTTAAAAAATGTATAGCAACTGGAGAGATATTACTACATGCAGCAGAACTTAATAAAAATTTCTATAGGACTGTTCCTGTCTCATTCATCAGTATTTCCTCCTCCCTTTCCTTTTCTGATCGCCTATTTAACCATTTCGTGCCCATAAGTTCCTGTAAATCTGTGCTACAAACTCCCTTTATTCTCCTGTTCCCATCCCTAAATATATTTGATTTTCAGATATCTATTTTACTTGTGAATAAAAACACATTCATGGCCGGAAAATATTAAAATATTTCAAGACCCCAAAGCTTTATAAAGAACATGTGTTGCTTGCTGAACTGGGTGATAAGAATGAGGAAATTGCAAGACTTGAGAAGATGAGGCGTAACTGTTTTCTGCCGAAGAAGAGCTGTGAAATAAGAAGACCCCGAGAGTAGATTCCAGAGGTTGAAAAGCGCTAGGCCTGATGCTGGAGAGGCCTGTGTGGAAAGGGAGAGCTCCTGTTCAAGGGGGACAAGGAATAGAAGGTGCTTAGAAAGATTTTTCAGAAGTTCTGTTATGTGGTTGCAATAAATTACCATTTTCAGTAAAACGTACACTGCAATTATTGCTTTCTAGAATTGTATCTACTTTGGGGAAGGGTATGCAAAACGTTCTTACACAGGATGGGAAAAATAAATGAGATGACGATCATGGGAACCACATTGCACTTGCAGTTCTACTTAATATCTGCACAGTTAAATATGCTATTAATATTTTTCAGTTGCATTTTCAGTAAACAATAAAAAATGATTTCTAGCTCTACAGCAATGTATTCATTACAAAAATAAAATTATGTCATATTTCCAGTCTACTATACTTCTCTGAAATGTAGACATGTGAGAATTATCCTAGAACATATTTGATTTGGGCTTACCTTTGATAATTAGTCTTTTTTGCTACATCATATTCATATTGTTATTAAATCACATTTAATTAGAAGGTCACTTGCTATTTGGTATCAATATTTACAAAGTAGGATTTGTCTTATTTGACCTACTTGCTTGACCTACTTATTTGACCTCCTTGCTTTTTCCTCTCAATTTACATAATTTAACTTAAGAGGCAGTGTGTTTTACTGTGTCCAGCAAAGAATACTGATAGGACTAAATAGTAATAGTAAGAATTGCCTATCTTTTATATTGACATTTCTTTTTGAAAAAAATGAATGCTGCACCTTCAAAGGGTACTATCAGTACTTTTATGTTTGAAAATTGTATTTTATTACGGTGTATCCCTAATCTTCCCTCTTCCACTTGATTCTCTTATGTTTTCTTTTCTATAGGTCTAGAAATGGATAAAATTTACTGAAGCACTGTCCCTGATAGATAACGCCTGCCCTCCTTCTCACAAAAGACTTTCACCTAAAATTACCATCAAAGAATTTTAAGATGTTTACCATTTTGTACACACGTAAAATCCTTGTAACGTACATTCACAAAGGAACACACACTTATTGCTAAAATTATTGTCGGGGAGAACTGAGCTAATGGGGGGGAAATCAGCGCGTGGCCAGGTGAAAAAGATGTTTTCATTGAGAACCTGGGTGTCAAAGAAAGAGTCTTGATGGAATACGTTGTTTAGGTTTTCAATGGAGATTTTCAAAGTCATGAACTTTAAATGCTGTTAATTCCAACATTTTTAAAATAACAGATAACTCATTTTATGTTATGTCTTCTACCAAAAAACATTTTTTTGTCTTTGTCTTGCTGTCAAGAGCTGATTAGGTAGCACAGAAACTTAGTACTAAAAAAAATTCCTTTTTTTAAATTAAGGAATTCATATCTACAACTTTCCAGAATGAAAAAGATTTCTACTGTTTTGCCACTGGGATAAAGAGATAATTTTTTTTTTCCTAATGGAGTGCACATGAAATCAGGCAAAACATTCAATAGACACAAAGGGAATATTTGCTGAAGTACCTCCTCCTTTTTAGAGTATGGACATATGTCTCAGGAAAGTACTATTATTGTATATACTGCCTTCTACATGTCTATGGACCATGACTACCAAAAATTCCCAGCAACCAGTGGCTCAGAAAAGTTACTTTGCATGCATTTCAACACTCAAGGAAGGTGGCCTAAAGATTCTTTTATTTTTTCATTAGTCTAGAAAGAATGTTAATGAACAGGTGCCAATTCTAATCATATTTTTTTTTCTTTTCAGTTTGCCTTGGTGTTTAAATAAGGAGGACATTACTATTTCTGCATATTTTACTGAATGAGGGGAACTGTGTCATACAAGATCAATGTGGCGTGGCCCTATCCTGCTGAATGTTTGCCCTGACATCTGTTTCATGATTCTTTACTTTGCTTCTTTGATCTGACTCCAATAAGCAAACAGAAAGGTATCAGCAATCTCGGTGGTTTTTCTTTCATCCAGCATGTATCACCCGGTTGACAATTTTGTTCTCTTGAGGCCAAATATCATTAAAAACAAAAACAAATTACTAAATGCATATGTTGTAGAATGAAGAGGGAGGGTTTTGAAGCCAAGAGTCTTCAGTTTAAAAGTGGCTTTATCATTTACCTGGGAGTATGGACTTAGTCAAGTCACATATCTTCTGTGACTCAGTTTCCCTAATATAAAATGGTGATAACAACACCTCGCAGGAGGTGCTGTGTAATTAGAGATATGACATATACAATGTTCTTAGAATACTGCAGGTATGATTTAAATGATAGCTAGAAGTTTAAAGTACAATTTAATTTCTCTGTCCTTAAGCAGCTTAGACTATAACTGGAAATATGCCACGCATACACACAATCAGTTTTAGAATACAGTACATAATTTCGCAAAATGATCAATAGGGATGGTGACTAGGGAATTTTAGAAGCCCAAGAAAAAGATTCAATGACATTCTTAATCTAGTGACCTTTTCTGAGCCAAAAACACCACAGTGAAATTCTTGTCTTAGGCAGGTTCTCTTGACAACAGCTGCCCCAAGACAGTAGCTGGGGCTGTGGAAAGTTAGAAAGCTACTGCAAAAATCTAACAAGGTGTTAAAGGCCAGAATTGTACAGAAAGGTAATTCTGTTTACGTTAAAATTAACGTTTAAGTACTGAGGGCAGCAAGCAGCACAAATAGGTAATTCGCTCACCAAATGGTACACAGAGATAAGTGTAATTTTCTTCCACAGAGAGATGGGTAGCATCATTGATTTGAAATGAATTAAATTGCACTGAGCTACTTATTAATCCATAGAAAACCAACTGGGGCTATGAATAAGTATCTTTACAAAATTTTTCCCTAGCAACTTCACACCCTGGTGCTAGTGTTGAATTTAATAAAATGGGGCCAGAGTAACTGTGGCAACTGAAGCATGAAGCTTAGCTGCAGAACTGAGGGAGGCCACGCAGGGTTCTATGCAGACCATTTCCCCAGGGTATGTAACATCCACAGAATGTACCTCGCATTTGCTCTCCTCTAAATTCTGAGCCATCCCTTTCCTCTTGGGCTTCCACATACAGATGTTTAAAAGACTTCTTGTGCCCCGTAGAGTAACATAATGACTGTATTGTTCTCCGTTTGCTTACTACCTTGCAGTTGTCAAAGTACAGTCACATACATTTTCTACTGAAAATTTTTGTCTCTTTCCTAAGTTCCTGAAGATATTTTTCACAAATATTTTATTTTTTCCAAGGCTATATAATATTCACATATTATTGGAGGCTTTTTCTGAGAATTAAATTTAAAAGATCATTTAAGATGTCCCTATTTTCAAATCATTTAGAGATGTTAGATGAAGTTAAGCCAGAATTAGAAGTTAAGTCAGAAGAATTATGTTTCTCAGTAGGAAAGACAACAGAAGTGTGAAGGATCTGGATTTTGTTTAAGACATTAAAATGAAGCGTTTGAAATGGGGCCTTGAAGATTCTGGGCAATAGAGAAAACAGTAACATTTCCCCCTATATCTCAATTCAGCTTCTTTAGGGCATCAGTGTAACATTAAAATGGTTTCGTAAGTCTTTACAGACAGAGACTGGAGTTTCTAGGACTGTAAACTCCAACACTGAGAAGAATAAGTATTCTCTGAGTATTAAAAGTGATGCAGAGACAGCATCCTCAAGGACAAATGCCAAAGCTGACAAGCATGTCTTGTTTATCATCAACTCTAATAAAGATGAGCTATGCAAGTCGCGATATATCTACCAGCGTTTCTGACAAGAAAGCAAGTATTCTTAAGAAGTATTGCCTTGAGTGGATGGGTGGAGATTCAGCTCTTCAACTACAGGATATCACTGGTAAAGCATAAGAAGCCAAGAACACTCTGTATAAGGGGCTCCAGTTTCATCCATCTCATTAGGACTGATTCAAATGAATTCTTTTTAACGGCGGAGTAATATTCCATGGTGTATATGTACCACAGCTTCCTTATCCATTCATCTGCTGATGGGCATCTAGGTTGCTTCCATGTCCTGGCTATTATAAACAGTGCTGCGATGAACATTGGGGTGCACGTGTCTCTTTCAGATCTGGTTTCCTCAGTGTGTATGCCCAGAAGTGGGATTGCTGGGTCATATGGCAGTTCTATTTCCAGTTTTTTAAGAAATCTCCACACTGTTTTCCATAGCGGCTGTACTAGTTTGCATTCCCACCAACAGTGTAAGAGGGTTCCCTTTTCTCCACACCCTCTCCAGCCTTTATTGCTTGTAGACTTTTGGATAGCAGCCATCCTGACTGGCGAGTAATGGTACCTCATTGTGGTTTTGATTTGCATTTCTCTAATAATGAGTGATGTTGAGCATCTTTTCATGTGTTTGTTAGCCATCTGTATGTCTTCTTTGGAGAAATGTCTGTTTAGTTCTTTGGCCCATTTTTTGATTGGGTCATTTATTTTTCTGGAATTGAGCTTCAGGAGTTGCTTGTGTATTTTTGAGATTAATCCTTTGTCTGTTTCTTCATTTGCTATTATTTTCTCCCAGTCTGAGGGCTATCTTTTCACCTTACTTATAGTTTCCTTTGTAGTGCAAAAGCTTTTAAGTTTCATTAGGTCCCATTTGTTTAGTTTTGCTTTTATTTCCAATATTCTGGGAGGTGGGTCATAGAGGATCTTGCTGTGATTTATGTCGGAGAGTGTTTTGCCTATGTTCTCCTCTAGGAGTTTTATAGTTTCTGGTCTTACATTTACAGCATACTAACACATATATATGGAATTTAGAAAGATGGTAACGATACCCTATATGCAAAACGGAAAAAGAGACACAGAAATACAGAACAGACTTTTGAACTCTGTGGGAGAATGGTGAGGGTGGGATATTTCAAAAGAACAGCATGTATACTATTTATGGTGAAACAGATCACCAGCCCAGGTGGGATGCATGAGACAAGTGCTCGGGCCTGGTGCACTGGGAAGACCCAGAGGAATCGGGTGGAGAGGGAGGTGGGAGGGGGGATTGGGATGGGGAATACGTGTAAATCTATGGCTGATTCATATCAATGTATGACAAAAATAAATAAATAAATAAATAAAAATTTTTAAAAAAATATGAAAAAAAAAAAAGAAGCCAAGAACAAGTAAAATAGAGAGTCTTTTACCCTCTCTTGCTCTCTCTCCCTCTCTCTGTGTGTATAAGGGGAAAAAAAAAACATTGAGTACGGATGAACAATTGAGGTTAAAAGAAAACAAAACTGGAAATGACTTTTTTAAGTGCTATAAAGTATTGTGAATTTCAAAGCAAATATTCCAAGATTTTCATTAATATTACATTTCCAAAGAGTTTAAACATCATATTTGGGGAAGGTATAGAAATAATTAAGACTTAATTATATTATCTCTATCTTTTCAGTAAGTGCAATTCAGTCGCTCAGTCGTGTCCGACTCTTTGTGACCCCAAGACTGCAGCATGCCAGGCCTCCCTGTCCGTCACCAACTCCTGGAGTTTACTCAAAGTCATGTCCATTGAGTCAGTGATGCCACCCAACCATCTCATCCTCTGTTGTCCCCTTGTCGTCCTGCCCTCAATCTTTCCCAGCATCAGAGTTTTTCAAATGAGTCAGTTCTTTGTGTCAGGTGGCCAAAGTTCGGAGTTTCAGCTTTAGCATCAGTCCTTCCATTGAATATTCAGGACTGATTTCCTTTAGGATCGACTGGTTGGATCTCCTTACAGTCCAAGGGATGCTCAAGAGTCTTCTCCAAAACCACAACTCAAAAGCATCGATTCTTCAGCACTCAGATTTCTTTACAGTCCAACTTACATCCATACATGACTACTGGAAAAACCATAGCCTTGACTAGACAGACCTTGTGTTGGCAAAGTAATGTCTCTGCTTTTTAATATGCTGTCTATGTTGGTCATAGCTTTCCTTCCAAGGAGCAAGCGTCTTTTAATTTCACAGTGATTTTGGAGCCCAAAAAAATAAAGTCTCTCAATGTTTCCACTGTTTCTCTATTTGCCTTGAAGTGACGGGACTGGATGCTGTGATCTTAGTTTTCTGAATGTTGAGCTTTAAGCCAACTTTTTCACTCTCCTCTTTCACTTTCATCAAGAGGCTCTTTAGTTCTTCTTCACTTTCTGCAATAAGGGTGGTGTCATCTGCATATCTGAGGTTATTGATATTTCTCCCAGCAATCTTGATTCCAGCTTGTGCTTCTTCCAGCCCAGCATTTTTCATGATGTACTCTGCATATAAGTTAAATAAGCAGGATGAAATATACAGCCTTGACATACTCCTTTTCCTATTTGGAACCAGTCTGTTGTTCCATGTCCAGTTCTAACTATTGCTTCCTGACCTGTATACAGGTTTCTCAAGAGGGAGGTCAGGTGGTCTGGTATTCCCATCTCTTGATGAATTTTCTTCAGTTTGTTGTGATCCATGCAGTCAAAGGCTTCGGCATACTCAATAAAGCAGAAATAGATGTTTTTCTGGAACTCTTTTGCTTTTTTGAGGATCCAACGGATATTGACAATTTTATCTCTGGTTCCTCTGGCTTTTCTTAAGTCAACTTGAATCTGGAAGTCCACGGTTCATGTACTGTTGAAGCCTGGCTTGGAGAATTTTGAGCATTACTTTACTAGCGTGTGAGATGAGTGCAACTGTGCAGAAGTTTGAACATTCTTTGGCACTGCCTTTCTTAGGGATTGGAATGAAAACTGACCTTTTCTAGTCCTGTGGCTATTGCTGAATTTTCCAAATTGGGTGGCATATTGACTAACACCCCAAAAAAGATGTCATTTTCATTACAGGGGACTGGAAGGCAAAAGTAGGAAGTCAAGAGTTACCTGGAGTAATAGGCAAATTTGGCTTTGGAGTACAGAATGAAGCAGGGCAAAGGCTAATTAAGTTTTGTCAAGAAAATGCACTGGTCCCAGAAAACACGGTCTTCCAACAACACAAGAGAAGATTCTACACATAGACATCACATGATGGTCAATACCAAAATCTGGTTGATTATATTCTTTGTAGCCAAAAATGGAGAAGCTCTATACAGTCAGCAAAAAAAGACTGGGAGCTGACTATGGCTCAGATCATGAACTCCTTATTGCAAAATTCAGACTTAAATTGAAGAAAGTAGGGAAAACCACTAGACCATTTAGGTATCAGTTCAGTTCAGTCACTCAGTCCTGTCCGACTCTTCGCGACCCCATGAACCATAGCACGCCAGGCTTCCCTGTTCATCACCAACTCCCGGAGTCCACCCAAATCCATGTCCATTGAGTCAGTGATACCATCCAACCACCTCATCCTCTGTCGTCCCCTTATCCTCCCGCTCTCAATCCTTCCCAGCATCAGGGTCTTTTCCAACGAGTCAGCTCTTTGCATCAGGTGGCCAAAGTATTGGAGTTTCAGCTTCAATATCAGTCCTTCCAATGAACACCCAGGACTGATCTCCTTTAGGATGGATGCATGATCTAAATCAAATCCCTTAAGATTATACAATAGAAACGAGAAATGACTCAAGGGATTAGATCTGATAGACAGGGTGTCTGATATACTATGGACGGAGGTTTTTGACATTGTACTGGACACCACCACCACCACAGGAGACAGGGATCAAGACCATCCCCAAGAAAAAGAAATTTAAAAAAAGCAAAATGGCCATCTGCAGAGGCCTAACAAATAGCTGAAAAAAGAACAGAAGTGAAAAGCAAAGGAGAAAAGGAAGGATATATCCATTTGAATGCAGAGTTCCAAAAAAACAGCAAGAAGAGATAAGAAAGCCTTCCTCAGTGATCAGTGCAAAGAAATAGAGGAAAACAATAGAATGGGAAAGACTAGAGATCACTTCAAGAAAATGAGAGATACCAAGGAAATTTTTCATACAAAGATGGGCTCAGTAAAGGACAGAAATGGTATGGACCTAACAGAAGCAGAAGATATTAAGAAGAGTTGGCATGAATACACATAAGAACTATACCAAAAAAATCTTCATGACCCAGATAATCACGATGGTGTCACCACTCACCTAGAGCCAGACATCCTGGAACGAGAAGTTAAGTGAGCCTTAGGAAGCATCACTAGGAACAAAGCTAGTTGGAGGTGATGGAATTCCAGATGAGCTATTTCAAATCCTAAAGGATGATGCTGTGAAAGTGCTGCACTCTTTATCTTTTGGTCTGTTCAAATATCTTGTGAATATAAATTTAATCTACAGTCTATATGAGACCTTGTCCAGTGATATATTAATATGACAATACCATAATAACAATGTTTAAAGTATTATTAACATGAGAAGTCTGTGCATTGCCCATGTTTTTCACCTGCTAGGTGAGATGACAGCAGAAGCTGGACATTTCACAAGAGCAGTTTACCAAATACAACTTGCCATACTTAATGCAAGAGTTAACAGTTAGATTTTACCAGAAGATGAAAAGTCTTGGGCAAATATAGAACTGGATTTGACACAATTTGTTGTTGTTGTTTGGTCACTAAGTCGTGGAATATGACACCGTAACAGCAAGCATAATCCAAGTCTCTCCAGAGCAAACCAAGAAATCTCATCATTCTGATTATATAAAGATTGCAAATGCCCATTTGGTTTAGCAATATGAAGCTCAAAGTTAATCTTAGGTAGAGAATATCACTGTGGGTTGTAGAATGAGTGGAAGTTAATAAAATGGAGAGATTATAGATGAGTATGTCAGGAGATTGGTTGTAAATAGGAAGAGACCTATAGTAGTAATTGGGAGAGGAGATGGGTCCTTGAAGGGAATTTAAAAGATAGATGAGATTTGAGCAGGTTTATTTGTTTCAAATAATAAGGAGTCAAAAGAAAGTAAGAGGTTGGTAATGAAAGAGAGAAAGAAGATCAATAGAACAAAACAGAGAGAGAGAGCTCCAAAACACAGGAATGTATTTTCAACCTATTTAAATGGATTTTCAACATTCTATAAAAAATTCATTTGTACTTGTGTGAAACAAACCTAAAGTGAATTAGAACCAACAGAAATAACAGAAAAATTATTCTTATTACTCTTATTAAGAAGGGATAAAATAATAAGTTATGAAGACAAGCCTTCAGCAGTTTGAAATGAATTTCCTTATAAAATACATTAAATAAATGAGAAAATATTAAGAAGATTGATCATGGCAGTAATGGGTTTTAAGTTTTATGAAATGCTGTGATAATTAGGATAGAATTTTCAAGTGGAAAATGAGTGATCATCTTTAGAGATGCAAAATATCCCTGGAACTTATAACAAGGTTATCATTAAAGTACTCAAATAAATATAATTCTGGCTCAAAATAATGAGCTTTCAGTTATCATCCTAATAAATTTTAGGATCCTAATAAATCCCAATAAAATTTGCCTCTAAATGTTTTTCTAGAAACTAAAATTCTCTTTTATATTTTTTACAATTTCTGGATGAGAACTTATAAAACTCTTCTAGAATTGAAAAAAAAATGCTTTCAAAGAGTTGAAAACCAGTGAAACTGCTGTTCAAATGAGATATAATTTAAGAATTCATTTGTTTAAAACTTTGATTCAATTCAGTCATTATTTCACTTCTCACGTAACAGTGTGACTCAATAAAGGTTGAGTTTATTGCCTACATTTGGCTGTGACATTCCACCCTTTTACTATTCATGCCAGTACTAAAAAGAAATCAGTATCTGTTTATACGCTATCACTGATAAAAAGGCTTCTTCATTATTGAGGTACATGATATAGTGACTCTAGTAAAAAATATGAAAATGAGAAACCCTATATCGTATTATAAGAATGTGACTTTCTCATTGAGTAACAATACAAACATCAGTCTATCTTTTTGATATTTCACTGCTACAACTGAAACTGAATGAGTTTTCTTTTCTGTAAAGATACAACCATCCTATCCTCCTAGGCATTTTAACAATACTATTACTATCAGTGATATAGTCTGTTACTAATGTTACTATTTATTTTACCCAATGTGCTCAAATTTTTAATGAAATAGTTTTCACTTGCTGTCAGAGTGAGACAACATAATTTAAATGATTTTTACTTATAGTGGTGAAAAAGTTACAATGTGGGTAAGAAACTAATTCTTATGCAGTGAAAGACTGCACATAAGAGATGTCACATCTGCAGACACTTTGAGAATAGACGGATTTCAAAATTAAATATGTCTTTTAATTGAAATAAAATATGTTTTGACATGTGACTTCAGTTTGAATATTAAGATTATTCCAAGAAAAGATAGAGTAACATAAACTAAAGAAACATACATTTGACTAGTTCTACTCTTTTTATTATAGTGATTATCAATATGTGAAAGCCCTTCATATACAAAGATTTTCTTATTAGTATATTTGCATTCTGGCAGTTATTAATAGATTAATTTATCAAAACTGGTGATGTCAGGAAAGTAAACATTTAGGATGGATTTTATGAAACTGTGAAATTTTATTTTCATCTGCCATAAAGTTTGATAATTCCATACCCACACATCCTGACCCCAAACTCTTTGAAGAAGCATATTCTATATATTCATCATTTAATTAATACATTATTAATTAACTAATTTGATCTTTTTATTATTTTTGTGATGGACTAAGTACAATAAAACCAGAGGGGTCACTGATTGCTAAGATGGTAAAGAATTTCCCCGCAGTGCGGGAGACCCAGGTTTGATACCTGGGTTGGGAAAATCCCCTGGAGAAGGGAATGATAGCTCACTCCAGTATTCTTGCCTGGAGAATTCCATGGACAGAGGAGCCCGGTGGGCTACAGTCCATGGGGTTACAAAGAGTTAGACACAACTGAACAACTAACAGGTGCTATAAAAATATAAACTGTAGCTCATCATTTCTTAAGTTACATGCATTTAATTAGGTTTTGAAAAACCCTAATTACAAAATAATTCTTTCAGTGACTTCACAGAATTGAATAAAAATTTTCCCATATTACTGAAATAGGTTTCCATAAAGCGTCTTTTTGTTCTTCACTGTGAACTTAATCATATAATGTAAAAGCAAAGGGAAAAAATAACTTGAAAGATAATTCAGTATGGCATGTAAAGTGGAATAATTAATTCTTCAACACTATACCACATTAAGGGAAATTTTTATTTCAAATGAATTTGGAAGCGAGAAATGCAGGGAAATTAATTTGTGTAGAGGACAGCATTTATCCCAAAGTGGGGATGAGGAATGAAGGGTGCTTGTGAGTAATAAGTAATTGGGAATGGTGATAGTATTCAAAGGCCAGAGCTTGTCAAGGGGAATTCCTAGCCCATAGCAGTGCTTCATGCCAGGCAAGAGTCATTTTTCAGGTCCTAGAGATCATCTAGCTTCCTGGAGCATAAGAAGAAAGGCTGGGGTCAAGCAGCAGAAGCCACTTACTTCCAGAAGGCTGGAAATTAGGAGCAGGAGGCAGAGTATTACCGAGAGCTATGTGGATGAGGGCTCAGGGGGATCTCCAACCCTGTGCAGGGACTGGAGCCATGCAAGGAGTTACAGTATATCATCAGACCTGTGGTTGCCAAAGGGGAGAAGCGGAGAACAGGAAAGGACTGGGAGCACGGAATTGGCAGGTGCAAACTATGTAAACTGTTATGTATAGGATGGATAAACAACAAGGTCCTCCTGTATAGCACAGGGAACTAGATTCAACATCCTGTGATAAACCATAATGGAAAAGAATATTTTTTAAAAAAAGAATGTTTATACGTATATAACTGAGTTACTCCGCTGTACACCAGAGACTGGTATAACACTGTAAATCAATTATACTTCAATAAAAAATAAAATAAAATATTGCTGAGTCTCTAGGGCATGCAGTCACTCACTCACGTCTGACTCTTTGTGACCCCATGGACTATAGCCCACCAGGCTCCTTTGTCCATGGGATTCTTCAGGCAAGAATACTGGAGTGGGTTGCCATTTCCTCCTCCAGAGGATCTTGCCCATCCAGGGATAGAACCCATGTCACCTGCATAGCAGGCAGATTCTTTACCACTGAGCCACCGGGGAAGCCCCGGGGAATTATAATAAAAAACTTATGTGTGGACTTCTGCTTCTGGCCAAGATGACGTGACAGAAACTCAATTTAACCTAAAAACAATGAAAAAAATAAATGGACAAAATCTGTAAATCAAAGATATTCAAAACACTGGACATAAAGCAAGGAAGGACAGTGATCCCTAAGAGACACGACAAAAGTGAGGCGAGACTTCGGCCAGCTTTCTGCCTTCAGAGAGCTTCATGCTGTGTGCACAGAGTGGGTATCCAGGTAGAGAGCCACCTCCCTGAGTTAAGCAGTCGGAGCTGAGGTCGGGAGAAGCCAAGGTGGAAAGAATTCTGCAAATCAGAACACCTGAAAAAACAACAAAAACCTGCCCAGAGATCTGCAGTGGATTCCCTGAGTACTGAAGACAATACTGCTCAGAGCACAACTATAAGACTGCCTAAGACCAGGGAGAGAAATCCCTAAAGGATGGGGATGTTGTTTATACGCATGACATGAAATACAGTAACCCTAAAAGCAATAGATTAATGAATTTCTTTACAAAATAGCTGAGAATACGCTACATCAAAAAAGTCAAAAGGCAAATTATGATAGATAAAAATGTAAGCAACACATGAAACAGATGAGGGCCAGTCTCCTAAATATGCAAAATAATCCATAATTAGTTAAGAGAAAGATAACAGCCCAATGGAAAATGAAAAACACTGGAAAGTTGCAAAGTATGGGGAAGTGTGATTATTAAAGGATCATTTCTAGTTTTAAAAAACATTTTGCTATATTCTATCAAGAAAAATGTGAATATATCTTAGTACACTCACAAACAAATATTACTTAGCCATAGAAAGAACAAGAAAAATATCTATATCCAGATATGAAGAGACAAATAGGACAGATTATTGTGGAAATAAAACAAAACTGAAGAATATCAATATAGTATAACCCTACATTTGTAAAAATTATAATAAATATGTGTTTATAATATAAAAAGATAAAATGGAAGTTTATAAAATTATATATCAATAATGAATAAATATAAGAAAATCACATACCAAAGGCCATTATATATGATTATATGGATGTATTAATAAAAATACTGATTTGTAAAAATATAAAGTTGATAAACAGCAGTGTTTACATCTGCTATGTAAAACAGAAATTATCAAACAGTTGGTGTTAATATAACTGGATTTAACACTCTTATTAATAAGACAATGAATGTTGAAATTATTCTTTTAAAACACTAGAAATTCCACTTGCAAAAGTTTGGAATAATATATGTATAGTCACTCTTTATAATAGGCAAAACTGAAAACTTAATGACCATTTATAAGGGACTGCATTAATAAATTAAGGTTTTAAAATAGAAGTTTTACATTCTGAAATCTTTTAAAAGAATATGGTATAAAAGAATTCTTACCCTTCCAGATCAACTGGCCACCTCTCTCCACACTAAGTTTGTGCTTCCCAGTTGTGTAAAAATTTCACCAATAGACTACTTTGACCTTTGGTTTCCAGTTAGGACAGGAAAAGCAGTGTGAGAGTTTTCTGTCATCCCCACCCTCCCATGGGTCATTAAAGTTAGAATGGGTGAATCTCTTTAGTTGATTGCAGTTGAGCTAGATGAAGGAGCCAAAATGCTATTGCCCTGTCTTCATTAACAGTTAACCAAGTGTTGCAGAGATAGGAACATGGGGGAGAAAGACTCTGGAAAGCATGAAAGTGATGCTGGTGGCTGAGGGAAGGCAGCTGGAGTCTGTGGGAAGGGCTACAGATGATCCATCTGTTTTCTAGCTGGAAGCTTTCCTGATGGCTCAGCCGGTAAAGAATCTGCCTGCAATGCGGGAGACCAGGGATCGGTCCCTGAGTCAGGAAGATCCTCTGGAGAAGGGAGTGGCAATCCACTCCAGTTTTCTTGCCTGGAGAATTCCATGGACAGAGGAGCCTGGCAGGCTACATTCCACGGGGTCGCTAAGAATCAGACACAACTGAGCGACTAATACTGGACTAGACTAGATGGTTTCCTATAAAGCACTGCTGTCCTATCCACTCTATTTTTTTGGTTAACATTTCAGGTCTGGGGAGATGAGAAGGTGCTGTCCTGCTCCTTACCAGTCTGTGCAATTACTGACTCCAAGATACAGTAATCTTGGAGTAAATCTGAGATTTTCCTTCACCTTAACCATAACTTTATGAAGATTCCCTTTATTAATCTCCCCTAGAATTGTTTAGGTAGTCAGCTAGAATCCTAGGCAATATATATTGTTTAGTATAACAAAAGCAAGCTGCCAAATGCTGCGTGTGCAGTGCTAAGTCATTTCAGTCATGTCTGACTCTGTGATTCCATGGACTGTAGCCCGCCAGGCTCCTCTGTCCATGGGATTCTCCAGGCAAGAATACTGGAGTGGGTGCCATGCCCTCCTCCAGGGGATCTTCCCAACCCAGGGATCGAACCCGCACCTCTTACATCTCTTGCATTGGCAGGTGAGTTCTTTACTACTAACTACAGCTGGGAAGCTGAGTATGAGAGGCAGTAAATCATAATGGTTGAACTTAGAGATTCTGGAGTCTGACTTGAGTTCCAGCTACACAAGTGACAAAGAGGGGCTACAGGAAAGTGGCTTAACTTCTTTAAGTCTTAATTCCACATCTCTAAATAAAGTGGCTATTGTCTGCTCCACTGGGTTATCATGAGAATTAAATGAGAGGATGAATGCAACGCACCATTCAAAAAAGACGGGTTGTCAGTGATGAAAGGCAACGTGCATTGATCACTCAGCATGTTCCACATATTCTAGAAACTCTGCATCAGCTGCTCAGCCTTCAACAGCTTTATGAGTGGGGGCCATTACACAGGCCGACATGTAACCTTTATATCTTATAGTGCTCAGATTGTGGAAAGTATCATACAGATGTTTTACATTATTGTCACTGTCTTCTTGATTTCCTAAGCTTAAACATGAGGGAACGGAGAGTTTAAATACTGGAGGTTAGTATATCCAGCAAGAAATTTACCTTTAATGTGGATCTAGAAAGGCTTTAGAACACAATCTTTATTTTATGTGCACTTATTAAGTAAATAATACCTACAATTGTTAAAGTATTTGATTTCCGTATAAGTGAATATGTGTATGTTCAGAGACTATGTCAAGGAAGACTATTCATCAAGCCATTATTTTAAAAATATAATTGGAGGAATTCAGGGTAAATTATGTAGATATCTCTGTGTACATCTGTATACTCTTCACCTTTATAAATATGGATGTTAATATCTATCTATAAATGTGTACATATATACATTAAAATGTGACAATTTCTTTATACATATACAACAAAAATTAGCATGTGCATTTTGTTATTTTGCTTGCAGTTCCTAATGTAAAGAACATATATTTTCTTGTAGCCAATGAATAATAGTCAAAAGTTTAAAACTTGTTTCATTGAATAAAATAATTAAATATATGTTACATGTTAACAATATATAGTTATAACAGAGAAAATAATGTTTTCTATGGATATGAAGAAGAATATTTCTAGCTACAAGAGAGGCATTTTTGGTTTTGTGCTAGCACTAAACTTATGTGATGATAATTTTTATCTGCAGAATGCTATTTTACACATTAAATGAAAGAGTATATCTTGTTCATTTCTGTTTTATTTAGAAGCCTCTGATAGTTTAATATAATTAGTTGATCTTTTAAAACCCTATCTCTTATTGTATCTCTCTCATGAATAGAAGTTGCTTTAAAAATACTGGAATATGTCTCAAATGATGGACATAACACAAATTAATAGAATCTCTGACTAATGCAGAACTTCTTGTAATGTAACCATGGTTTCATCATTGAACATTTCTATTGTTAGTTCCCTGTTCTAATAGAGAAAGGCAAAACTGCAGGACTTTTTGATACCAGGATAATCTGAATATAAAATGACAGAATAAAATATAAAAGGAAGGTAGCTGAGCTTTATGTGAGTACAGATTTAAGTATACATCTTAATTTCCAAAAGGTGATATGGATTCCTATACCAAAGCAGTGCCTCTAATTTGAACTACAATCTGTTGTGAAGAATTAAATTCATGATGAAACATTAAGGCAAACTGTCAGTACTAATGCTTAAATGTTGTGATTACAGTTTCTATTTGAGGGTAGAGACCATTTGCTTGAATTACTTGCTGGCAAATTTATTGTTCAAATAATATGGTCCCTAAAATGTGGTATAAAATGGATAGCAACAATCAATAGACTTGTGATTTATGTATCTGTTGTAGGTATTTTCATTGTTAGTTTATTTTGTATAAAAAAATAAAGAGGGCAAACCTGTGGGGAAAATATTGAAGATGCAAATTACAGATTATGCTTTTAATTCACTCAGTGGCAGGGAAATTTTATGCATATACCAGCTTCACACGTTAATTGGAAGAGAGTAAATCTTCTAAAATATGTAAAATAAAAAAAACACAAGCTTCTTTGGTAAATAATATTGAACAATACTATGTGATGATGAAGTTAAATTACACATCATTTATATTGATGGACAGATTTGTGACATGCTGATTAAATTAATAGCTATAATGTGAAGTTTAAATTTAAAAGCTCTCAGAGCAAAACCTTCAAAGATAGTAAATTAACTTCCCTTTGACAGATCAGTCAAACATTGATGGACACAGAAAAGGATACTTTTTTTTCGATAATGTTGCCCTTACCCTCATCAAATTACATTCAAATAAACAAAACCCTCCAACCTTATCCTTTAGAATGCTGTATCAGAGTTCCTAGTTAGGTTTTGGCAAGTTTTTAAAAATTCTTTAAACTGAGATATAATAATGATGATCTAATGACCGACTCAGTTAAATCATTTCTTGAAACATATCTCAGTGTGGCATTTTAAAATGCCCATGACATTTTGAGCTACTACAGACTTTACACATATATTTCTTAAATTGTTTAGTATTGGAAAACATTTCTTAACTAATCAGAGATGCAGATTACAGGAGTAAACATTGTATTTGAGTTCTAGCTTTAATCCTAAAGCACTGTGCTAAATGAAAAGAGTAATTTAATACTTATGGCCTGACTACCTTAAACAGAAGGTTTTATTGTTATTTGTGTCAGTATTACTAACCAATAACTAGTGGATTTTTTTTTTTTAGTTCACAATAAGATAATGAAATGGTGTCATGTGTTGTGGTAGGCAAGAATAGGTCTTACTATGGAAATCATATTTTTCTCAAGTTCCTTACATGTGAATAAATTATTTGCACATGAAGGAGTTAAAAATTTACAAATGTATTTCAAGCCCTCCCATACTATATCTACTACTTAACATTTTATTTGATCATACTTGAAATTCTTTGAAGACATGCAGTATAATTAGCTTTACTATCTTCCACAAATATAAAATATATATACATGTGTGTTGTTGGACTTGACATGCACACAAGCATGTTTAATCACTAAGCTGTTTCCCACTCATAGCAAGCCCATGAACTATAGCTCACCAGTCTCCTCTATTCATGGGATTTCCCAGGCAAGAATACTGGAGTGGGTTGCCATTTCCTTCGCCAGGGGATCTTTCCCACCCACGGATTGAACCCATGTCTCCTGCACTGCAGGAGAATTATTTACTGCTTAGCCACCAGGGAAGCCCATATGCGTGTGTGCATACATATAAAATCGAAATACATGTTTTTAATGTATGATACAAAGATAAGCAAATGATTTGTTTTCTTCTGTGTTCTGTGCATTTTTAAGTTGAAGTTTTTTAAAGTACCTTTACTCATTTTCAAAGATATAAATGAAAGTATAGTGGCAGCCCTCTGTTTAAAGGTGTCATATAATGACTATATTTTAATGCATTTTCCTTTTACAATAATTAAATTGTAAAGTGCATGGCCAGATTAGCTCCTGATGTGAAAAGTTTGCACTACAGTGATATCACTTAGGAATTGATTTATCTTAGAAAACTGACAGTGTAATGGATATAACATCATTAACCTTGAAACCAAGATCTTTAATTAGCCAAAGTTGAAAGGAACAAAGGTCACCATCTGAAGGTTATCCTCAATATCTTGATCTAATTTCTAAAGGACAAATTACTTCTTCTAACACTCACTGTCTAAGTGATCACAAAACAATCATTGTAAATTAGTCTAAACTAAATCACCTTGTCCATCTGTAGATTTCCTTTGTCCCATAATAGGTAAATGACAAAGGAAGGGAATATTGGATTACTCTTGTTGATGTCCCCCTGGTGCCTGCCCCATAAACATATGCAGCCTATTAAGCCCTTTGGAGTTTTATTAATCTTGGCCAGATTGGCCAGTGTGGTTGCTCCTTTCTAAAAGATATTCTTCCTTCATCAAGTATAGATTTTTCTAAAGTTTTCCAAGAAAATGACATCATTGCAACCCTGGAGTCTTGAATAGTTTTCCCACTTGAATAAGTTTAAGCATATCTTGAAATGCAGCCTTCAGTTTACATGGTAAATACATCATTCCAGTAAAAGACAAGAAAATAAATAAGTACAACTATTATTTCAGAAAATCTTCATGTAATGTGTAACAAGGGTTTATAAGATAATATAAAGGAATATATAAACTTAAATGGGCTTCCCAGGTGGTGCTAAAGAACCCGCCTGTCAATGCCGGAGACATAAGAGCCACAGGTTCGACCGCTGGGTCAGGAAGATTCCCTGGAGGAGGGCATGGCAACCCACTCCAGTATTCTTGCCTGGAGAGTCCCATGAACAGAAGAGCCTGGTGGGCTACAGTCCGTGGAGTTGCAGTCAGACACGACTGAAGTGACTGAGCATGCATGCATGCAAACTTAAATACCTAAAATAAGTGTGCATGTAGAAAATAAGTAATGCAAAGAGACCAGGTGTAAATATTTCACAGAGATAGTTTTTGATAAATGAAAGATATTTAGTTGCAGGATCATTTTACAATGTCATGATAAGTATTTATTTTATTAGTCATATTGTCAGCTATTTATCCAATTTTATTTTTGCATAATGCCTTATGTACAGTTTTCATTTATATTTAAATTATATTCATATAGAATATTATAATTTATTCATTAAAATTAGAGTTTTTGATACAAATATAATGTAATGTCTTTCCTAAAATGAACCAAACATAAACAACACATTTAGATTCTTTTAATATAATGTTTATGGCAATAAACATAACAGGGTATAATGACATTCTTAAACACTGATAGGAATACAGTCTATTCTTACAGCAAATGGAAAAATTAAATTAAACTACATTTTCCCATATTAGAAAAACAAACTCCCAGTTTTAATCCCAATATAATTTTAACATTCAGTTTTTATAATACAAACCCAAATATTCAAATTATCTTAGAGTCTTAAGAGATTTTCCTATAATTGTCTTCTGTTTGGAACAGTAGCTTCTATGAGGTAATTACTTTTAGTAGCCCACATTTTATTTTAAATTTTGGAAATGTTTCCTTCTAAGAAAATGCAAAATCCCAACATTTGGAGATGAAAATATTTTCTCATAAATGCTATCCTTGATGGTATCAGAAATTAACCTGAGACTATTATCATGCTCATCAAATAAGTGACATCTTGGTGAAGAAGGAGGAATAAACAAATAAATAAAACTGAGTTTTAACAAATACAACCAAGTCTGACTGAGAATGAAGCAGTTTTGAAGTTATTCAAGTAAACTATCTTTGAATATGAAGATGGTAGAACTGAAGGATTGTCAGCAAGAGGAGATGGAGTTGTTATTCAGTCGCTCAGTCATGTCCGACTCTTTGCAACCCAATGGACTGCAGCACACAAGACTTCCCCATCCTTCATTATCTCCTAGAGTTTGTGCAAACTCATGTCCACTGAATCTGTGATGTCATCAAATCATCTCACGCTCTGTCACCCCATTCTCCTCCTGTCCTCAATCTTTCCCAGCATGAAGATCTTTTCCAATGAGTCAGCTCTTCACATCAGGTGGCCAAAGTATTGGAGCTTCAGGTTCAGCCCCAGTCCATCCAATGAATATTCAGGACTGATTTCCTTTAGGATTGACTGGTTTGATGCCCTTGCAGTCCAAGAGACTCTCAAGAGTCTTCTCCAGCACCACAGTTCAAAAGCATCAATTCTTTGGCACTCAGCCTTCTTAATGTTCCAACTCTCACATCCCTACATGATTAGTGGAAAAACCATAGCTTTGACTATACAGATGTGATGTCTCTGCTTTTTAATACACTGTCTAGGTTTGTCATAGCTTTTCTTCCAAGAACATGAATCTTGTAATTTCATGGCTGCAGTCACCATCTGCAGTGGTTGTGGAGCCCAAGAAAATAAAATCTGTCACTGTTTCCACTTTTTCCCCATCTATTAGCCATGAGGTAATGGCACCGGGTGCCATGATCTTGGTTTTTTGAATGTTGAGGTGTTTTTTTTTTCCAAGGGACTACACACGATTTATTAAAATATACATTCTTTGTAAAACCGTGATTTTGCTTTCAGTTCACTAAAATGTGCAACACATTTCATGGGATTAATTTCCAAAACACTTTGGGTCTTGGAATGGGTTTCAAGATGTTACAACTAACTATTGATTAGTCGCGAACTGATTTGCTTAATTTGTTGAAAATTTTGCTGCTTCTGCCTTGTGTCACCATTGCCTGCCTCTGTGTGGGTTCTTGGCTTCAAACCACCAGCCTAAAATGATAAGAGTTCCCTATCCCATGTGTGCCGGGCACAGTGAATGCCAGCACAGAAGGAAAATACACATCCCCCACCTTCAAAATTAAAATGCAGATGGGGAGAGAAGAAATCACAGGGGATTATAAAAACAGTGTAAGGCAGTTTATAAAGGAATGACCATGTTCCAAATTTTTCCTCGTTTAGATTCCTTTTAGAATGTGTATTTGTCTGCCAGCTTAATTGACTAGATAAGCTGAGTGATTTGTTTTCTTCATTCCTCTGACCAAGCATGGGCTATCAGGGAAGGCAAGCTGGCATTTTCCAAAGGCCTATGAAAATAACTTGAGCTTTGTCTAAATTTGCATGAAAGAGAGGGAACAGCCATGATCTTCTGTCACTGAAACTTCTGCACAAAGCTTAGGTGTCATCGGAGTTCTTTACTGAGAGGATTTGACTTCCAGGCCATGCTTGGAATGAGCTGTGGTCAGGGACATGCTACACCCTCCTCCCCTTTCACTCTCACTTAGGTCATCGCTGTTCTGTAAACTCAGTCATTCTTTCCCTTCAAGCTCAAGTTTGCTCATCTGGGCAGTACCTTTTCCCAATGGACCAGCCTTCTGTAACCTCTACAGGGAGCTTTGTCACAAACATGGGCCCTGATTAACCTCATGAACTGGTCGAAGGATCCTTAAACTCTTATGTTTAAGAACTCATTTCTTTTTAGGCCACATTTTATAATTCTCAGGCTCTGAGAATGGAAAATCATATCACAGGCCTTAAAGACAGGCAATTGCGAGCTGGCTCATGAGTGTTTCCTTTGTTTTGATAGCTAGCTGTTCTCACCATGTCAAAGCACCAACTCCAGTTCTCGGCACTTCCTTCTTGGAATCTGCCAAATGCACCGCATTGTGGGGCAGCATGCTCTGGATCTTTGGTCCTGGGGTCTGGCTCTGATACTGTACACGTTTGATTTTACACCGTGTCCTCCTCCTACTCAGTCAGGACATAGACATAAAATGCCGATTTCTTATTTACTGAATTCTCCTTGGGAAGGGAATTACAAGAGGCAAGAGAGCTAATTTCCCAAGAAACAGATCTTAAAGGGTTTTAAACTGTTTTTTTCACTCTCCTCTTTCACCTTCATCAGGAGGCTCTTTAGTTCTTCTTTGCTTTCTGCCATTAGAGTGGTATCATTTTGCATATCTGAGGTTGATATTTCTAGATTCCAGCTTGTGAGTCATCCAGTCCAGCATTTCACATGATATACTCTGCATATAAGTTAAATAAGCAAGGTGACAATACACAGCCTTGAGGTACTCCTTCTCCAATTTTAAACCAGTCAGTTGTTCCAAGTTCGGTTGTAACTGTTGCTTTTCAACCTGCATAGAGGTTTCTCAGGAGGCAGGTAAGATGGTCTGTTATTCCCATCACTGTAAGGATTTTCCAGTTTATTGTGATCCACACAGTCAAAGGCTTTAGCACAGTCCATGAAGCAGAAATAGATGTTTTTCTGGCATTCTCTTGCTTTCTCCATGATCCAATAAATGTTGGGAATTGGATCTCTGGTTCCTTTGCCTTTGCTAAATCCAGCTTGTACATCTGAAAGTTCTCAGTTCACATACTGTGAAGCCTACATTTTGGAGGAGATGGGGGGCAATCTGCAATTTTACTCGATGACTCGCAATGATGGCACAGGTTCCGGCGTTTGCTGGAACCAGATGTGTGTTTGCATCTTGAAAGTTTGCAACTTGAATGTTTGTGTGTAGGGGACTTAGTGTATGTACCACATTTTCTTTATCCATTCATCTGTTGATAAACATTCAGTTTGCTTCCATGTCTTGGCTACTGTATAGAGCACTGCTGTGAACACGGGGGTGCATGTACTTTTTCAAGTTAGAGTTTTCATCCTTTCTGGATCTGTGTCCATGAGTGGCATTGCTGGATCACATGGTACTCCTATTTTTAGTCTTTTAAAGAACCTTCATACTGCTCAAGTACTTATATTCTGATAAAATGGAAATGACAGTAACTATATTAAAAAGCATTTTATAAATTCATTAATAAACTTAATGGTATGTTGGTGGCATACATACTAACATAAATTCTATATAATTTAGCTAGGTATTTTCTAGATGAAATCTCAGAATTGAGAGGGTAAAGTAAGGTATGTTCATCTATCAAGACCATCCCTGACTTTTAGCTGTTTACACAAATTTGCTCTACTGTGTGTGACCTCTACTTTTTATCTCAGCTGCAAATACTAGGTTTTGCCTGATTTCTCAGGTCTGGAATTACTGGTGCTAAGAATAGCTGGCATTTATTTAGCTCTGTATATAAATGATCTCCTTTATCCTATGATGCAGATACTCTTTTATCCCAATTTTACACATAATATAATGGGAAATACAGAAAATCTAAATAATTTGCCTAAGATAAGCTGGCCTATGAGAAGACGTGAAGCAGGCAACTGTTTAGATGATGCTTTTAGTATAATATTTTATTTCCTTACTTAGGCAGATGCCCTCCCTTGCTCTTTCAACCTCTGAAGGACTGAAATTCTGCTTCTGTCTATTTTGGAGTAAAGCCCACACGCTGCCAGGCATCCTACTTGCCCCTACTTGACTGCTGGATTGTGACCTATTATGTATGGACATATGATGACTCAGACGCTCTGCTTGCTGAAATATTTGTGTATAGTTTATCACTGCACTTCAGCGGTATATCTCTCTGCCTGAATTTAATCCCAAGCCTCTCTTTATATCCTGACTTCCTCCTACACTTGCTGAACTCCTTCAAGATTATTAAAAACAACTCAGTTAGACGCTGCTGCTGCTAAGTCGCTCCAGTCGTGTTCGACTCTGCGACCCCACAGACGGCAGCTAATGTGGAGTGAACATTGAGTTGCGATGGTAAAAACAGAAAGAAAAACTGAGAAATATTTTGTACTTAAAACCCAACAAATCTAAGTATTATATTTAGATACTGGATAGAAATTTAGGATTAAATGGAGATTCCAAAATTATGAATCTTACTTACTGGGAGGATGGATGTGTTATACTCAGAAAATGGACACCACGAGGAGTTAGGAATAAAAAAAAGAAAAGAAAGAAATTTGGTTTTGGCTACATTAAGTTTGAGGAAAAGGAGAAATACATGCAGAGTATCTTGACACCACCATGTTCACATGTTTATCAATCACTCTGCATGATAGCATGATTTTTTCTTCTACTTTTTAAATATTTCATAGAGAGATCAAGTAGGAGCTTTGTAAGTTGCACTAAAATCTACACAATATTCAGAAATTTCATTGTAAATTTAATTGTAATTATCACAAAAAGGCATAGATGATATCTACTTTTGACATTTTGCTACACTCAATTGATGATGAATTAAAAAAATACATCAAATGCTCTCACTAAGGCAGAATCTGCTTTACAGACACATTCAATTAATCTCAACAACTTTCAGTGTCAAATTTAAGAATACTGTTAATAATTTTTGTGACTTTAATAACTTTAAAGTGAAATAAAAAATCAGTCTAAAAGTTCACATCCTAGGTCTTAACTGCAGGTAATTTTTAGATGTCATAGTATCCTCATGTTACAGCAAATATCTTAATATAGACTTCTATATTATAAAGAAAGAGAGGTTTAAAGGAAGGTATTTTAAGATTTATTCCTGATAATTAATGCATTAATATTTATAGAGCAAAAAATTTTTGTTTTCTTTGACTTTTTTTTGAGTTATTTAATTCAAACACAAATCCAATTCAACAGAAATTAATTAAAGGAGAATTATATTCTTCTCCTTTATTCGGAATATCTCCTTTCTCCTATATTCAGAATATCTTCAGATTCTGAAGGGGTTTAAACAACACTAGTATAATTTTGTGCTTTTTAAAATTTTCAAATATTATTGCAAATTTGTCAATTTTATTATAACCTGAAAGTATCATAATAGTCATAAAATCACATATGATAATAAACAAACACAATGAAGAAATAAGGAACAGTTTTGTAAATAAGTTCATTTTGCATCTAAGCTTTTCTGTAACTTAATAGGAATATAGAAGTGAAATGCTTTTTTAAATGTAGTTGACTTACAATATTATAATAGTTTCACTTGAATAACATAGTAATTCAATATATATCATACTCCATGTGAAGTTATAAAATACTGACTATATTCCCTGTGCTTCCTATTACATTCTTCTTTCTTATTTATTTTATTCACAGTAGTTTATGTCTCTTAATCCCCTAGCCCTATCTTGCGTTCTCTGCTTTGCTCCCTCCAAAGCTAACTACTTTCTGTTCTCTGTGTCTGAGTCTGTTTCTATATAGTTATATTCTATTTATTTTCACATTCCACATATAAGTGAAAACATAGATTATTTGTCTTTCTTTGTCTGACTTATTTCACTGATCATAATACTCTCCAGGCCCATCCATGTTGCTGCAAATGGCAAAACTTCATTCCTTTTTATGACTGAGGAGTGTTTCATTGTGTGTGTGTGTGTGCATGCATATATCTTGCTTCTTCCTTACCCATTCATCTATGAGGGATACTCTCAGTGTCAACTGAGGGACACTTCAGTTGCTTCTGTATCTTGGTTATTATAAATAATGCTGCAATAAGCACTGGGATTCATATATCTTTTTGAATTAGTGTTTTGTTTTTCTTCAGATGTAAACCCAAGAGAAGAGTTGCTGGATTATCTGGTAGCTCTATTTTTAATTATTTTAGGAAGTTCCATGATGTTTTTCGCTATGGCTGCAACAATTTACATTCGCATCAACAGTGCACTTCTCTCCATATCCTTTCCAACACTTGTTATTTGTTGCATTTTTTATGATAGCCATTGAAACAGATGTGAAGGGATATCTTGTGGCTTTGATTTTCATTTCCCTGGTGATTAGTGATGTTGAACATCATTCCATGAGCCTACTGCCCATCTGTCTTCTTTAGAAAAATGCCTATTCAGGCCTTCTGCATTTTAAAAGTAAGATACTTGTTACATGTCTCTAGGGTCAAAAAAAATTTTTTTTCTCACTCTCTCTCTACACACACACACAGACTGTGGGTCTATGGTTTGAAAAGTACCATACAATAATTGATATTTATAACTATAAATTGATATTTATAATGATATTTATAACTGAGTCCCATACTACTGATGAATTATCTGATGACAAGATACATAATAAACATTTTGGGATGAATGAATATTAGAATGCAAACTCCATGAGCACAAGTGTGTTTTGTCTTGTTTTGCTTATTCATTGCTACATTCTCAGCACCTACAACATTGTCTGGAATATCATAGACACTTAATAAAGCATACACAGGATGAAAGAAATGAAATTTATAAATACAAGGTAATAACAGGGAAAATTATCTAAGCATAAAAATGTATTTCGGGCTACTTGGATTAACACTGCCCTCCAATCCCTATCTTCTTAATTCTCAACCAAGTATCAAGTAACACCTTGGATTTCTAACTTAATTTCCAATTCTTCCTCTCCTGTATTTATTTTCATATAAAATTAACATAATGTCAAAAGATCTTTACACCAAATGTCTTTTGGTTCTTCTATCACTAAAGCTTTAGGGTCACCTATTTGAATAAGTTAATAGTCTCATGTCTGATAATTTAGGTGTCTCACTCCTCTGTACACAGGTCATTCTCTCAGTCAGATGATCTTTCTCATTACTTAACCCTTTTCTCTGCTTCTCTCATGCCCCAAATAAATTCTGTATATTTGTTCAAGTTATGTACTCATACTTTCCCTTACAGTTTCCTACTGTAACTCATAAGGGACAGTTAAAACCAAATTCATATTTACTTGAGACATTACTAGTTTTATTTGCATAGATTTTTATTGGCTTGTAATTTTGCTTTTTCATGCTAAAGTCCCTTGTGATTTTGTCTTATTTCTCCCTTAAGGGGCCAAGGGCTGAGGAACCCCAGTTTTCTCTTTGCATCATTCATATTAAGTAATATAATGACATCATTCAATATATACCCGTTCTGTGAAAAAGTTTTGATGTAGTCCTTCCTTTTCATTACTTATGTAGAACAGAAAGGGGAAAATACCTGAAAATGGCAACAATATCCAAATAATAGCAATGTGAACACATTAGAAAAGGTATAGCTTTGAAGAGTACATTTATGTACTAGTTAGGCTGAAAGAATAGCAACTATTTTGGATGTATGACAGAGGGAAAAAAGGCATAGGAAATTGTGGTGATTTTTCACATTTCTATTAGGTCTTGACATAGCCACTTCTGCTCATATTCCATGAACAGAAACAGGTAACATGACAAGGTCTGTGTCAGTATGGAAGGGATACATACTCCTTCCACAAAGGGCAGTAAAATGAACATTGTAACAAGTAGTGATTTATAATCTTTTTCAGGGAATACTGTGAATAATAGCGAACAGTAATAAAATACACCACAATATGTTTTACAGTAAAGTAACAAGATTTGTTTTCCTGTCCCAAACCAAAAATAAAAAAGTCTCAATAATATATTGTCATCATATATAACCTCAAGTCTATGCAAGTTATAAAGATTATACAAATAGTGTATAAAACTAATGGGTATTTATTTAAATAATATACTATATACAACTCTGCTTGGGCTTCCCAAGTGGTGCTAGTGATAAAGAACCCACCTGCCACTGCAGAAAACACAAGAGATGCAGGTTCCATCCTGGGTTAGAAAGATTCCCTGGTGGAGGGCCTGGCAAGCCACTCCAGTATTCTTGCCTGGAGAAACCCATGGACAGGGGAGCCTGATGGGCTATGGTCCATAAGGTCGCAAAGAGTCTCAGACACGACTGAAGTGACTTAGCATGCATGCACACAAATATAGCTCTGGTTATTAATATTTTAAAATTAGAATTAATATTAATATTAAAATGACAGTTGTACTATAAAGAAAGCTGAGCACCAAAGAATTGATGCTTTTGAACTGTGATATTGGAGAAGACTCTTGAGAGTCCCTTGGACTGCAAGGAGATTCAACCAGTCCATCCTAAAGGAAATCAGTCCTGAATATTCATTGGAAGGACTGGTGCTGAAGCTGAAACTCCAACACTTGATGGCCACCTGACGCAAGGAACTAACTCATTTGAAAAGACCCTGATGCTGGGAAAGATTGAAGGTGGGAAGAGAAGGGGGCAATAGAGGATGAGATGGTTGGATGGCATCACTGATTTGATGGACATAAGTTTGAGCAAGCTCATAAAGTTGGTGATGGACAAGGAAGCCTGGTGTGCTGCAGTCCATGGGGTCGCAAAGAGTCAGACATGACTGAATGACTGAACTGAACTGAACTAATATTTTGATCTCTAATTGCCTCAAAAATCTCATATTATAAACATTCACCTCAAATAAATGCACTTATGCATATACTCTGGTGGCTCAGAGGGTAAAGAATCTAGTGTACTGCAGGAGACCTGTGTTTGAATCGTAAGTTGGGAAGATTCCCTGGATAAGGGAATGGCTACCCACTTCAGTATTCTTGCCTGGAGAATTCCATGGACAGAGGAGTCTCATAGGCTGTCGTCCCTGGGGTCACAAAGAGTCAGACATGATTGAGCAACTTTCACTTTCATGCATATACATGCAAATTTTGGATACAATTTTGAGATTCTGGAATTTTCTAATGCCCAATTAATCACCACCTAGAGCTCTACTGACTCCCAAGACAAGAACTTTTTATAGTATCTTTTCGGCTTCCTTACATCTTTTTCATACCATTAGTAGCTACATTTCTTGGATGGCCACTATTTCAACCTGTAATCTTCTTAAGTCATTGTGATTTTTTTTCTGCAATTTCACTTCAGTAAAACGTCCCTTGTTAAATATTCTAGTAATGTCTGTTGCTAAATCTACAGAACATTTTCCAGTTTTTACCTTACTTGATTTCTCAGTCATATCTTACATTGGCCATCACTCAGCCCTTCCTTCAAATGTTTGTTCTCTTCCCCTAGTATCCATGATGTGTGTGTGTGTGTGTGTGTGTGTGTGTGTGTGCGTGCGCTTATATTCAGTCGTGTACAACTCTTCACGACCCCAGGGACTGCAGCCCGCCAGGCTCCTGTGTTCATGGTATTCTCTAGGCAAGAATACCAGAGTGCTATTCCCTTCTCCAGGGTATCTTCCTAACCCAAGGATTTAACCTGGGTCTCCTGAATTGCAGGCAGATTCTTTACCACTGAGCCATAATGGAAGCACCATCTGTGACATATACTCACCTAATTTCCTCACTTGTCTCTGCCTAACTTGTTAGAATTATTTCTTAAATGTTCGTACTTATTTAGGTTCCATGACTCTACCCTCATCTTGTCTAATTCTATACACTCTTCATTGTCAATATTGTTCACTTTCATTGTTTCAAATGTCACCAATGATTCTCAAACATTTATCATTGTCCTGGGTTTCTCATTTGATAGATTATCATTTTCAGCTCTTTTTTAGTATCTCTAATTGGACAGCTTACGGTCAGATAACAAAATTCAACATGATCAAAAGTGAATTTACTCTGTTTTCACTGAGAATACTCCTGCCTCTTTCATACCCCCTTGAAGGATGATTCAAACTTCATATCTTAACTATAGCTTGTTTTGCTCCCAATTGTTACCCTTTTCCTTCCAAAATGTGCTCTAACTTTTCTTGATGTAAAACTTTACTAGACTTTGCATTCCCCTCAATACATTTGAAGCTCTTTAATAAGATTTACATATTCTTTCACACATGGTCTCTGCTTAGATTTCCATTCACTTCTGTCAGTCTAAGCCTCTCTTATCTCTACACAGCAGCCAAACTGGCACTTTCCCCTGTTTCCTATGCAATCTATAGATTATCTGCCTCTGCTTACTTGCCCTTGCTGTTACATTTTCACACTGTTCATTCACAGATTTATTTAGAAAGCACTTCTCATCCTGGTCTTCCACAAGTAGATTAGATGGTTACTTACTATGCTCCTATATCACTTCCATTATATCTAGTCATACTGTGTGACTCCTGACTCCCTACACAGCCAGTTCCAAGATGATGCATGGACACCTAAAATTATGAATAAAACCTTTATTTAAAATACATAATATTATAACATAAGTTTCAGTACCAAAGACCCATTTGACAACTTCAAAACTCTAAAATTCATGGGGAAAGTAAAGGCAAAGAAAACACTGATGTATGCAGCAACAATTATTTACTAACCATGGTGAAATGATTACTAAAATAAACTTAATTACACAATATGCTGGTTTGCATAATTTCAAGATTACTCAAAGGGATCCTAATGACATTTTAACACCAGCTTGCCGGAGTCCACTTTATGGTTTCCCTATATAAATCAAAGTTGGACCTGGTTACAGTTTGGCATGTTTGATGATAGTTGTCTTCCACAACATATGTGTCTGTGAGATGATTTTGCATTCTGTGACTGAATGAGATTTCAGAGAACACCCAGGAGGACGGCACTTGGTTAGTATCCGGGATTTTTGTTGTTGTCGTTATTGCTGCTTCTATTTGTTTGTTGTTGTTGTGAACCTAATCCAGAGAGTTAAGATTGGAAAAATAGAAAGATCCCCAAATTTCCCTTCCCACTTCCCAAGACAAAGTGTCATATGAGACATCACCCTGAGGGAATGGTAGCCTTCAAGTACATTACCAGCAAATGTATCAGAGGTCACAGACTAGAAAAGCTCACACAACAAAAATACTCAAAATCATTCATTTTATCAAGTCTATTAAAAACACACCAAAGCAAGGAAAAAGAGATAAGATATGTTAACCCACAGAGGATAAGGTGCACTGGGAAAGGACCACACTACTTGAATGCTGGATAATCTATGGTCAAATGTCCTCTTCCTTCTGCTGTATCAACTGCGCTGACTGAGGATGTGGTTACAAAGGCCAGAGATAAAGTCTGAGCTGGTGGCGAAATGCCAAAAGGTGCTCTGGGTAAATGACACACACATGTTCCACTAGAGAGATGCAGGGACGAATACTCCTGGCCAATAGCTCTAGCTCTCCAATTAGCCTAATGAATAGCTATGGATTTTATATGGTTACTTGAGCAGAAGACATATAGGGCCACAACTGAAGTCACCAGTGGGTGGCCAAATAAAGACTTCATGAAAGATAATTCTCATGTATATCTTGTGTATGTATATCTTTCTAAAACCTACATTTCTATTCACTTTGTAAATCTATATAAAAAATGAGGATTACCCATATCAGTTATTTTCATCATTTAAGCTTGCACATGTTCTGAAGTAGTGAGCATTAAGGTAAAGCTCATTTTCACATTGGTGATTATTATTTTCCAATGATTTCTCATCCAAAGAACAGCAGTGATCACTGATCTCAACTTCATGCAGTTTATTTGTGCTATCAATTGATTGAAAGAAATAATTGGATTAGTATCAGTGATACCAATGATAAAAGTAGGTAGGTAATTATGAATAAGTCTGAGTCAAGTTCTGGAATATTTATATTTAATAGGAGGTGTCAAAAAGTAGATATCAAAATTGAACCAGTGCCTGCTTAGTTTCTTTAGGTACTTGAGCTAGAAAACCCAGGAATTAGTGTTACTACATGCATCTGTAAGAATGGGGTTATATCAGAACTCTCAGCATAAAATTCCATGATTCTACAATTCTAAAGCAAGGCTCCCCCCCAAAAAATAAAGCAAGGCTCCCTGAATTGGAGTAGCAGCAAAAATTAAAATCTTTATTATGGAACTTTATGTTAGAATAAATTTCCTCTCTAGATAATAAAATAACTACTGAATGCATTTAGAATGCTTCTTTTAATATTTTCCCTCACAGTAGTCTAAAGAGCAACGTAAGATAACTGTTTTCCCATGAAATGTTATTTTTTCCTTAAAAAGGAGAAAATGTTATTTCATAAGGCATCACTATTCTAATTTATTTGTTTTCAGTGCCCTTATATTGCTCTTCGATTTGATGTTACATAGTATTGAATAATACAAGATAAAGTTCTCTGAAACTTGCCTTCTCTTATATTTTGACTTCAAAAAATAACAGTTTTTGTTCTTCTACAACACTAAGATTCCTTAGTTATAAATTGAAATCCCTGCGACTATTTGTCAAATTGCTATATATTGTAATAATCTCATATAAATGCATAGATAAAAGCTGATTAATGTAGCCTCACAAATAATGTATCTTGTGAGAATTGATGCTCATACATTTGTGTGGAAGCACAAGAGTCAGCAACTATGTTTTTAAATAACTTTCATATTCTTCAGTTTGCTCTTTTAGACAGGTAAAAAGAAAAATGTATAGGATAAACACACGATACATGAAACCTCTATAATAAACAATGTTAACTGTGAGAGAATTGGGTACTGACTGCTATGACCATTGATTCCAATTAATTGATTTTTTTTAATGTACAAATAACAGAAAGTTTAAACATAACATTGTTTACATCCTTTTTATTTCCACTGTCACCTTCACAAACAGTATGTGAGAGAAACTGGCTAAGTTTTTACCAAAAGTCTCTTTTTTCTTTTTCCAGCCTTAAGGATAGACTGTCTTTCCAGGCTCTCTTGTAATTGAATGCTGCCGTGTGAGTTTTTCTTACCAGGGGCAAATGAAAAAAGTATGTGTCACTTCTGGACCAAGGGCTTTAGAAATGGGGTGCTTATTTCTTCCATCTTTTGAACCATGTAGGTTCAAAACCCAAAGAAATGGTAGAGATCAGACAAGAACCCTAAATTATTGTACGGACGAGAGTAGCCCACTGACCAATTCTTACCTTGGAATATTGAAAAAGTAAAAAATAAAGTTCACTTGAGTTTGTGACCCATTATTTATTTGGGATTATTTTATTGCTTGCTCTAATTAATACAGCATAATAATATTATGTGGTCTTACTGTCTAATGGAAATAAAATAAATTCATGTTCCCACAAAACTATAGATAGGTAAAGTGTATGGTAGGAGTTATTTATATTATCAACCTAAGCCATGTTAAATTTTAAATTCAACAGTGAGCATAATGTCAGTAAGCATAATAAGAAAATGCAATTTAATTGTTTCAATAATGTTAGCATTTATAATATGAATAATTTTCATAATAGTTAATACAGTGTTGTGAATATAGGCAAACTATTTTCATAAATGGTAAACTCTATAGCTGAAATGATGTGACACTGAAATTAAAATGTTTACTACAACTGTAAATATTTGCTTTATTTTGCATCAAAATTATATTTGCATTTAAAAGACAATTTACGGCAACTTACTCAATCTTTGCCACAGTCATGGCCATACTTAATTATTCATTTTCTTTGGGGCCTGATCTTAGTACACTTTATCGTGGCATACAAAGCCATCATTGGTCTGAATAGAACAAGTGCTCATTATTATTATTATTATGCTATTATGTTACTAATACACCATGTGATATACAGAATATCCAAAGAGATGGAAGGGCTGGCCACCATAGTAAACACGAGAGTAGCTGTATGACAGGCTCCCCTTTAAAGAAAACAGACAAAAAAGTGGTATTTGAAATAAAATATGCAGAATAAGAATTAATAAGTGTGGTTAGTGACATTGTATGCCTCTATGAACTATTTTTTTTCATTCAAGGTAGGCACTAAAATTAATGAAAGAGGTGGGTTCCACTACTTCTGCCTAAATGTAATTAACTTCTTAGAGGATAAGCATATTTTATCTTAACCATTGTTCCTTGGCTTTCAAAAACCAGTAGGAGTAGAAGATAACCTCAGCATAATAATGGGCTTTATATTTGTTTAGAAGACTTTTTGCCTTAAGTATAAAATATCAGTTGTTTTCTTGTTCTGTAGTCATACTGTTCCCAAATTCCTTCAGATTTACTTATTTAGTGTTCTCAAGTGGGATTCCTGACCGAGCAGTACTCTGTAACCTGGGAACTCATTAGAAATGCAAACTCCAATTAAGGAAACAATACCATTCACCATTGCAACAAAAAGAATAAAATACTTAGGAGTATATCTACCTAAAGAAACAAAAGACCTATACATAGAAAACTATAAAACACTGATGAAAGAAATCAAAGAGGACACAAAGAGATGGAGAAACATACCGTGTTCATGGATTGGAAGAATCAATATTGTCAAAATGGCTATTCTACCCAAAGCAGTCTATAGATTCAATGCAATCCCTATCAAGCTACCAACGGTATTTTTCACAGAACTAGACCAAAGAATTTCACAATTTGTATGGAAATACAAAAAACCTCGAATAGCCAAAGTAATCTTGAGAAAGAAGAATGGAACTGGAGGAATCAACCTGCCTGACTTCAGACTCTACTACAAAGCCACAGTCATCAAGACAGTATGGTACTGGCACAAAGACAGAAATATAGATCAATGGAACAGAATAGAAGCCCAGAGATAAATCCACGAACCTATGGACACCTTATCTTTGACAAAGGAGGCAAGGATATACAATGGAAAAAAGACAACCTCTTTAACAAGTGGTGCTGGGAAAACTGGTCAACCACTTGTAAAAGAATGAAACTAGAACACTTTCTAACACCATACACAAAAATAAACTCAAAATGGATTAAAGATCTAAATGTAAGACCAGAAACTATAAAACTCCTAGAGGGAACATAGGCAAAACATCTCCGACATAAATCACAGCAAGATCCTCTATGACCCACCTCCCAGAATATTGGAAATAAAAGCAAAACTAAACAAATGGGACCTAATGAAACTTAAAAGCTTTTGCACTACAAAGGAAACTATAAGTAAGGTGAAAAGACAGCCCTCAGATTGGGAGAAAATAATAGCAAATGAAGAAACAGACAAAGGATAATCTCAAAAATATACAAGCAACTCCTGCAGCTCAATTCCAGAAAATAAATGACCCAATCAAAAAATGGGCCAAAGAACTAAACAGACATTTCTCCAAAGAAGACATACAGATGGCTAACAAACACATGAAAAGATGCTCAACATCACTCATTATCAGAGAAATGCAAATCAAAACCACACATGAGGTACCATTACACGACCAGTCAGGATGGCTGCTATCCAAAAGTCTACAAGCAATAAATGCTGGAGAGGGTGTGGAGAAAAGGGAACCCTCTTACACTGTTGGTGGGAATGCAAACTAGTACAGCCACTATGGAAAACAGTGTGGAGATTCCTTAAAAAACTGGAAATAGAACTGCCATATGACCCAGCAATCCCACTTCTGGGCATACACACTGAGGAAACCAGATCTGAAAGAGACACGTGCACCCCAATGTTCATCGCAGCACTGTTTATAATAGCCAGGACATGGAAGCAACCTAGATGCCCATCAGCAGATGAATGGATAAGGAAGCTGTGGTACATATACACCATGGAATATTACTCAGCCGTTAAAAAGAATTCATTTGAATCAGTTCTAATGAGATGGATGAAACTGGAGCCCATTATACAGAGTGAAGTAAGCCAGAAAGATAAAGAACATTACAGCATACTAACACATATATATGGAATTTAGAAAGATGGTAACGATAACCCTATATGCAAAACAGGAAAAGAGACACAGAAATACAGAACAGACTTTTGAACTCTGTGGGAGAAAGTGAGGGTGGGATATTTCAAAAGAACAGCATGTATATTATCTATGGTGAAACAGATCACCAGCCCAGGTGGGATGCATGAGACAAGTGCTCGGGCCTGGTGCACTGGGAAGACCCAGAGGAATCGGGTGGAGAGGGAGGTGGGAGGGGGGATCGGGATGGGGAATACGTGTAAATCTATGGCTGATTCATATCAATGTATGACAAAACCCACTGAAATGTTGTGAAGTAATTAGCCTCCAACTAATAAAAAAAAAAAAAAAAAAAGAAATGCAAACTCTCCGGCCACACCGCAGATTTGTGGTCGTTGTTCAGTTGCTCAGTTGGGTCAGACTCTTTGTGATCCCATGGACTACAGCACGCCAGGATTCCGTCTTTCATCATCTCCTAGAGTTTGCTCAAGCTCATGTCCATGGAGTCAATGATACTATCCAACTCTCGCATCCTCTGTTGCCCCCTTCTCCTCCTGCTCTCATTCTTTCCCAGCATCAGGGTCTTTTCCAGTGAGTTGGCTTTTCGTATCAGGGGGCTGAAGTTCTGGGGCTTCAGCTTTAGTATCAGTGCTTCCAATGAATATTCAGGGTTGATTTCCTTTAGGATTGACTGGAGTCCAAGGGACTCCAACACCACAGTTCAAAAGCATTAATTCTTTGGTGCTCAGCCTTCTTTATGGTCCAATTCTCACATCTATACATGACTACTGGAAAAACCATAGTTTTGACTATAGGAACCTTTGTTGGCAAAGTGATGTCTCTGCTTTAAAATATGCTGTCTAGGTTTGTCAGAGCTTTTCTTTTAAGGATTAAGTGGCTTTTAATTTCATGAGTGAGGTCACCGTCCTCAGTGATTTTGGAGCCCAAGAAAACAAAGTCTCACACAGTTTCCATTGTTTCCTCATCTATTTGCCATGAAGTGATGGGACCGGATGCCATGATCTTCATTTTTGAGTGTTGAGTTTTAAGCCAGCTTTTTCACGCTCCTCTTTCATCTTCATCAAAATGCTTTTTAGTTCCTCTTCACTATCTGCCATTAGGGTAGTCTGCTCTGCATTTCTGAGGTTATTTACATTTCTCTAAGCAATCTTGATTCCAGCTTGTGATTTAGTAGTTTGGTACATCCCATAATGTACCCTGCATATAAGTTAAATAAGTAAGGGTGACAATATACAGCCTTGACATATTCCTTTCCCAATTTGGAACAAGTCAGTTGTTCCATGTCCAGTTCTAACTGTTGCTTCTTGATCTGCATACAGATTTCTCAGGAGGCAGGTAAGGTGGTCTGGTATTCCCATCTCTTTCAGAATTTTTCACAGTTTATTGTGATCCACACAGTCAAAGGCTTTAGGGTAGTCACTGAGGCAGAATTAGATGTTTTTCTGGAACTCTCTTGCTTTTTCTATGATCCATGGATGTTGGCACTTTGATTTCTCATTCCTTTGGCTTTTCTAAATCTAGCTTGTACATCTGGAAGTTCTTGGTTCACATACTGTTGAAGCCTAGCTTAAAAGACTTTGAGCATTAGCTTCCTAGCAAGTGAGATGAGCTCAATTGTACAGTAATTGAAATGTTCTTCAGCATTGCCCTTCTTTGGGACTAGATTGAAAACTGACCTTTTCCAGTCCTGTGGCTATTGCTGAATTTTCCAAATTTGCTGGCATAAGGAATGCAGCACTTTAACAGCATCATCTTTTAGGACCTGAAATAACTCAGCTGGAATTCCATCACCTCCTTTGTTTATAGTAATGCTTCCTAAGGCCGACTTGACCTCACACTCCAGGATGTTTGGCTCTAGGTGAATGATCACACCATCACGGTTATCTGGGTCATTAACACCTTTTTGGTATAGTTCTTCTGTGTTTTCTTTCTACTTTTTCTTAATCTCTTTTGCTTCTGTTAAGTCCTTACCGTTTCTGTCTTTTATTATGCCCATCTTAGCACGAAATATTTCCTTGGTATATCTAATTTTCTTGAAGAGATCACTAGTCTTTCCCATTCTATTGCTTTCTTCTATTTCTTTGTATTGTTCACTTAAGAAGGCTTTCTTATCTTGCCTTGCAATTCTCTGGAACTCTGCATTTAGTTGGCTATATCTTTCCCTTTCTTCTTTGCCTTTCATTTCTTTTCTCAGATATTTGTAAGGCCTCCTCAGACAACCACTTTGCCTTCTTGCAATTTTTCCCCCCCTTGGGGATGGTTTTGATTACCACCTCCTATACAATGGTATGAGCCTCTGTCCATAGTTCTTCAGGCACTCTGTCTATCAGATCTAATCTCTTGAATCTATTTGTCACTTCCACTGTATAATCAGAAGGGATTTGACTTAGGTTATACCTGAATGGCCTAGTAGTTTTCCCTAGTTTCTTTCTGTCTGAATTTCACAATAGGATCTCATCATGATCTGAACTACAGTCAGTTCCAGGTCTTATTTTTGCTGACTCTATGGAGCTTCTCCATCTTTGGCTACAAAGAATATAATCAATCTGACTTTGGTATCAACCATCTGGTGATGTCCATGTGTAGAGTTCTCTCTTGAGTTGTTGAAAGAGGGTTTCTGCTATGATCAGTGCATTCTCTTGGCAAAACTCTGTTTTAGCCTTTGCCCTGCTTCATTTTGTACTCCAAGACCAACCTTGCCTGTTAATACAAATATCTCTTTACTTTATACGTTTGCACTCCAATTCTCTATGATGAAAAGGACATCTCTTTTGGTGTTAGTTCTAGAAGGTCTTGTAGGTCTTCATAGAACCAGTCAAATTCAGTTTCATTTGCCTTTTTATCCACAGACTTGGATTACTGTGATGCTGAATGGCTTGCCTTGGAAATGAACTGAGATCATTTTGTCATTTTTGAGACTTCACCCAAGTACTGCATTTCAGACTCTTTTGTTGACTATGAGGGCTACTCCGTTTCTTCTAAGGGATACTTCCCCAGAGAGTAGATACAATGGTCATCTGAATTAAATTTGCCTGTTCCTGTCCATTTTGGTTCATTGATTCCTAAAATGTTGATGTTCACTCTTGCCATCTCCTGTTTGACCACTTCCAGTGTACCTTGGATCATGAACCTAACATTCCAGGTTCTTATGCAATATTTTTCTTTACATCAGACTTTACTCACACCACCAAACACATCCACAACTGGGCCTGTTTCCACTTTGGCTTAGCCTCTTCATTCTTTCTGGAAGTATTTCTATGCTCTTCCCCAGTAGCATTTTGGGCACATCTGAACCTTTAGGGATGGGGCCCCCTAATCTGTTCTGTAACCATCCCTCTAGAGATTCTCTTGCATGCTAAACTTGAGATCCACTAGATTAAAACTAGTGTAGGTTTGACTATATCACCTAAATGTTATTTACACTTTTATTACACAGTGGTTTTAAGGGTGAGAATGTGAGAACATACAGTTTCTAAGCTGAGAATGACCATAAAGACAATTTATTCTCTGTAAAATATTCTTTACTATATGTTTCCTGCCATCCATTATCAAATTGTTCTCTTTTGTGCTATCAACTCTTAGTTGGCCTTCAACTCTGTTGTGTCAACTATATGTGGGCATTATATTTAGAATTAATATTTGTACTTCTTAAATGAATAGATATTAGACAAATCAAGACTTTTCTTGGAAATACTATTAATAACAACTTTGTGGCTATATTTGGCAAATGTTGATTACCAAGGAAATTATAAGGAAGGAAGGAAGAAATTCTTGTACAAAGAGATGTGTCAACTGTCTCTAAAAATAAGAATGTTTCTGAGGTATAAAGAACATTTTATATCTTCTGGGGGAATTCCAGATAGTGAAAATTATGAGTACTGATATATGATCAGAATGAAAAATCTGTTATTAAATTAGATCTATCTGAAAATAGGCTGGGCTGCTTTGTGACTTACTGAGTTTTCCTGTGGTTAAGAATATTTAAGTCAACATCAAATGATAGGTTGATTGGGTGATCGAGATCCTTGCTACCCAAAGTATAGTTTCATCTGGGAGTTGTTACTGGTGCAGAATCTCAGGGTCCACCCCAGTCCAAGTGAGTCAGAATCTACAATAGAACAAGATCCATGGGTGATCTATGGGGCTTCCGGGGTGGCTCAGTGGTAAAGAATCCAGATACCAATGCAGGAGAAATGGGTTCAATCTCTGGGTTGGAGAAGATCCCCTGGAGAAGGAAATGACAACCATTATACTTGCCTGGGAAATCCCATGCACAGAGGAGCATGGCATGCTACAGTCCGTGGGGTCCCAAAAGAGCTGGACATGACTTGGTGACGTAAACAACAGCAATAAGTACCCTGTGTTTGAGAAACAGTGCTCCAGTTGACATCTAATGACTCTTTACATTACTCTAATACTTAATTCTAATAGGATTATGTTGTGATGCAGAATTTGAGTAACAGTCTAGAAGAGAAGGGGGTGAATATGTGAGCTTGAGCTCACCTTCTACTGTGAGGTCATCAACTCAATTAAATGCTACCTGTAACATAAAATGGTATGTTTCTTGAATACTGAATACTGTACCTAATGTAAGTGAGCTGTTATTTGAATAGTATTTCTACAGTTAGCTTTGGACTATTTGCCTAACACAAAAGTGAAACATATCTTTTGAATTTATTGCACTACATCATAAGAGTATTTGTACTAACTTCCAAATTATACACAATGTTGAACCCTTCTCCCAATTCCCTCCTGCATATCCTCTTCCTTATACTAAAACTAGGATATCTCAATTTCCCTTACTGAAACCTTTCCTTCTTGTTTAGAGCAGGTACCAGTTTTGTCTTCGGCTTCCTCTCTGTCCCTGATGGGTCTGTAAGAATGGACAGCAGAGGCAGAAGAAAGGAGAGTATGTTAAGGGGTGTGCAGGTATGAGAGAGCTGGAAAAGATCCAGGGAGCAGACCGCTCAAAGCTAAAATGTACTCTGGCAGGGAGTACTTAACACACAATTCTCATTTCCAAAGCTGTGAATGGAAAAGAGCTGGAGAGGTAATGAGAAGTGACAGATGCCGCCACACCCTACATTGACTCAGGTCTCTACTGCCCGAGCGAGTACCATGCCCTCGGTCTCGAGAGAAGGAAGCCGCTAAAGAAATGACAAGCACGGAAGGCCAGAGAGCCAGAAGATGCCCAAGCCTGTTTTGTCCCTAGCAGTACGGGCCAACACACGTCTTCCTGTGGAGACCATTGTGCGTGAAGCCCGGGCGAGGAGGAAGGCACCCGCCTCGTCACACCTGCCCGGCCCCAGCCCCTGCCTTAGCCGGGGGCACTGGGACCAGCGCGAGCCTCAGCAGCTTTGGGGGAGTCGTGTGTATCCGCGAGCGCGTGTACGTGAGGAGGAGAGCAAAGACGTGATTACTTCAGAATTTATTTAAGGACCGGTGGAAACCACTGCACCAGCTTCCAGGGGAAGCCCTTGTTTCAGAGGAAGAGGAGGTGGCGGCTGCCAAGGAGGAGGAAGGGGGTGGAGGCGGGGGAGACAGACGGAGGAGGAGGAGCGGCCACAGCACAGGCAAGCAGGAAGATGCTGTAGCATCCGCACTGGCGCCCAGCAGGTTGGTTCTCCCGGCCAACCGGTGCCAGCAAAGAGGCTGGGAGGCGAAGCTGGGCATGGGGGTGCTGACTGCGTGCCCTTCTGGAGAGGCAGCAGCTCTTTTAAGTGAAATAAGACACCCTTCGCGTGGAAATAGGCAGGGGGCCAGGAAGGGCTCTGCCCTGCTGCTCGCATCCCTGCGGACTCGCTTCCCTCCAGCTTTTCAACTCCTGGAGGTAGCCATAAACTCCAGAGGGGCTCCGGGTCGGGGGCTGGTTGGAGAAATTCCCTTCCAGATTCTCCTCGCACCTCTTCCCAAAGCTCACGTTTGGGGGTGACACCCTCCAGGTGGCCCGGTCGCGGAGCAGCGCCGCTTGGTTAAGTTTCTACAAGTCAAACCCAGTCCCCACTCGCCGACTCCCGCCCCGGGTCTCCAGCTGCCCGCGAGGAGCTGCGGCTGCTCCGGCAAACGGGTCGCTGCTGCTTTAAGAGCCGCCTCCCCCTCTCCTCCCTTTGACAATGGTCTGAACCGAGCTCTGCTTCCCAAAGCAAAATTTGTAATATGCCATTTTTCCGATGGACGCTTCTCCTTTTGGCTGCTGACGGAGCCGCGGGAAGATGCCGAGCTGCTGCCACGCCAGCCAGCCGGGGCACGTTCCGGGAGAACGCCGGGGCACCGAGTGTCTAAGCTGCTTTTCTCCTCCCGTTGCTAGGGAAATGGTCCAGGAGTGCCGGCTGTGAGCCTCCCCTCTCGTCAAGCCTGAGACTGCGGTTGTCATTGCTCAATTGAAGAAGCGGGACCCGAAATTACAGACATTAGGTACAGAGACTGTGTTTGAGTTACACGGTTTCCCACCTGCTTTATTTTTTCCCCCTCCCCCCTCCCCAGCCCCGGCCCCACCCCGCCCCCAGGGAAGATGAGATGCAAATTCCCTCCTTGTCAATTACTGTTCCCTACCTTTTGCTTTCCACCCCCACCCTCTCCCTTCTCCTATTTCTTGGCTGTCTCCTGTTGGGCAGGATGGACAATTTTGGTGTGGAAATTATGAAGTCAACTTCTTCAGGGTGGTGGGGGGGTGTGGCTGAGAGAGAACTGTCCAGCCAGCCTTGTGGGAGTGTGCTGGCCCTCTGGCCAGCTGTGAGTGCACTAGCGTAAAGAAAGTGCAAAATGCTGGCATTAAAAATAGAATAATATTTCCCGAGGACAGGGGACTTCAGAGTTAAATAGGAGGAGGAATATTCATGTAGTGTAATCAGACAATGGCTAGGCTTTCTTTCACCAAATTATTCCTTGTGGATTAACTGAGGTGGAGATAGGTAGGTTCTAAAGACTAAATTTTTGCAGAAGAAACTGACTACCGAGAATAATTAGATTTTTGTCTCCAGTAGGATCTAAATCCTAATTATCTGTTTGAATAAAGTGAGTCATTGACAGGAAAAAAAAAAAAGGCTTTTGTAGCACTGTCATATCTGGACACATACTGTTTGAATAGCATATATTGCTAAGAAACACTCTGGATCTTGAAAGCCCTTGGGTAATGACTCCAGTGGGCATTCAAAAGTTTTATTTTGAAATCAGAGATTTAGAAGACAGTCAAGGTTATGTGCTAAGAATAAGGGAGTTGGTTTTCCTGGTATAAAATACTTCAAGCTAAATTTCAGCACTGAGATAATTAAAGCAGCTATTTTTCTTTTTTAACAAAAAAATAAACAATGTCTCTAACTAGCCCTTGAAACCTTCAGTAATTAAATGACCAGGGCATCATCGTCTAGAAGAGTATCACATAATTCATGTATCAGTTGATTTTGGGAAGGGAATGATGAAAAGGCAAATATCAAAGCAAATTGTTAGTATGCTCTCTCTAGTTTTTTAGGAATTATGTCATACAATGAAGTTTTTAATGTTGAAAATGATTCTAAAAGTTAAAAGTGGCAATATGAGGATGAAATAGAAGATAATTTGAATGACCATAGCCTTCTGAACTATGCAAGTTACACTGAATACAGATTTTTAATTGCTTTTAACACCTAAAACACGCACTTAATAAGTTATAGTATATTTCAAAGAATATACAACTATTTTGTAATTTACACTAGACATAATATCAGTTTTATTGCAAGAAACTAAGCTAGCTCATGAAAGTTGCCTTGTTTTTTGTAGACAAATGTTTTCCTTCTAATTTTGATGAGAAGACTTTAGGTTTACTCATTCAGGTTGACTGTGAGGGGAAAAAGCAGGTACCATGTGTTCATCTTATTTCCTAAGTAACTTTTGCATAGTTGGATTTTTTTTTTTTTCCAATTGGATTTGAAAAGTTTAGAGCACTCACTGGAATTAAACCTTTAGGCATAGAAGCAGAATGAATCATAAAGGTAAAATGTTCTTTTTGCAAAGGTGAATGTTGGCTATTTTATAATAAGAATAAATACTTGAATCTGCAATAGTTCTTTATAATTTTACTATGTGTTCTCAGTCAGGTATCCTATTGGATCTATGGGCTTGTTTTTTAAAAATGCCTACATTATTATTCCTACTTTACAGAAAAGAAAACTGAAGTTTGGAGACATGAAGTGAACTGCTCTGGCTCACATGTCTTGGGAATTGAATTGAATCAAGTTCTTTTGAGTGTAAATTTAATGGACTTTCTAAATCCCTTAGCTGCTTCTCATCATAGCATCTTCCAACTAAGTCAAAGACCAACTTTTATACTGATCAAAGAGCCTAAAGTTTGTGAATGTCTAATGTTTCCTGATGACGATGGTCGTCACAACTAGAGTAGCGTATTCGGAAGAGAGGTGTAGCTGAGGTAATTGCTGCAGTTAAGTTTTTCCTCATAATTTAAAGTATTATGAGTGACTTAAGAGTAGAGGTGGGCTCAGAGCTTTCCTTCAGGAAGGACACATTTAGAACACAACTTTGAAAATGTCTAGCCAACCTTAAACTGAAACCCAGTAAATGTTTTGGCACTCATTGTCACTGTGCTACCATTTCCTTGCCCAGTATTTTGTTTTAACCTTAAATGTCAGAAAGAAACACGTTGGCTCTTGATAATGATTTCTCAGAATGACACAGCTGTTCAGTGCTGTGGATTTTATGCATGGCATGTGAACCAATTGCTTTAAATATTCAAATGTATTGGAGCTGTTTGTTTGTTTGTTTTCCAACTTCTTTTTAATTAATGTGAAGAAATTTATAACAGAAAGAGTCTCATTTTTCCCAGCTTTGTGAAATTGTTTGAATGAAATTCAGGTTGAGAAAAATAAAAATTATTTCTTTGCAACCATTAAGTGGTTAACAATATTAGCAAATGCATGAGTGTGATTGAGTGTGTACATGTGTGTTTTTAAATATTCATACGTCCTATTTGAATCACTTGTTTTAGTTTAGGGTGAAAAAGAAATTGAACAAGTCAAGTTCTTGCCTTCAGGGAGCCCAGTGTTTTGAATGATGAGCAGTAATTCAAAGGATTACTTTGAATTTTTCTAAAATTTACCCCTGCCTTAATTCTTCTGTATAGGCTGTCAGTCACAGAATACTTCCTTTTATCTTTTTAAAAGTTTCTCCTAGTTTTCAGTGGGCCTTGACCAAATAATTCACAGATAATTGAATTTCTCTATTCAATAACTCAATTTATATGAAGAATTACATAAAAAGTAATTAACTAATGAACTGTTAAATCTTGACATTTTATTTGAAAATATCACCAGAAATATTTTCCCCAAGGACAGGATTATGTAGGCAGAAAAATAAATTGACCTTGTATTATAAAACCAAAGAATGCTCCAGGATCAACAGCCAAACCAGCCTTTCTCCACATCAGACTTTTGCAAAACCAAGCCCTCTAATTAATAGCTCCTGGCTTCAGTACAACTGAAACTGAGATGGATTTGATGTTTTCTTAAACATAAGAAAGAAAAGAGTAAATGAGATAATTTTTGATTTTTAAAATGCTACACAACAGGTCAGTGTTACATCTTAATGTCTGTGTTTTCTGTTTTAAATAAATTAATTTTAAAATATTCTGAAGAGTTCATTTATTTTATGACTAGCTGCTTCTGGTTAGCAGTTAGGATGTAAACTTTCTACATTAGCTAATGTAATTTATGGCATCTGTTTTGTGGAATACTTGAAAGCGTGTTAGTCTGTATTGTTTGGATGGAAAGCAGACAAAGTAATTTGCAAGAAACAAAAGAATAAGTATAATTAGTAATATAATGACCTAAACAAATTTATTCATTTTAGTCTATATCCTAAAGCATGTGTCTAATTTAGTCAGCATAACTTGTCTACTCTGTGTAGAATACTGTAGGAATTCAGGAAGAGAGCTTGTAATAATAAAATGGGAGTTGTAAAGTCAAGAAGCTTTAAAATAGCTGTATTAAAAATTTGATAAAATTAAAAAGTAAAAGCTGATTTTTACATAAATGCTCAATTATTTTCAGATCTTCTAAATGAAAGAATGAACATAAATGCATTCATTTATTTAAGTAACACAAACATAATTTGCTTCCTACCTGTTAAATGTCAGCCACTATGCTTGCTTTTAACAATGTGATAACAAATAAGGGTAAAATGGAGGTATTAGTTATAACTGATTTGTAAATTTGAATGGGAAGAAAGATGATCAATTAATAAGTGTTACAACATCTTATTATAAATTGAATGGGGTGGGGTAAATCATTAAAAAAAAATCTTTGAGAAGTAAATGAAATCAAGCTGTGTTTTTGTAGGCAGGAGATATGTAGATTGTCATGCAAAGAGAAAGCAGTTGGTTTGAGGAAGTCAGTGAATCATATTTCACTGAGGTCAGACTTTTAGTATGGTAGGATTTGGGGCAGTGGGGAAAGGAGAAAGGCTGATGAGCTGCAAAGAGTTGGGTGAGCTGAGGGTCAAGTGGGTTTATTGGAAATCTTTTTTTACTAAGATTTCTCTCCCCTTTAATTTAAGCAATGATGTGTGAAGTGATGCCCACGATTAATGAGGACACCCCAATGAGCCAAAGGGGTTCCCAAAGCAGTGGCTCGGACTCAGACTCCCATTTTGAGCAGCTGATGGTGAACATGCTGGATGAAAGGGATCGTCTTCTAGACACCCTTCGGGAAACCCAAGAAAGCCTCTCACTTGCCCAGCAAAGACTGCAGGATGTCATCTATGACAGAGATTCACTCCAGAGACAGCTCAATTCAGCCCTGCCACAGGTATGCCTCCTGGGAGCTTCTGTCCTTCCTACTGCAGCTGAAAATGTGATAATGATAAGATATAAGCTTTTCTTTATTTCCATTCTGATAATTACTTTTGCCCTTAGTAGATATGATATGCAAATTTTGGTGAGAAAAATTTAATAGGTAATTAGTTCACATGCAACTTTGCCTCAAACAAAATAGTGGGAGATTTGAAGTGGGAATTTGAAGTGGGAGACTTGAAGCATGGGTCCCAACGTGTTTCTCTTGGAAATTTTATTTGTTTTTTGGTGGAGGTGGAAGATCACCTGTTGATCAGCTTTAAATTACCAGAGTGTGAAAATAGATAGTTTTCTCTTTCTTGCTTTTTAAACACTATTATGATATTTGGGCTTCCCTAGTAGCTCAGCTGGTAAAAAAAAAAAAAATCCACCTATAATGCAGGAGACCCCAGTTTGATTCCTGGGTTGGGAAGATCCCCGGAGAAGGGATAGGCTATCCATTCCAGTATTCTTGGGCTTCCCCTGGTGGCTCTGATCGTGGGAGACCTGGGCTTGATCCCTCGTTGGGAAGATTCCCCTGGGGAAGGGCAAACCCCCTCTAGTATTCTTGCATGGAGAATCCCCATGGACAGAGGAGCCTGGGGGCTACAGTCCATGGGGTGACAAAGAGTTGGACACAGCTGAGCGACTTAGCACACATGACATTTGGAAAGATGTATTTTACATTTCCAGTTTTGTGGTCTGTCTTTGGAAATGATAGTGCTTGGAAGTCTGTTGTCCAATAGTTTTTATTTGTCTTTCTTTAGAAAAGGTTAATACTGCTTAAAATTATTGAATTTAATGATGTATTACCCTCCCTTCAAAAAAGACATTTCAACGAGTTTCTTTAAAAAAGAAAAGTATTTTGGAGATAGGAGAATAGGCAAAAGTTCAGCTTTATTCTCACAAACTTAAAATTGTTACATTTTAACAATTTTAAGTAAATATTTATAAAATAATTATTTTATGTGATATGTAATAACATGTTATATGTGTTATGTGTATGTATAATAATAATATTATTACTATTATATGTAGTAATATTATAACATTTTTAATATATTATTGTCATATACTTATTTTACAGAAAAAAGTGATATTTTAAGGATTTTCAGCTAATTTATATACAAATTTAATAATGAGTCAGATCTCTTATTTAAGAATAGCATATTTTAGGTATGAGAAGCATCATAGAATGAATTAAGTTTTTAATAATCACCCCTCAATAAATATTTTTCTTTTAAAAGCAAGTTTGATTGGCCCTTTACTTAAAAGACAGTACAGCAAATGCTGAAGAGTTGATCTTTCTCCATAAATTTATGTCTTGTAGGTAATATCTTTTTATAACTGAAAATTACATAATCAATGTTGATAGAATTCTAAACCAACCATACTATAAACATGTAGTATGATGTTGAGATATTTATGACTTTCAGAATAAAAAGGATCTCCTAGATTGCTCTGTCACGTTCCCATTAGGTAATTCCATGATTCCCATCCCAGTTCATTTTCAGTCTGTTTTGTGTTGAGATGCAATAATATTTCCAATAACTCTAACCTGATGACATACACTGATTTGTTTACACAGAATGTATTGTATTGGTTCATTTCAAAGGACAACTGTCATACTTCACCAAGAATTATATTTTTCCAACTAGACATTTCAGTATTTACAACTGTTCTTCATACAGTCATTTCTAGAATGATTATCATCATGCTTGCTCACCTCCAGAATTATCTGAGTTGGTTAATGCTGTTGTTAAAATATGGTCTTATAACCAATCACACTATTCCTTACCTTCTGTGATGAGCACAGAATAGGGCAATCATTTCTTTTTCTGGATAGAGTGTTTCATGAAGAATCCTAGAATTGTATTATTTTATTATTTGGGGGGCCAGTTCAACATACTTTTATTATGCATTAGAATGGCAAAAAACTGAAGTTTGTAATTGAGTTCCAAAAATACCATGTATTTTTCCCACACTCTTCTTAGAAGTTGACTCTTTGGTCCTAAGTGTAGGACTATACAGGTACCCCTCCTAAGGTTATCTTCGTATATTTTATTTAAGCTTGATGCTATTAGTTTCTGATGCTAACCCTATTAAGATGATTCTAAGAATAATTTGGGTCTTACATTTTTTTTCTCTATCATGGTGACATGATAGAGACAGGGGTGAATCTTTTATAAAGATGTTGTAAAAGTAAAATATTAATGCTAGAATATCTGGGAGGGAAAGGAGAAAACTGAAAATTTTTCACATATTTATATATATATATAGTGTAGATAAACCTCTTTTAAATGGTATAGGAATGAAAATATCTTAATTATAGCATTCAGTTACGTTGAAAATCTGTATTATATCTTCAAAATGTGAAAGTGAAAGTTGCTCAGTTGTATCTGACTTTTTGCTACCCCATGGACTATACAGTCCATGGAATTCTCCAGGCAAAAATACTGGAGTGGGTAGCCATTCCCTTCTTCAGGGGATCTTCCCAATCCAGGGATCGAACCCAGGTCTGCAACATTGCAGGTGGATTCTTTACTGTCTGAGCCACACCTAAATTTAAAATTTTTGACTTTTAATTAATTATATTGGTACACAATCTCTTATCCAAACCCCTTGTGTTTTAATGTTCAGAATTTTCCTAATTTATGTTCTGTATGTATTGTAAAACTTAAACTATGATCTCCTCTAGCCAAACTCTAGGAAACACTATATAATTATACACTTCATATTTCTGAAGAAATATGAGAAATTCCTACTGTGTGAAAAATACTAAGACTATAAATGGCCTCATACTTACAAATAAATGTCAGTTTTCAGAGTGTTTGAGTTTGGGAATTATAGATTAGGGATTAGGAGCCTGTACATTTACATGGGTATAGTTCTAGTCTCTTATAACACTTTGACACAGTTTTCAATATTTATATTTTACTATTAGAAATATTTAATAACCTTAGCAATCCACAGGACATTAAATATAGTGATAGTCCTTTAATTTGTTAAAGCAAATACTTCATAACCTAATCTGCAACTTCAGGGATTTAAGTTTTCTGCCAGTTACAGAGGAATATAAAATTCTTCAATTGGCATCCTTCAACCTTTTAAAATATTTTGTAAGCAATGTACCTGAGAAGAAAATGACTCCTGTAAATGTGAGTTTTTCAGTTCAGTTCAGTCACTCAGTTGTGTCTGACTCTTTGTGTCTGACTCTTTGAACTGCAACATGCCAGGCCTCCCTGTCCATCACCAACTCCCAGAGTTTACTCAAACTCATGTCCATTGAGTCGGTGATGCCATCCAGCCATCTCATTCTCTGTCGTCTCCTTCTACTACTGCCTTCAATCTTTCCCAGCATTAGGGTCTTTACCAATGAGTCAGTTCTTCCCATCAGGTGGCCAAAGTATTAGAGCTTCAGCTTCAAATCATTCCATCCAATGAATATTCAGGACTGATTTCCTTTAGGATGGATTGGTTGGATCTCCTTGCAGTCCAAGGGACTCTCAAGAGTCTTCTCCACACCACAGTTCAAAAGCATCAATTCCTCAGCGCTCAGCTTTCTTTATTGTCCAACTCTCACATCCATACATGATCCCTGGAAAAACCATAGCTTTGACTAGATGGACCTTTGTTGGCAAAGTAATGTCTCTGCTTTTAAATATGCTCTCTAGGTTGGTCATAACTTTTCTTTGCGTCTTTTAATTTCATGGCTGCAGTTACCATCTGCAGTGATTTCGGAGCCCCCCAAAAATAAACTCACTGTTTCCATTGTTTCCTCATCTACTTGCAGCAAAGTGGTGAGACCAGATGCCATGATCTTAGTTTTCTGAATGTTGAGTTTTAAGCAAACTTTTTCATGCTCCTCTTTCACTTTCACTAAGAGGCTCTTAGTTCTTTGCTTTCTGCCATAAGGGTGGTATCATCTGCATATCTGAGGTTATTGATATTTCTCCCAGTAATCTTGATTCCAGCTTGTGCTTCATCTAGTCAAGCATTTCTCATGATATACTCTGCATATAAGTTAAATAATTAGGGTGACAATAAACAGCCTTGACATATTCCTTTCCCGATTTGGAACCAGTCTGTTGTTCCATGTCCAGTTCTAACTGTTGTTTCTTGACCTGCATACAGGTTTCTTAAGAGGCAGATTAGGCAGTCTGGTAGTCCCATCTCTTTCAGAATTTTCCACAGTTTGTTGTGATCCACACAGTCAAAGGCTTTGGCATAGTCAATAAAGCAGAAATAGATGTTTTTCTGGAACTCTCTCACTTTTTTGATGATCCAGCAGATGTTGGCAATTTGATCTCTGGTTCCTCTGGCTTTTCTAAAACCAGCTTGAACATCTGGAAGTTCATGGTTCACGTACTGTTGAAGCCTGGCTTGGAGAATTTTGAGCATTACTTTACTAGTGTGTGAGATGAGTGCAATTGTGCAGTGGTTTGAGCATTCTTTGGCATTGCCTTTCTTTAGGATTAGAATGAAAAATGACCTTTCTAGTCCTATGGTCACTGCTGAGTTTTCCAAATTTGCTGGCATATTGAGTGCAGCACTTTCACAGCATCATCTTTTAGGATTTGAAATAGCTCAACTGGAATTCCATCACCTCCACTAGCTTTGTTTGTAGTGATGCTTCCTAAGGCCTGCTTGACTTCCCATTCCAGAATGTTTGGCTTTAGGTGAGTGATCACACCATCGTGATTATCTGGGTCGTGAGGATCTTTTTTGTACAGTTATTCTGTGTATTCTTGCCACCTCTTCCTAATATCTTCTGCTTCTGTTAAGTCCATACCATTTCTGTCCTGTATTGTGCCCATCTTTGCATGAAATGTTCCCTTGGTATTGTGAGTTTTTAGGCAGAAATAAAGTATGTAAAATAAAAACTACGATAATGTAAGAGTGAAGTTTGTTTTAGCAAACACGGAATAGAATTCAAAGCTGAGTCAAATTTTATGACATATTATGTTTTCAATTGCCTATACAATAATTTTTAGTTGTTGATGATTTTGTGTTTTGTGTTAGTCATTTTCTCTCCTATCATTTTTTCAGGAACAAATGCAATGGTGATTTTTACAGTCTTAACTGTGAAAATATTGTGTAGTCATATTGTTTACTTTTTTCATTATGTAATTAAAGGTGTTCAACAAGGACTGATAATTCCACATCATTCCACATTTAGGCCTGATGTTTCTAAGCAGTACACTGATGTATAATGCACAGATCCATTTTAATGAGCCATAGAATCTGAGATTCAAGATGCCCAAACTCATTTATCATCTGCCTCTCACTCAACCAAAGTTGCTCTAGCTCTTCATCCAAACACTTGATAGTCCTCATAGCTGACTGCCCAAGAATAGCCCAAGAATACTGGAGTGGGTAGCCTATCCCTTCTCGGTAGCGGATCTTCCCGAACCAGGAGTCAAACCAGGGTCTCCTGCAGGCTGATTCTTTACCATCTAATGTATCAGGGAGGCCCTTTTTCAGCATCTTATTTAGCATATATTGTGGGTCTTCTGTTTATTACTGAATGATTACATATGTTTGTAATGGGGATAGAAAAAAAAAAAAGAACATAGTTTTTTTCCCAGAGAATGTAGGAAATAGATATAACATTAATAGGTAGAAATTAATATAGTACCAGAAGATTATAGAGGTACTAAAAGTATTTGTACCACAACACTGATATGTAATAAACTACATAAAGTTTCATGTGGAAGATGCTATTAGAGATATTTTTAAGAGAAGGTTAGAAAGGACTAGAGGATATTTTGTATCGGACAGTATAATTATGCCGGGATGATCCTGCTGAAGAATATGTGGGGACTGAAATTTAGCCTGTGCTCTGCTCCAGGCTAGGTGAGGTGTTCCTAATTCCCAGAAAGGAACCAGCTAAGCTAGCGTATCCCTGGTTAAAAAGAGAAGAGTAAATAGGAATTAAATAAGGAGAATGACTGAGAGATTTGTTGTTGAAGGGCTGTAGGGTAGGAATGCATCTTTTGTTTAGTGATAGTGGAGGATTCTGGCCTGTTCGTATGTGTGGTGAAAGCTCAGGATGGACATTTGTATACAGAGTAATCAATAGAAGCTTGAGTGAACTCGTGACATGATAAGGCAATAATGAAGGGATGTTGTTCTTCCATTTTGATTCAGGATAGGTTATATAATACTTGTGTATCAGTTACCTATGGCTAAAATAATGCTATGTAACAAACAACATGAAACTTCATTATCATGCAATATAATGGGTTTAAGGAATTCAGCTGACCTTTACTGGGCTTCCCAGGTGGTGCTAATGGTAAAGAATCTGCCTACCAATGCAGGAGATGTAAGAGACATGGGTTTGACTCCTAGATTAGGAAGATCCCCTGGAGGAGGAAATGGCACCCTACTTCAAGATTTTTGCCAGGAGAATCCCATCTACAGAGAAGCCTGGCAGCCTACAGTCCACGGAGTTGCAAAGAGTTGGACAAGACTGAGTGCCTGAGCCTGACCTTGACTTGGATTGGTTAATCTTGGCTGGGCTTACTAGGCCACTGGTTGTCTGAAAGTGGACTCAATTAACTGTATGTTAACTGGCTATTGTTTGATCTAGGATGGCCTTAGCTGGACCAGCTCGGGCCCCTCAACTCTAAGTTTGTATCTGATCCTTCAATAAGATAGTCTGTGCATGTTTTCATGGTGATGGCAAGAGAGTAAGGGCAAAGCAAAAAAAAAGCAAGTACTTTTTAAGCTTCTGCTTGGGTCTTTTTTCTTTATTTTTTGGTAATACTCCTTGGCCAAGCCAAGAGACAGAGTGGAAAGCAATATTACATGGCAAAATTACAAGGATGCATGAAACACAGTTAACATCAGTATAACAAAACTACCACAAATAGATGTTAAAAGAGTCATTTGGGTCATTATTATGTTAGAAGAGCTTATTGTGATAATGTAATCATTTTGATGAGGTGTGGGAATTGGAAATAGGACTGTGAACCCTGAAACTAAGAAAGGCATGTCAATGTAGAGAATATTGAGGAGAGAGAATGGACATAGCGAGAAAATGAACTAAATGGCTGTGACTTTGGACTGAAGTTAGAAGATCTGAATTTGAATTGGAGTTCTTCCGCTTATTAGCTAAGCTGTCAAGGGTAAGTGACTGACTTCTCTGAAACCCTATTTTTTTAATTGGAAGGAGAGGATGATATCTACCATATGAGTGGTTAAAAGGTGGTGTGCGTATGTGCTTCAGAAACCTTAAACATTATTAAATGTCGCCTGGTATTTTTCATAAATTGCAATGCACCAGTATCTACTCTGATGAGGAATTAAGTTAAAAGAGGCTACTTGTGGAGAAGAGGGAAACATTAATACTTTAACATTTTAAAAAACAAAATATTTAAGTGAAACTTACTGGAAGTGACAGAAGTCACTCTTATTCCAGAGACGCTGTCCCTAGGTATATTTTTGGCTTGCTACTTACTACTTACTAGCTTAATACCTTGGTCAAAGTAATTAGTTCAAATAATGATAGAACCTGCCTCATAAGGTCATTATGAGACATAAAATGAACTGGAACATGTCAAATGATCAGTTCGTACCTCGCAGATAGTACATGCTCAATAAATGTTAAATGCAGCTATTGATGTTATTATTACCATAGATATTACCATCATTATCCTTAGCCAATCTTAATGGCACAGTTTTCCTGGGTAATAATGAACACCAGCGCAAATTGAACGTACTAAAAATTCTACTCTCCACAATCACTATCAAATTTTGTAAGTTTTTGATTCATCTTATTAAAAAAAAATCTTAATTGCACTTTCTTAAATTGTTTTCCCAATTTCTTCACTTCCTTGATGGCCAGTCTCACGTCTCTTAAGTCAAACAATAGCCTTCCTGTTGTGCTAAGATCACATCTGGATTGAGAGCTCCTTCCTTTTCAGTGAGACCTAATGCCATCATACCACACACAGAAGGGTTTTATCCTTCACGCCTGTCAAAAATAGAGATGCTGTATCTTTTGCTATCTCTGATTATGGTTATTCTGTTCTTAAAATGTGTTTCTCTTTCTTCCTGTTATTTTTCCCCCAGCCAAATGAAATGGTACTTACCCTCAGCCTTTATTTCCTGTTATTTATAGCCTTTTATTTGTCTTTATTTATAACTTTTTTTGTGTGACAGTGCTGTGAGGCATGCAGGATCTTAGTTCCCTGACCAGGGACTGAACCCATGCCCACTGCAGTTGAACGGTGGAGTTCTAACCACTGGACTGCCAGGGAAGTCCCTCTCTTTTCTTCTTTAACTCTTATAATAAGGCTTCTATCATCACCATTCTCCTAAAAACACACTCCTGTATGCCACCAATGTGTGCATATTTTGCAAATCTAGTGATCCCCTTACATTCTTCATGTTCATGGCCTCTTTGTGCCAAAACATGCTATTCATTATCTCATCTTGAAATTCTCATGTCCTTAATTCTTCATAACCACTCCCCTCAGAGGCTACAAGCTGTGTTGTTCTCTAGTACTCACTCTTTTCCTACATATTCTCATATACTTATTTCTATCCATGCTCATCTTTATTTACCTATGTTCTCCAACCTTAAGCACTACCTTCTTTAATACTTCCCTCCAAACCCTTGATCCCCTCCTTTTTATCTCCGCCTTTGACTTTTTTTTGTCTCCTTATCTTGAATTTCTCCCTCTCCTTCTCAACTGGCTTTTTGGTAACATATTCAAATCTGTTTCTTAAAAGTACAGTGATGGTAAGTTCAATAACAACAAAAGAATTCCTTAACACTGTGTCTCCATTTAGCTACCAATCTCTTTTTTCCTTTATTTCCCAACTTGTCTATTTTCACTGTCTCAATGTCTTCATCTTCTATCCACTTTTTGAGCAACTGCAGTTGGACTCTCCTTCTGAAACCTTACTAAAAATTATGTTACCAGTTACCAACTGATGAATGTAGTAGGTTTGTTTTATTAAAATTCACTGCAAAATTTGACACTGTGATTAACTCCCTTCTCAAAAAATACCTCCCAAGATAAACAAACAACAACAACAACAAAAACATTTCACTGTTAACTTTCATGATAGCACATTGTCTTCATTCCTAAATCTTTCAAACTTTTTTCTCCTAATACTTTTTTCTGTGAGCAATTCCTCACTTAGCCACTTTTAAAATGCTAGATAATAAATAGAAGATGACTGACAGTAATATCTAACATTTCTGAACACTCCACCTATGCCAGGTAATGTTTCACTGAAGCATCCAGATATTAAAATGGGAGGCCATCTTTCTGTTTGAGGGGAGGCTAAACTAGTGAGGTGCAAGACTTTATTTGCAGGAGGTGCTAAGATATAATCCAACTAATTTGTCCAATATGAGCTAAAACTCCATTTTAAGACTCTACAAAAGTTGGTAAAGCTAGAAGAGAGACAGAACTGTTTCACATAGCAGTTGGTATGCTGTGCATCATCTACCACACCACGTATGAAGCATGGGGTGATTCCTGTTCAACGTAGTCAAGTGAGAAGGGCTTCATGGGAAATGTTCAGAGAGCTTGATGTGCTTCCTCCAGAAGTTGAAGAATACAGAGGCTGAAGTCTAAAAGCCACAGCTGTGGCCAGAGATGCCCCTGTCTCTATAGCAGGTGGCACCTGTCAGATAAACTGCAACTCCTCCAGTATCAACACAAAGGTTAGTTTTTTGAAGAGCAAGAAGTTCCCTCTAAAGGGGATATTACTTAGGGTAATTTCTGTGTAAACCCACAAAGTAGAATGTTAAAACCCAGAGTTTCTAATTGGTGAGCAATGAGTGACAAATTGGGAGACTGACTTCAGAGAAGATACTGAAAGCAAGTCAGTGAAAACCAAAGAATCTACAGAGGGGTTTTTTTGAGGAAGCCACGAATGCACCTTGGGAGAAGGACCATTGATTATCTATTTGCCATTCAGAAAGCCCCGTCATGGATGACATGTAGGTCAGCCCATACCACTGTGATCTTTCTCCCCAGGTTCCCCTTCCATGGCCCTGATTCTTAGAAGGGTCAGAAACTATTGCTATGAGTAGGGGATGTCAGAGTAAAGAGAGACCATGCCCTCCTCCTCCAAGGCTTGAAACAAGCCTGAACTAAGTGTTGTGGGTGGGTGGGGAGGATGGCCGGGGCTGGGAAGGACAGAGCACATCTTCAGGTTGGAACAGGAGCTCAGAGCTAGTATGTTACTGAACTAGCACTATGGAATTGTGAGACTATATTGAACTAGCCCTATGAAACTGTGAGACTGGATAATTTCAGAACAAAAGGAAAGATAGTTTATATTCTAAGCATGAACAAAAAAACTTAGCACATTTGGCTGAACTTTCATTTGGGGCTAATTTCTTTACCTGAGGGAGTCAGAAGACAGATAATAATATTAATTTCTGAATCAATCCTTAAAACATTCCAATGAGAGTGTTATCATTCCCATTTTACAGATGATAAAACTGAAGCATAGACAGGCTAAGTAACCTGTTCCACCAGGGTTCTATTCATGGCTTACTTTTGTTTTACTCTTAGTCATCTTTATTTCATTATATTTATAATGAAGTATTTAACTTCTCTAGAAACCTTTAGGGCTTCCCTTGTGCCTCAGTCAGTATATAATTTGCCTGCAAGGCAGGAGACCTGGGTTTGATTCCTGGGTTTGGCAGCTACCCTGGAGAAGGAAATGGCAACCCACTCTAGTATTCCTGCCTGGAGAATCCCATGGACAGAAACCTTTAAGAGACATGGGCCACAGAAAGCACTCATCAGAAATACTCCTAAGTTCTAACAAGGAAGGAAATAAGTAAGTGAAGTCACTCAGTCATGTCCGACTCTTTGCGACCCCATGGACGGTAGCCTACCAGGCTCCTCTGTCCATGGGATTTTCCAGGCAAGAGTACTGGAGTGGGTTGCCATTAAGGAAATGTGAAATGATTATTAGAGCTGGTATAATTATACTGAAAATAAGTATTCAAGGACCCCAAATCTTCATATTTATGTTACCATGAATTTGCCTTTTTATGTACTGAGCATACTTTATAGCCCATTAGGTCCACCTAATAAGTAGGACAGTATAGGCTTTATGGAAAAGTATTTAATTAGAAATTACAATACCTGGATTCTAGTTTCAATTTTGCCAAACCCTGTGACAATAGAACACCACTGAACTTCTGAGGCTTCTGTTTACTTACATATAAAAGAAGGAATTCTAGTACCATTTAAAATGTTGTATACGTGTGCCAGTTTCAAATGATTATAAAGGGTATGCACCTCAGCTTTACTAATTTATTCACAGCCACTTAATATACAATTATTGTTTATTCAACAATATTTTAGGGCCTACTCTGAGTCAGGTTCTGTGTTTACAGGATAGTGTGGCTGATACATACTTGTTTTTTTTTTTTTTTTTATTTTAAGACTTTAGTCAATTATGGTTTCTAGGAATCTGTTATGGTATTAAGAATATAATGTCTATAATCCACTGAATATTATATTTATTTGTAAATTCTTTGAAACTATCATCTCTAGTTATTTTATTGCCTTTTATTCTCAACTGTGATGAACTGTCCGTGTTTCTATAATAGGCTGGTTCCCTCTTGTGTTCTAGAATCTCCTCACCTCCTGCTATTCTAGGACAAAACATTTTCCATCTTTTTTCCTACATCAACAATAATGTGTCCATCTCTAATGAATTATAACCAACAGCTTTAAATATTCCTATAATTCTCGCATTTAAAAAACCTATCAACACCCTGCCATACCAAGATGGCACCACATTTATCTTTCCCTTTGCAGGAAAAGTTCATTTTTTTTCCCTATACTTGTTCTAATTTCTCTCTCCTTATTTCTCTTGAATCTATACCGCTCAGGTATAGATGAAACCCCATCAGTTTCATCTAAACTACTCTTGCAAATATTATTTATAACTTCCATATTGCTAACTATAGTGATAAAGTTTCAGTCTCCATTTGTTTTATCATTAGACACTTTTCTTGTACTTTCTTCATTTGGCTCTAAGTCAGCCCACTTGCCTGGTTTTCCTTCTACCTTTATTGGTTATTCCCCAGTCTTCGTTGTTAGTTGCTTCTCGTCCCCCTGACTCATTAATACTTGATTTCTCCTCTTTCTACCTCTATTGACACCATTGATTATTTCTTCCATCTCCCAGTTTTAAATAACATCTAAATATTGATAACAATGGAATTCACATTTCTAATCCAGACATTTCCTCTGACCTTCAGACTCATATTGCCAAGATTTAGAAATTTAAAATGTCCAAAACTGAGTTTGTGATCTTCAGTTAGTCTTATGCATCTCAATTAACAGCAGTGCTAATCTTATGCACATGTATATGTGTTTAGTCACTCAGTTGTGTCCGATTCTTTGTAACCCCATGGACTATAGCTCACCAGGCTCCTCTGTTTTTTGAGATTTTCCAGACAAGAATACTGGAGTGGGTTGTCATGTCCCTCCAAGGGATCGAACCCAGGTCTCCTGCATTGCAGGCAAGTTCTTTACCACTAAGCCACCTGGAAATCCCAATCTTATGTGGGCTTAGGCCAAAATATTGGTGTCTTGCTTCTTTCACATTTGTATTCAATTTAGCAGTTAAACCTTTCAGTTTTAGCTTCAAAGTATACATAGAACTGAACCACTATAATCACCTCTACAATTGCACCTTAGGAGTCACTGTCTTTTCCAAGTAGACTAGGATTTTCCTAACTGGTCTCCTTGCTTGTATCCCTGTACTTTATCATTTTATTGCAAAAAGAACAGCAAGAGAGATCCTGACTCTGATAAAAGGCAAGTCAGATTTTGTTTCACATCTGTTCAAGTCTGTGAAATGCTTTTCCATTTCAATGTAAAAGCCCAGGTCTTTAAACTGGGTCAAAGGTCTAACATATGCCCCCTCCTCTTTATCTGTCATATATCATCCCTTGCTATTATCTAGCTCACTCAACTTTACTCCTACCATCCTGATTTTCTTTCTTTTCAACATGTCAGGCATTCAACTGCCTTAGGGACTTTGCCGTGACCCTTCCTAAAGCCTGGGAAAGTTGCCTCTCCATAAAAACATGCTCTCTCAGCTCATTTGGGCTTTACTCAGATATCACATTCTCAGTGAGACCCTGCCTGATCACCCTATTTAAAATTATAATCTCTCTTTCTGCTAAACTGTGTCTGACTCTTTATGACCAAATGGACCACAGCTCGCCAGGCTCCTCTATCCATGGAATTCTCCAGGCAAGAATACTGGAGTGGGTTGTATGCTCTCCTCTAAGGTATTTCCCAACCAAGGGATCGAAGCTGTGGGTTTCTTATGTCTCCTGTTTTGGCAGGTAAGTTCTTTACCACTAGCACCACCTGGGAATAGCCCCTCCTTAATACTCCCAGTTCTTCTCTAGTTTTACTCCATAGCACTTATAAGCATCTATCATAGTGCATATTTTATTTGTCTGTCTTGTTCATTATCTCATTCTCCCTCACTATATTCTATTCTATGAAGCCAGGAGATTCTTTTTTAATGGTTCACAGCTGTGTTTTCTGCCTACAGCAGTATCTGGCATTTAGTTGTTCAAAAATACTAAATAATAAAATGAACACAAAAATCAGTTCTTTGCTTTCTGAACACGTTCTCTATATTCTGTGCTTATTTGGAAAGTCATATAGTCATAAACATGTTAGACAGCATATATTAAGTATCTTCATAAAACAGAAGAACAAATATAATTTATAAAGCCTTATGGCTAGAGTGTTTGTAACACTAAAGTCATAGTATATATGAGGCTGGTGTTATACTATACTTCAAACCCCTTCCATAATGAAGTGAGTTTTATATCAAGAGGTGGTGGCATTTTGAATATTTTACAAATCAGAGCATGGAAGATCAGAATGTAAATAACTTTCTTTTAAGATATGAATAAATTCCTTTGACTTCAAATTTCTTTTAGCATTTTTATGCTCTTTGACTAAGGAATTTAGCTCCTAAATCAAGTCAGCTTTCATAAAAGAAATGGTAAAAATAGTTTTGTGATGTTATAAAACTACTACCAGTGTTTCGTATCTATATCTGACTTTCATTATGAGAAAACAATAATAAAAGTAGAATGTTTGGGTTACTTTTTTTTTTTGAAGCAGTTTATTGTTTTGCTCGTTCTCATTGTCATTCTCTCAAAAAAGAAAATATTAAAAGAGAAAAAAACCATTAGTATTCTCAAGATGAATTTCTAACCTGAATTTTCCACTAAATCTTATAGTCTACTTTGGCATACTTGATGTTAGCATCCATATGATTCATTTGTTTTTTGTTAATCTTTGAAGAGAACATCTAGATTCCATACAAAGATATTGAAATTCACACTATTTACTTTCCCTGGATAATTCTCTTCATAGTTTTATGGCTCAAAGCTAGGTAGCAGCCACAAAAATGCTGTAGTTTGGGAAAGGAGAGTTTAGACTACAGTGAAATTCTTCTAAAACATAACTATCACACCCTGGGTAATTATATCATACATCTTTGTATTGATCACTGCAATTTAATTTACAAAGTGGTAGCTCTGTTAGCTTATTCTGTATGGTCCTTAGTAAGCCCTTAATATTTCTTATCCAACTATTTAACAGTCATAAAGATTATGTGATTTAATGTTACTGAAGATTAGTAGGTCAAAGGTACATAGGATTCACATTTTAAATTACTCATTGTATGCTAATCCAAGTTTTATTTGTGATTCTAGTGATTTTTTTTTTACATAAAAGTCTGCTAATTTCCCCAAAACATGACAGAATTTATTAAATGAGATTCTGTTTAGTTCAGTCGCTCAGTCATGTCTGACTCTTTGCAACCCCATGAATCGCAGCACGCCAGGCCTCCCTGTCCATCACCAACTCGCAGAGTTTATCCAAACTCATGTCCATTGAGTTGGTGATGCCATCCAACCATCTCATCCTCTGTCGTCCACTGTCGACTGTCCACTGTCGTCCACTGTCCACTGTCATTCTCTGTCGTCCTGCCCTCAATCTTTCCCAGCATCAGGGTCTTTTCAAATGAGTCAGCTCTTGCATCAGGTGGCCAAAGTATTGGAGTTTCAGCCCAAACATCAGTCCTTCCAATGAACACCCAGGACAGATCTTTAGATGGACTGGTTGGATCTCCTTGAAGTCCAAGGGACTCTCAAGAGTCTTCTCCAATACCACAGTTCAAAAGCATCAATTCTTCAGTGCTCAGCTTTCTTTATAAACTCTCACATTCATACATGACCACTGGAAAACCATAGCTTTGCCTAGAAGAACTTTGTTGACAAAGTAATATCTCTGCTTTTTAATATGCTGTCTAGGTTGGTCATAACTTGCCTTCCAAGAAGTAAGCATTTTTTTAATTTCATGGCTGCAGTCACCATCTGCAGTGATTTTGGAGCCCAAAAAAGTAGTCAGCCACTGTTTCCACTGTTTAACCATCTAGTTGCCATGAAGAGACAGGACCGTATGCCATGATCTTAGTTTTCTGAATATTGAGCTTTAAGCCAACTTTTTCACTCTGTTCTTTCACTTTCATCAAGAGCTCTTCAGTTCTTCTATACTTTCTGCCATAGGGTGGTGTCATCTGCATATTTGAGGTTATTGATATTTCTCCCAGCAATCTTGATTCTAGCTTGTCCTTCATCCAGCCTAGTGTTCCTCCTGATGTACTCTGCATAGAAGTTAAATAAGCAGGGTGACAATATACAGCCTTGATGTACTCCTTTTCCTATTTGGAACCAGTCTGTTGTTCCGTGTCCAATTCTAATTGTTGCGTCCTGACCTGAATATAGGTTTCTCAAGAGGCAGGTCAGGTAGTCTGGTATTCCTATCTCTTTCAGAATTTTCCACAGTTTATTGTGATCCATACAGTCAAAGCTTTGGCATAGTCAATAAAGCAGAAATAAATATTTTTCTGGAACTCTCTTGCTTTTTCGCTGATCCAGCGGATGTTGCCAATTTGATTCACATTTTAATGTGAATCTGCCTTTTCTAAAACCAGCTTGAACATCTGGAAGTTCACGGTTCACGTACTGTTGAAGCCTGGCTTGGAGAATTTTGAGCATTACTTTACTAGCGTGTGAGATGAGTGCAATTGTGCAGTAGTTTGAGCATTCTTTGGCATTGCCTTTCTTTGGGATTAGAATGAAAACTGACCTTTTCCAGTCCTGTGGCCACTGCTGACTTTTCCAAGTTTGCTGACATATTGAGTGCAGCACTTTCAAAGCACTGTCTTTTAGGATTTGAAATAGCTCAACTGGAATTCCATCACCTCCACTAGCTTTGTTTGTAGTGATGCTTTCTAAGGCCCACTTGACTTCACATTCCAGGATATTTGGCTCTAGGTGAGTGATCACATCATCTTGATTATCTGGGTCATGAAGATCTTTTTTGTACAGTTATTCTGTGTATTCTTGCCAGCTCTTCCTAATATCTTCTGCTTCTTTTAGGTCCATACCATTTCTGTCCTTTATTGAGCCCATCTTTGCATGAAATATTCCCTTGGTATCTCTAATTCTCATGAAGAGATCTCTAGTCTTTCCCATTCTATTGTTTTCCTCTATTTCTTTGCATTGATCACTGAGGAAGGCTTTCTTATCTCTCCTTGCTATTCTTTGGAACTCTGCATTTAAATGGGTATATCTTTCCTTTTCTCCTTTGCTTTTTGCATCTCTTCATTTTCACAGCTATTTGTAAGGCCTCCTCAGACAGCCATTTTGCTTTTTTGCATTTCTTTTTCTTGGGGATGGTCTTGATCCCTTTCTCCTGTACAATGTCATGAACCTCCATCCATAGTTTATCAGGCACTCTGTCTATCAGATCTAGTCCCTTAAATCTATTTCTCACTTCCACTGTATAAGGGATTTGATTTAGGTCATACTGAATGGTCTAGTGGTTTCCCCTTCTTTCTTCAATTTAAGTCTGAATTTGGCAATAAGGAGTTCATGATCTGAGCCACAGTCAGCTCCCGGTCTTGTTTTTGCTGACTGTATAGAGCTTCTCCATCTTTGGCTGCAAAGAATATAATCAATCTGATTTCGGTGTTGACCATCTGGTGATGTCCATGTATAGAGTCTTCTCTTGTATTGTTGGAAGAGGGTGTTTGCTGTGACCAGTGTGTTCTCTTGGCAAAAGTCTGTTAGCCTTTGCTCTGCTTCATTCCATATTCCAAGGCCAAATTTGCCTGTTACTCCAGGTGTTTTGAGATTCTGAATAATAGGTATTTTCTTTCTTGGTCCATGAATTAGGATAGATTTCTCCCAAAATTAAATTTTAAAATATTTTTTGCCTCCCATAAACTGAGATCTCTTATCCTGGAACTTGGAATGGGGACTATGGGAGCAAAGTAAATCTCATCTCTCTTGGCTCTTATATCCTCCTCCCTTTCCTTCCAGGAAGTCCTGAATAGATTTCAGATTGCTTTCAAAAGCACGTGTAAGAACTGACAGTTTTTCCTAGAGTATGTGACAGAAGACTTCTGCCTTGAGCTGTTCCTTTGCCTGTAAGCCCATGTTAATTTTGATGTTAGAGGAAACTGTTCAAGAATTGGTGTGATCAGAATTTTACACTACAGTGTTCTACAGTAAGCTAATTTTTCTGGATTAATTTTACCTATGGTTCTTTCTTTTTATGCCCACTTTTAGGATAAGCTGCTTTAAGACATACATTTGGCTCTTTTTTTTTTTTTCCTATTCTTGTTAGAGTTTAGAAAATTCACTCATGTTTTGTTTACTTATAGTATATTTTTAATTGAATAAGTTAAAAAACACTGGTCATTAATTTGAAAGTGTTCATTATGGAGTTCTTATGTAATGATCAATTAATTCCAAATAAATAAAAGATGATGCTATGAAAGTGCTACACTAAATAAGACATCAAATTTGGAAAACTCAGCAGTGGCCACAGGACTGGAAAAGGTCAGTTTTCACTCCAATCCCAAAGAAAGGCAATGCCAAAGAATGTCCACAATTGCAGTCATCTCACACGCTAGCAAAGTAATGTTCAAAATTCTCCAAGCTGGGCTTCAATAGTACATGAACTGAGAACTTCCAGATGTTCAAGCTGGGTTTCAAAGAGACAGAGGAACAAGAAATCAAATTGCCAACATCCACTGGATCATAGAAAAAACAAGAGAGTTCCAGAAAAACATCTGCTTCATTGACTATACTAAAGTCTTTGACTGTGTGGATCACAACAAACTGTGGAAAATTCTGAAAGAGATGGGAATACCAGATCACCTGACCTGCCTCCTAAGAAATCTCTATGCAGGTCAAGAAGCAACAGTTAGAACTTGGTATGGAACAGACTGGTTCCAAATTAGGAAAGGAGTATGTCAAGGCTATATATTGTCACCCTACTTGTTTAACTTATATGCAGAGTATATCATGTGAAATGCCAGGCTGAATGAAGCACAAGCTGGAATCAAGACTGCTGGGAGAAATATCAATAACCTCAGATACACAGATGACACCACCCTTATGGCATAAAACAAAGACAATCTAAAGAGCCTCTTGATGAAAGTGAAAGAAGAAAGTGAAAAAGCTGGTTTAAAACTCAACATTCAAAAAACTAAGATCATGACATCTGGTTCCATCACTTCATTGCATTTAGATGGGGAAGCAATGTAAATAGTGAGAGATTTTATTTTCTTGGGTTCCAAAATCACTTTGGATGGTGACTGCAGCCATGCAATTAAAAGACACTTGCTCCTTGGAAGAAAAGCTATAATCAATCTAGACAGCATATTAAAAAGCAGAGACATTACTGACAAATGTCCATATAGTCAAAGCCATGGTTTTTCCAGTAGTAATGTGTGGATGTTAGATTTGGACCATAAAGAAGGCTGGGTACTGAAGAATTAATGCTTTTGACCTGTAGTGCTGGAGAAGACTCTTGAGGAATCCTTGGACTGCAAGGAGATCAAACCAGTCAATCCTAAAGGAAATCAATTTGCAGTACTCATTGGAAGAACTGATGCTGAAGGGGAAGTTCCAGTACTTGGCCACCTTATGGGAATGGCTGACTCATTAGAAAAGACCCTGATGCTGGGAAAGATTGAAGGTGGGAGGAGAAGGGGACGACAGAGATTGAGATGTTTGGATAGCATCATCGACTGGATGGATGTGAGTTTGAGCAAGCTCCAGAGTTGGTGAAAGACAGGAAGGCCTGGCATGCTGCAGTCCATGAGGTCACAAAGAGTTGGACAAGACTGAGGGATTGAACTGAACTGACTAGCAAGACTATTGTTATTTTTATATATGGGAAACATTATTTAAAAATAATTCTTATTAAAAATGCCATTTAAACATTTTATTGCCTGATGTATTCTGTCATCAGAATATGGTCTTATGAACTACACAATATATTCTATACAAAATATTCCATCACAGTTTATATTGCTAGAGGCAGAAAAATTTTACCTACTAATATCTTTTTCATAGAAAATATTTGATCTCTAAAATCATATTTTTCAGAACATTGTTAAGTAAATTTAATTTTTCTTCTAAAAATTCAACTTAACTTTACAATTCCAAGTTTCAAGTTCTATGTTGGTATAAGTCACTAATTTTAATGGCTCCCAATATGATTATAGAGTTCCCATTTCTCTTCACAATTCTATAATTTCTTGCATATGTTTGAGGTTTCTATTAGTTGTATTCAGCTGTGTCCTTGTTCTCTTCGTGGTCTATTTAATCTTATGCCATCATGAGGTTTCTTAGACAGGCATTTTCTTGTAAATTCTGTTGTCTCTGATTTTAATAGTATTGTAGCAGATTTCTTTTTGGTTAGCTTTTGCACTGTACATCTTTTCCTATCCTTTTACTTTCAATGTGTCTGCGTCTACACATGTATCACTCACAAATAGCAAATAGTTTCTGGATTTTCTTTTTATGTAGTCTGTCAATTTTCCTTTTAAAATTATTTGCTCTTTTTATATTTACTGTGATTACCTGTATATTTGTATTTAATCTATTGTCTTACTAAGGGCTTTTCATTTTCTCTGTATGTTTTGCATTTCTGTTATTAACATTTCATGTCTCGTTTTGAATTGTTTAACAATGCTTTTTTAATCATTCAGTTTTCACCTTGTATTACTCTGGCAGTTTTACACTCTTTTGCTATTCTTCTAATAGTTAATGTATAGATCGCAATGTCTATTTCAGTGTACCAAAATGTAATGTTAATGTGTACTTTTCCTGCTTTATATTTCCATGTGTATGATATGAAGGTATTATTTTGTAGTTGTCTATAGGCATTTTTTTTTTGCTTTATTTATAATATATTTTTGTTACTAATCACTCTTTCTGGATCTTGGATCTTCCATTTGAGGTCATTTTTATTCTACTTGATGAGCAGTCCTTCCATATTTCCTGTAGTATAGACCTAAAGATAACTTATTTCTCAGCTTAGGACTTTCTGAAAATGCCTTTATTTCACCTTTATTCTTGAGGGAAGGATGTTTTCACTGGATATAGAATTTTAGATTAGCAGTATTTTTCTGATGACTCAACATTTCATTTTATTCTAAACTTCATCGTTGCTATTGAGAAGGTAGTCGCCAATTTAACTGTGGCCCCCTTAAGGATAAATGGGCTTCCCTGGTAGCTCAACTGGTAAAGAACGCTCTTGCCATGCAGGAGACCCCAGCTTGATTCCTGGGTTGGAAAGGTCCCTGGAGAAGGGATAAGCTAATCATTCCGGCATTCTTGGGCTTCCCCGGTGGCTCAGATGGATCTGCCTGCAACGTGGGAGACCTGGATTCAATCCTTGGGTCAGGAAGATACCCTGGAGAAGGCAGCTGCTACCCACACCAGCATTCTGACCTGAGTTCTATGGACAGAGGAGCCTGGCAGGCTACAGTCCAGTAGTCGTAAAGAGTTGGACAAGGCGGAGCGACTCTCACCAAGGATAAATAGTACTTTTTGTTTTTCTTTTTGGCTGCTTTAAGGAATATTTTAAAGAAGTTTTAAAATGATGATCCTTACAATTAAATGTATTTCTTTTTCCTGTTTTGTGTTCATAGAGATTATTGACGTTGTAACTTAGTGCCTTTTATTATTTTGGGGAAAATTTTTTTTCTTTTCTTTTCATTCTTGATTTCTACTTCCCATATGCTTATTCTTCTCATTTTGTATTCTATGCCTCATATAACCTTTCTGTATGGTCTACATCTTTGTCTGTGATTTGTCAAATATCTTATTTGTACCTGCCTTTTGACTCACTAATTTTCTCTGCTGTGTCTAATCTGTTGTTGAGTTCATTTATTTGGTTCTTTATTGTGTTTACTTTCCTTTTAATTCTATAATTTCCATTTGTTTTGCTTTTTAAACTTTTGGTTTCCTATGAAAATTTACCAGCTTGCCTTATCACTTTGAGTGCTGGAAGCGTAGTTTTGTCTTCAATGTCTGTACCTCCTCTGCCTATTTCTGCTAGTTTCCATTTTTTGTTATTGCTAATTCCTACTGTCTTGTCATTTCATGTGCATGGTTATTTTTGATTGTGTGGCAGTCATTTATTTTAAATTTGTTAGTGGAAGTCATTTTAGTTCTAGGATTAGATTATCTTCCTCTACAGGAAATATCAATTTATTTTGGCAAGGTACCTAGGAAACACAGCAATCCTTAATTACCTCCATTCAAATAATTTCTGGGAAGATCCTTCTAGAGTACAGCCCTTCGGAGTCTCAACTCCAAATGGGGAGGACTCACCAGGGCCTTTCTACCTTGTCAGGAGTTGACTCTAATATCTTTCTGTCTAGCCTCATGAAGCTGCATAATGTGCTGATCCAGTCCCTCTAAAATTAGAGAAAAAGCAACTAAAAGTCTGAAACCTAATCTTCTCCTGATCCCATACGCTCTATTCTTTACTATCTTTTGTGTCATATTAGACTATAGGTGAACCTATTTTTTTTTTTAATGTGGAACATTGGTAGTTTTCCTTATCAACAAAGCTGATTTTACTTGCAGTCTGCCATTACTGGAAGCAGAAGTCTATGAGCTTTAATGAGCTCAAAAATGTAATTAATTGAAAAGACAGTTTAAAAGAATTTTCTTAAAATAAACATATCTGGTTCTGTGAAAAAAAAAAGTAAGCAATTATCTTTCTCAATTCATTTTCTAATGTATTTCTAGTCTTGTTACATATTCCTGCTGGATTCTGGTTGTCAGTAACTATTCCAACAGTGTTGAAAAATAATCTCTTTTGCTCCAGCATTTCCTCGTGCAAATACATCCTCCTCACAGCTGCAAACCTATCTATTTAAAATTCAAATATGATTACGCTACTCCCTTTCTTAAAATTCTTTCATGTGCAAAAAAAAGACAACGAGAAACCTCCAAAACTATCAGACTATCGAAACCTCCAAAACTATCAGAAACCTCCGAAACGATCCAATAAACTAGTTCAGCAAGGTTACAGAATAAAAGATGAATATACAAACATTGATCATGTTCCTACCTAGTATCAAAAAGTAATAGAAAGAAAATAATTCTATCTACAGTAGCATCAAAATGAAATAATTGAGAATAAATTTAGCAAAATACATAGCCTGTAGGTACTGAAAGTGAATGCTGAAAAAACACATTAAAAAATTACAAAATATTGCCAATAAAAATGAAAGAAGATTTAAACAGACACATTCCATGTCCATATTTCAAAGACTCAAAATTAAGATAACACATGAGCACACACTGATCTATGTATTGAGCACATGTGTATGTTCAGTTGCTACAGTCACGCCCAACTCTGCGACCCTGTGGACAACAGCCCTCCAGGCTCCTCGGTCCACGTGGTTCTCCAGGCAAGAATGCTGGAGTGGCTTGCCTGCCAGCCCGTGTCTCCTGCACTGCAGGTGGATTCTCTACTGCTGGGCCACCAGGGAAGCTCCATATTGAGCACAATTCCTATCAAAATGTCAGCAGATGTTTTGCAGGAAGGGAGAAAGTGATTCTAAAATTTATATGGAAAGGCAAAAAACCTCAAATAGCCAAACAGTCTTGAAACATAATGACAAACTGAAGGACTTACTAATTTCACAACTTATTCAAAAGTGCTATAATCAAGCTAGCTTAAGAATAAACATGTCCTTAAGATATAATAAGTGCAGACATAAGGATAGAACATGGAACATGAGAGAATACAAAACAAATTCTTAGATTTACAGTCAATTGATTTTTAACAAATAATGAGACAGTTTAATGTGGAGAATGCAGTCTTTTCAACAGATGATGCTGGGATAATGGATATTCACATAAAAGCATTATTTTAGACCGTTATCTCATATTATACACAAAAATTAACTCAAATGGCCCAAAGATGTAAATGTTAGAGCAAAACAGTACACATCTTAGGAGAAAATGTTTGAGGCCTTGGATTAGGCAAAGATACATAATACTAAAAACAATTCACAAAATACTGATATATTGGACTTCAACAAAGTTTTAAAATGCATACTTTAAAAAGGACCATAAAGAAAAATGAAAAGACAGAACAACTAGGAGAAAATATTCCCAAAATGTTTATCTGATAAAGGACTTGTATTCAGAATATAATAAAAACTCTCACAATTCAATAATGAGATATTTAAATTATTCCCAAATAGAAAGTGATATCAAAAACATAGTCACTCATATTGCTTCCTCAACAACAACAATGGCATCAATTCATGCATTAAGATGCCTTTGTGGAAGCTGTGGGATTCAGCACTATATGCCAAGGGACCTGAAAGGGGTCTCGCCCACTGTGCGTTGCGTGATAGACACATAGACCCTGCGTCCAACTGCAGATCATGCAGTGGTCAACGAACCATCTCCAGCCCCTCTTGGCTGTGACTTCCCTGATGGCCCAACAGGTAAAGAATCTGCCTGCAATGTAGGAGACACAGGAGACACCGTTTCGATCCCTGGGTTGGGAAGATCCCCTGGAGGAGGAAATAACAACTGACTCCAGTGTTCTCTCTTGCCTGAAAAATCCCATGGATAGAGGAACCTGCAGGCTAAAGTCCAAAGGATTGCAGAGTCAGACATGACTGAGCGACTAAGCACACATTCCTCTTGACTGTGGTATGTAAGGCATTAGAGGACACTGTCTTAGACAATCACCAATAATCAAGAGAGGCTTTGTGGAAATCCAAAATTCCAATAGACAGGTTGCAGCACCAACAAAATTGGTACTTTCACTATGGAAAAGAGTATGGAGGTTCCTCAAAAAAGTAAAAATAGAACTAAACTATCATATAATCCAGCATTGACTCATGTTTGTCACGAGATAGAAGGAAATCCAGTCATTTGTAAAAACACAGATGGACTTTGAGGGCATTATGCTAGGTGAAATGAGTCACATAGAGAAAGAAAAATACTAAATGATCTTACTTATATAAGGAATCTAAAAAAGTTGAAATCATAGAAAACAGATGATCATAGATTGTATTAATAGAATGATGGTTGCCAGAGATTGAGGGCATGTGAAGAGAGAACAGGGAGATGTTGGTCACAGGGTACAAACTTCAGGTTATAAGATGAATAATTTCTCAGGATCTAGTGTACAGCATGGTGACTATAGTTAATAACGCTATATTACATTCCTGAAAATTGTTCTCAGCATAAGGAAGAAAAAGTAATTATTTGAGGTGATGGAGGTGTTAACTAATCCTACTGTGGTAATCATTCTATGATGTATAAGTGTATCAAATCATCATGTTGTACACTTTAAACTGACACAATGTTATATGCTAACTATAGTTCAATAAATCTGGAAAAAATTAAGATAGTGGAACATTAAAAAAGTGGGCAATTTGAATAGATGTTTCACTAATAACAATAAGTGGATATCAATGAACACATGTAAATATACTCAGTACCTTTAGTCATTAGGAATTCCAAATTTAAACCAAAATGAGATTACAGTTCACATCCATGAGAATCCTATAATCAAAAACAGAGCCAATACTAAGTGCTGACGATACTGTAGAAAACCTCGAACTTCTGTAAGTTGCTGATGGCATCTAATATAATACAGCCACTATTAAAAACATTTTGGCAGTTTCCTAAAAAAGATAAACATAAATTCAATTTAGAAATCTACCAAGAGAAATGAACTCATATGTCTACATATAACCTGTTTACATATGTTTGTAAAAGCAGTATTTGTAACAGCCAAAAATGGAAGTGGCATAAATATCCCTTAAATGGTAAATATATGGACAAAACACTGTATATCCATGTAATAAAATGCTACTCAGAAATACCAATAGCGAACTACTGATACTACAGGATAAATGAAACTAAAAAGCATCATGATAAGAGAAAGAAGCCAATCACAAAAGATTATAAACCATATGATTCCATGTATATGAGATACCTAGAAAAGGCAAAGCTACAGAAATGGAGAGTATAGTAATAGCTTCCTAGAGACAGAGGTTGGAAGAGGGTGGTTGCTATGACCAGTGCATTCTCTTGGCAAAACTCTGTTAGCCTTACAGAGTTTCATTCTGTACTCCAAAGTCAGGTGGGCCTTAGGAAGCATCACTATGAACAAAGCTAGTGGAGGTGATGGAATTCCAGTTGAGCTATTTCAAATCCTAAAAGATGATGCTGTGAAGGTGCTGCACTCAATATGCCAGCAAATATGGAAAACTCAGCAGTGGCCAAAGGACTGGAAAAGGTCAATTTTCATGCCAATCCCAAAGAAAAGCAAATGCCAAAGAATGCTCAAACTACCACACAATTGCACTCATCTCACACACTAGCAAAGTCATGCTCAAAGTTCTCCAAGCCAGGCTTCAACAGTACGTGGACCATGGACTTTAAGATGTTCAAGCTGGTTTTAGAAAAGGCAGAGGAACCAGAGATCAAATTGGCAACATCCACTGGATCATAGAAAAAACAAGAGAGTTCCAGAAAAACATCTATTTCTGCTTTATTGACTATACCAAAGCCTTTGACTGTGTGTATCACAACAAACTGTGGAAAATTCTTCAAGAGATGGGAATAACACACCACCTGACCTGCCTCTTGAGAAACCTGTATGCAGGTCAGGAAGCAACAGTTATAGAACCTGACATGGAACAACAGACTGGTTCCAAATCAGGAAAGGAGTATGTCAAGGCTGTATATTGTCACCCTGCTTATTTAACTTATATGCAGAGTACATCATGAGAAATGCCAGGCTGGATGAAGCACAAGTTGGAATCAAGATTGCTGGGAGAAATATCAATAACCTCAGATATGCAGATGACACCACCCTTATGGCAGAAAGCAAAGAAGAACTAAAGAGCCTCTTGATGAACGTGAAAGAGGAGAGTGAAAAGTTGGCTTAAAAAAACTCAACATTCAGAAAACAAAGATCATTGCATCTGGTACCACCATATCATGGCAAATAGATGGGGAAACAGTGGAAACAGTGACAGATTTTATTTGGGAGGGCTTCTAAACAACTGCGGATGGTGACTGCAGCCATGAAATTAAAAGACGCTTACTCCTTGGAAGAAAAGTTATGACTAACCTAGACAGCATATTAAAAAGCAGAGACATTACTTTGCCAGCAAAAGTCTGTCTAGTCCAAGCTATGGCTTTTCCAGTAGTCATGTATGGATGTGAGAGTTGGACTATAAAGATAGCTGAGCACCGATGAATTGATGCTTTTGAATTGTGGTGTTGGAGAAGACTTGAGAATTCACTGGGCTGCAAGGAGATCAAACCAGTCCATCCTAGGGGAAATCAGTCCTGAATATTCATTGGAAGGACTGATGATGAAGCTGAAACTCCAATACTTTGGCCACCTGATGTGAAGAACTGACCCTTTGGATAAGACCCTGATGCTGGGAAAGATTGAAGGTGGGAGGAGAAGGGGACAACAGAAGATGAGATGGTTGGATGGCATCACCGACTCAATGGACATGATTTTGAGTAAACTCTGGGAGTTGGTGAAGGACAGGAAGGCCTGGCGTGCTGCAGTCCATGGGTCGCAAAGAGTGACTGAATTGAACAGAGATAGGAAAATGATAGGAAAATGAAGTGACTGCAAGTGAGCACTAGGGTTCTTCTTGGGATAATGGGAATATTCCAAAATTGTATTATGGTGATGACTATATAACTGTGCATTAAAATCATGGCACCATATACTCAAATCAGATTAATTTTGTCATATTTAAATTATTCCTCAATGAAGGTGATAGAAAATATCTTTGTAAGGCTCTCGGTCCTCAGAAACTTCATTGAAAATAAGAATCACAATGCTTGTTGCCAATGATATCTTTCTCTCTGGATATTTCAACTTCATATTTTAAATATCACCTTAGATAACTCATATAATTAGATTTGAAAACACTAATCTGGAAAATAAATTATTAATTTTCTTACTATATCTCAAAATCTGATCTCAAATCTGCCTCTCTTCCTCCTCACATTCTGTTGACTGCCTCATAACTTAAAATACAAGTCTAAATTTCTTATTAATGCTGTCTTGCTCAGTGTCATTTCATGTATTTTCTTCTCCAAATGCAGTGCAATCTCTTGAGGATACAGAGATTTTATCTTATATCTCCATATCTCCCCAAATTACTAGCACAGTGCTAAGCCTTGCTTTATCTGTGGTTAACAGTTGTTAGATATTTGAAGAGGTTCACCTGGGTTAGAGAGAAAATTAAACTGTGAACACCACAAGCACAGGAGAGCACCTATCATTTTCACGACGTGCTTCTCAGATTTGAGTGCTATCAGTTCAGTTCAGTAGCTCAGTCGTGTCCGACTCTTTGCTATGCCATGGACTGCCGCATTCCAGGCCTCCCTGTCCATCAGCAACTTCCAGAGCTTGCTCAAACTCATGTCCATCAAGTCGGTGATGCCATCCAACCTTGAGTGCTATATGTACCTTAAATCGAAAACAGTGGTAACATGAGAACATGGTTTTATCTAGGACAAGTACTGATCATTTTTAAGCTGGGAGACAGTGTATTCCTACCCTTAAGAATATTACATATTTTCAGAAGATAAAGATTCCTAATCAAAAATTATAATAAAAGTATATGTTACAGAGAGGCATGTGACTAATAGTAATGGAGAACAAAGGGTAGATGTTTAGCTTATATTGGGGAGTTATGGGTACTTTCCTTTATAGAAATGAAAAAGGTAAATGAAAAATATCTCTCCCTTCAAGGAATGCTTAGTTTATTTAAGGGGACTGATGATCAAACCTATATTTATGATGATGTATGATAGATGTTTGACAATGATGGAAGTATGCAGATAATGAACAAGGGCAAAAATTTCAGAGTAGTGGAATAGTGGGAGGGAAGCATGTTGATCATGTAGTATTATATTAGTTGACTCCTTGAAATGTTTTATTTTGTTCTCAAAGAATCCAATATAAAATAAAAATTTAAAAAATAAAAAATAACATGACAGGAAGAAATACAAAAGAAACATCTGGATTAAAACAATCCCATAAAAAGAAAAGTTCTGAGAGTAATCACTTTATTTCTCTTTTATATACAGTAAGATAAAATCTCAGAAAAGTATGTTTTCTCTCTCACACTACAGGTAAGCATTAGAATCGGGGTTTAAATACAGGTTTCCCTCATTATTTTATCACTTATTCATTACAAAATTTTATTTATTATGTTAAGGACACAATATAAGATTTACCATGTTAATTTTTTTAAGTGCACAATACAGGACTCTTAACTACAGGCACAATGCTGTAGAGCAAATCTCAAGAACTTATTCATTTTGCATAACTGAAACTTTCTACACTTGTATCTTTAAGATGCAATCTCTCTGAAAGCACTTAAGATTTAGAGTCAAAGATAGTAGAGAGCCTGTAATGTGGGAGACCTGAGTTCAATCCCTGGGTTGGGAAGATACCTGGAGGACGGCGTAGCAACCGACTCCAGTATTTTTTGCCTGGAGAATCCCCATGGACAGTGGAACCTGGTGGGCTACAGTCCATGGGGTCACAAAGAGTTGGACATGACTAGCGACTAAGCACAGCAAGTAGTCAAGAGCAATATTAAACACTTGGTACTTACTAGTAGTTTTCTGGAAAAATTATTTAACTGGAAACTTTATTAAAGTAAAAAAATTCTTAAGAATGCTGACCTACTTTAGAACCATAATTTTATCTGTATTATCATCATCATAAATTTAATATAATCTATATAATCCTACTATATAAAGACCTCAAAGGGATTGCTATCTTAATTTATAACATTTCTTCAGTAAGAGACTTGTCAAAAATATAAGATCAGCTATAACTATGAGAATTTTTTCAGATGCTCTGAGCTGATTTTCAACACAGTTTGTGATACATGTTTTGCTGATTTTTCCATTTTGAGTCACATACTAACCTTGTTCAATTTTGGTCTGTTCTTGGAAATTACTTTCTTGTGTATTGCTTTTTTTATGATTTGCAGAAAATGTTCACATATCTACACCCACAATTATTTAAAGTTCAATTTAAATAGATATTTATCATCTTTCAAACTAGTTTAAAGGGTTTTCCTGGTGGTTCAGTGGTAAAGAATCCTCCTGCCAATGCAGAAAATCAAACCAGAGTTTGATTCCTGGGTTGGAAAGATGCCCTGGAGAAGGAAATGGCAACCCACTCCAGTATTATTGCCTGGAAAATCCAACAGACAGAGGAGTCTGGCAGGCTACAGTCCATGGCGTCACAGTCAGGCAAGGCCTAGCAATGAAGCCTAAGAATGAGCGCATAGTTGAGACGCTTTTCTCAAAGTCAGAATCATACTGTGTGTAATTTTATGTGCTGCTTTTCTCATTGAACTATTATGAGCAATTTTCCCTGTCTTCAAATTTTCTTTCCTTTTTCTTTGATGTTTGGGTGTTGAACTGGGTTTCTTTGGTTTATTCTCTGCAATATATGACAAATACAAATTATTTGTAATCAAACTAGTGGATCATATTTTTCCTTGAAAAAAATCATCTCTATTTCTTTATTTAGCAAATTAGAGTAATTGTATCATTTTTGCACAACTTATAAACTAGAAGAATTGAATATTTCTGTATTCTTGCTCTTCTCCTGTACTGAACAGCTCCATCTATATTAACATAAGTTCATATTATTAGAAACTTTTATATAATACTTAAATGTATATTGTCTATTGGATCACAGCCTTATTATGGTGAAGGGGCTTCCATAACTCAATGAATCTATGAGCCATGCCATGCAGGGCCACCCAAAATGCACAGGTCATAGTGGAAAGTTCTGGTAAATCCTGATCCACTGGAGAAGGAAATAACAACCTACTCCAGTATCCTTCCCTGGAGAACCCCATGGAGAGTATGAAAAGGCACAAAGATGAGATGCTGGAATATGAGCCCCCCAGGTTGGAAGGTGTTCAATATGCTATTGGGAAAGAGTAGAGGGCAATTACTAGTAGTTCCTGTAAGAATGAAGCAGGTGGGCAGAAATGATGCTCAGCTGTGGATTTATCTGATGGTGAAAGTAAAATCCAATTCTATAAAAAACAATATTGCATAGGAACCAGGAATGTTAGGTCCATGAATGGATGTAGTCAAGCAGGAGATGGCAAGATTAAACATCAACATCTTAGGAATCAGTGATCTAAAGTGGACAGAAATGAACAAATCTAATTCAAGTGACCATTATATCTACTAATGTGGGCAAGAATTCCTTAGAGGAAATGGAATAACCCTCACAGTCAACAAGAGTCTGAAATGCAGTACTTGAGTGCAACCTCAAAACAGACAAAATGGTCTCGGTTTGTTACTAAGGCAAACCATTCAATATTACAGTAATCCAAGTCTCTGCCCCAACCACTAATGCCAAAGAAGCTGAAGTTGCCCAGTTCTATGAATACCAGTGGCACCTTCTAGAATTAATACCTAAAACAGATGTCCTTTTCCTAATAGGGGATTGGAATGTAAAAGTTGGAAGTGAAGAGATACCCAGAATAATAGGCAAGTTTGGCATTGGAGTACAAAATGAAGCAGGGCAAAGACTGACAGAGTTTTGTGAAGAAAAGATGCTGGTCATAGTGAATGCCTTTTCCAACAATCCAAGAGACTCCACACACAGACATCACTGGATAGTCAATAACAAAATTAGACTGATTATGTTCTTTGCAGTCCAAGATGGAGAAGTACTATACAATCAGTAAAAACAAGACCAGGAGCTGACTATGTGTCTCAGATCATGAGCTCCTTGTTGTGAAATTCAGACTTAAATTGAAGAAAGTAGGGAAAACCAATAGGCCATTCAGATATGACCTAAATAAAATCCCCTTATGATTATACAGTGCAGGTGATGAATAGATTCAAGGGACTGGATCTGGTAGACAGAGTGCCTGAAGAACTATGCATGGAGGTTTGTAAAACTGTGCAGGAAGCAGTGACTAAAACCATTCCAAAGAAAAAGAAACACAAGAAGGCAAAGTGGTTGTCTGAGGAGGCTTTAGAAATAGCTGAGGAAAGAAGAGTAGTGAAAGGCAAAGGAGAAAGGGAAAGATATACCCAACTGAATGCAGAGTTCCAGAGAAAAGCAAGGAGAGATAAGAAGGCCTTCTTAAATGGATAATGCAAAGAAATAGAAGAAAACAATAGATTGGGAATGACTCTTCAAGAGATCTCTGTAAGAAAACTGGAGATTCATCAAGGGAAATTTTCATGCAAGGATGGACTTGATAAAGTACAGAAATGGTAAAAACCTAAAAGAAGCAGAAGAGATTAAGAAGAGGTGGCAAAATAAACAGAAGAACTATACAAAAAAGGTCTTAATGACCTGGATAACCATGATGCTGTGGTCACACATCTAGAGCCAGACATCCTGGAGTGTGAAGTCAAGTGTGCCTTAGGAAGCATTATTATGAACAAAGCTAGTGGAGCTAGTGGAAGTGATGGGATTTCAGCTGAGCTAATTTAAATCCTGTAAGATGGTGCTGTGAAAGTACTGCACTCAACACATCAACAAAGTTGGAAAACTCAGCAATGGCCACAGGACAGGAAAAGGTCTGTTTTCATTCCAATTCCAAAGAAAAACAATGCCAAAGAATGTTCCAACTACCATAAAATTTTGCTCATTTCATATGCTAGCAAAGTTATGCTCAAAATCCTTAAAGGTAGGCTACAGTAGTATGTGAACCGAGAATTCTGGATGTTCAAGCTGGGTTTCAAAGAGACAGAGGAACCAGTATTCATGGGAAACTGCCAATATACATGGGACCACAGAGAAAGCAAGGGAGTTTCTTAAAAACATCTTTTTCTGCTTCATTGACTATGCTAAAGTCTGACTGTGTGGATCAGAACAAACTGTGGAAACTTCTTAAAGAGATGGGAGTACCAGAACACTTTAATCATCTTCTGAGAAACCTGTATGCGGATCAAGAAGCAAGAGTTAGAACCACACATGGAACAATGGACTGATTAAAAATTGAGTAAGGATTACATCAAAACTGTATATTGTCACCCTGCTTATTTAACTTACATGCAGAGTACATCATGTGAAATGCTGGGCTGGATAAAGCACAAGCTGGAATCAAGATTCCCGGGAGCAACAGTAATAACATCAGATATGCAGATAGGAAAGGAAAGTGAAGTTGATCAGTTGTGTCTGACTCTTTGCAACCCCACAGACTGTAGCCTACCAGGTTCCTCCATCCAAGGGATTTTCCAGGCAAGAATACTGCAGTGGGTGCCATTTCCTTCTCCAGGAGATCTTCCTGACCCAGGGATTGAACCTGGGTCTCCTACATTGTAGGTGGATGCTTTAACGTCTGAGCCACCAGGGAAGTCTCCAGGTATGCAGATGATATCACCCTTATGAAAGAAAGTAAAGAGGAACTAACGAGCCTCTTGATGAGGATAAAAGAAGAGGGTGAAAAAGCAGGCTTGAAACTCAAAGTTCAAAAAACTAAGATCATGGCATCTGGTCCCATTAGTTCTGTTCAGTTCAGTCACTCAGTCATGTCGGACTCTATGCAACCCCATAGACTAAAGCACGGCAGGCTTCCCTGTCCATCACCAACTCCCGGAGTTTACTCAAACTCATGTCCATTGAGTTGGTGATGCCATCCAACCATCTCATCTTCTGTCATCCCCTTCTCCTCCAGCCTTCAGTCTCTCCCAGCATCAAGGTCTTTTCCAATGAATCAGCTCTTCACAACAGATGGCCAAAGTATTGGTGTTTCAGTTTCAGCCTCAGTCTTTCCAATGAACATTCAGGACTGATTTCCTTTTGGAGGGACTGGTTGGATCTCCTTGCTGTCCAATGGATGCTCAGGAGTCTTCTCCAAGGACACAGTTCAAAAGTGTCAATTCTTTGGTGCTCAGCTTTCTTCATAGTCCAAATTGCATATCCATATACGGCTACTAGAATAACCATAGCTTTTACTAGACACACCTTTGTTGGCAAAGTAATGTCTCTGCTTTTTAATATGCTGTCTAGGTTGGTCATAACTTTTCTTCCAAGGAGTAAGTGTCTTAATTTCATGGCTGCAATCACCATCTGCAATGATTTTGGAGCCCAAAAAAATAAAGTCTGCCACTGTTTCCACTGTTCTCCCATCTATTTGCCATGAAGTGATGGGACCAGATGCCATGATCTTTGTTTTCTGAATGTTGAGCTTTAAGCCAACTTTTTCACTCTCCTCTTTCACTTTTATCAAGAGGCTCTTTGGTTCCTCTTCACTTTCTGCCATAGGGTGGTGTCATCTGCATATCTGAGGTTATTGATATTTCTCCCAGCAATCTTGATTCCAGCTTGCGCTTCTTCCAGCCCAGTGTTTCCCATGATGTACTCTACATATAAGTTAAATAAGCAGGGTGACAATATACAGCCTTGATGTACTCCTTTCCCTATTTGGAACCAGTCTGTTGTTCCATGTCCAGTTCTAACTGTTGCTTCCTGACCTGCATATAGGTTTCTCAAGAGACAGGTCAGGTGGTGTGTTATTCCCATCTCTTGAAGAATTTTCCACAGTTTGTTGTGATCCACACAGTCAAAGGCTTTGGTATATTCAATAAAGCAGAAATAGATGTTTTTCTGGAATTCTTGCTTTTTCGCTGATCCAGCGGATGTTGGCAGTTTGATCTCTGGTTCCTCTGCCTTTTCTAAAACCAGCCTGAACATTTGGATGTTCACGGTTCACATATTGTTGTAGCCTGGCTGGGAGAATTTTGAGCATTACTTTACTAGCGTGTGAGATGAGTGCAAATGTGTGGTAGATTGAGCATTCTTTGGCATTGCCTTTCTTTGGGATTGGAATGAAAACTGACCTTTTCCAGTCCTGTGGCCACTGATCACTTTTCCAAATTTGCTGTCATATTGAGTGCAGCACTTTCACAGCATCATCTATCAGGATTTGAAATAGCTCAACTGGAATTCCATCACTTCCACTAGCTTTGTTCATAGTGATGCTTAGGAAGCCTTAGGAAGGCCCACTGGACTTCACATTCCTGGATGTCTTGCTCTAGGTGAGGGATCACACCATCATGACTCTCTGGGGCATGACTAGCTGCTATTCTTTGGAACTCTGCATTCAAATGGTTGTATCTTTCTTTTTCTCCTTTGCCTTTCATTTCTCTTCTTTTCACAGCTACTTTTATAGCCTCCTCAGACAACCATTTTTCCATTTTGCATGTCTTTTTCTTGAGGATGGTCTGGTTCCCTGCCTCCTGTACAGTGTCACCAACCTCCATTCATAGCTCTTCAGGCACTCTGTCTCTAATTCCTTGACTTTATTTGTCACTTCCACTGCTTAATTGTAACAGATTTGATTTAGGTCATACCTGAATGGTCTAGTGGTTTTCCCCACTTTCTAAAATTTCCATCTGAATTTGCCAATAAGGAGTTCATGATCTGAGCCACAGTCAGCTCCTGGTCTTGTGTTTGCTGACTATATAGAGCTTCTCCATCTTTGGTTGCAAATAATATAATCAATCTGAATTCGGTATTGACCATATAGTGATGTCCACGTGTAGAGTCTTCTCTTGTGTTGTTGGAAGAGGGTGTTTGCTATGACCAGTGCGTTCTGTTGGCAAAACTGTTAGCCTTTGCCCTGCTTCATTCTGTACTCCAAGGCCAAATTTGCCTGTTACTCCAGGTATCTTCTGACTTCCTATTTTGCATTCCAGTCCTGTATAATGAAAAGGACATCTTTTTGGTTGTTAGTTCTAGAAGGTCTTGTAGGTCTTCATAGAACCGTTCAACTTCAGCTTCTTCAGCATTACTGGTCGGGGCATAGACCTGGATTACTGTGATATTGAATGGTTTGCCTTGGAAACGAACAGAGGTCATTCTGTCATTTTTGAGATTGCACCCAATATTACATTTTGGACTCTTGTTGACTATGGACATTTCTTCTAAGGGATTCTTGCCCACAGTAGTAGATATAATGGTCATCTGAGTTAAATTCACCCATTCCAGTCCATTTTAGTTTGTTGATTCCTAAAATGTCGGAGTTCACTCTTGTCATATCCTGTTTGACCACTTCCAAGTTGCCCTGATTCATGGACCTAACATCCCAGGTTCCTATGCAATATTGCTCTTTACAGCATCGGACTTTGCTTCTATCACTAGTCACATCCACAACTGGGTGTTGTTTTTGCTTTGGCTCCATCTCTTCATTCTTCCTGGAGTTATTTCTCCACTGATCTCCAGTAGCATATTGGGCACCTACCGACCTGGGGAGTTCATCTTTCAGTGTCCTATCTTTTTGCCTTTTCTTACTCTTCATGGGGTTCTCAAGGCAAGAATACTGAAGTGGTTTGCCATTCCCTTCTCCAGTGGACCACATTTTGTCAGAACTCTCCACCATGACCCATCCATCTTGGGTGGCCTTCAGTGACATGGCTCATAGTTTCACTGAGTTAGACAAGGATGTAGTCCATGTGATCAGATTGTTTAGTTTTCTGTGACTGTGGTTTTCATTCTGTCTGCCCTCTGATGGAGAAGGATAAGAGGCTTATGGAAGCTTCCCAATAGGAGACACTGACTGAGGGGGAAACTGGGTCTTGTTCTTATGGGCAGGGCCATGCTCAGTAAATCTTTAATTCAATTTTCTGTTGATGGGTGGGGCTGTGTTCTCTCCCTGTTATTTGACCTGAGGCCAAACTGTGGTGGAGGTAATGAAAATAATGGTGACCTCCTTTAAAAGGAGGTCCATATTTGCAAATTCAGTGCCCCCAACCCTGCAGCACTTCATGGTAAATAGAAGGGGGGAAAAGTGGAAGCAGTGACAGATTTTCTTTTCTCGGACTCCAAAATCACTCTAGATAGTGACTGCAGCCATGAAATTAAAAGATGCTTGCTCCCTGGAAGGAAAGCTTTGACCAATCTAGACAACATATTAAGAAGCAGAGAATACTTTGCTGAAAAAGGTCTGTATCATCAAAGTTATGGGTTTTCTGGAGGTCATATATCTGGTGGGGGTTCTACCATAAAAAAGGCTGAGCGCCGAAGAATTCATGCTTCTGAATTGTGGTGCTGGAGAAGACTCTTGAGAGTCCCTTGGAGATCAAAGTAGTCAATCCTAAGGGAAATCAACCCTGAATATTCATTGGTTGCTGATGCTAAATATCCAATACTCTGGCCACCTGATGTGAAGAACCAACTTACTGGAAAAGACCCTGATGCTGTGAAAGAGTGAAGGCACAAGCAGAAGGGGTCAGCAGAGGATGAGATGGTTAGATACCATCACCAACTCAATGGACATGAATCTGAACAAACTCCGAGAGATGGTGGAGGACAGAGGTATCTGGTGTGCTGTAGCCCAAAGCATTGCAAAGAGTTGGACACAATTTAGGGACTAAAAAACAACACATATTGTGTATAATTGTATTCAAGGCTGCAATATAGTGTTTAGCAGCTAATTAAATGCCACTTATGTTTAATATGTTTGAATATTTGTATCATTCCTGAATACATCATTTATATATTTTTATAATTTTACCTTTGATTTCATTTCTTGGCCAGATGAAATGTAATCTTAAGTAAATTTTCTATGAAAGATATTTGAGTGCTGGTATATTTTCTCAGTCCTTACATATTCAACAATTTCTTTTGACTTTTTATATGGCAAAATTCCATATATATTCATCATATCATGTTATGACACAGGTTTTAATAATTGATTTTCATTATTTATCATGTTTTCTGAAATCTTTTATAACTGCTCTTCATGCACCCATGGACCACCAACTTTCAGAGTGGTGACTAGAATCAGAAACAGAAATGATAATTATTGTTTAAGAACTTATGTTCCAGAGACAGTTCTAAGGACTTCGCATATGTAGCACTCAATAGGAACCACTACCCTGTGGACCAAAAGTACGATTATTATTCCTCTCTTACAGGTGAGGAAACTGGCATGGAGGTTTCATTCACCTTCTTCAGGTTGCAAAGGTAGTATAAGTCAGGGTTCCATTTCTAACAAAGTCTAGTTTCTGATCTCTCACACTGACCATCATTCTACATTGGTATAGTCATATATGATATACAATTTTTGGTGACTATCTCAAACTTATCCCCAAAGGAAAGTTTAAGGTTTTTCCTGTTAAGATATTAGCAAAATAAAGCCCTTTAGCAAACCTGAGACACCAATGTCTACACTCTAGACCGTGATATTAAAAAAAAAGCATTCCCTATGAAATTTGAAGTTTAGATTTCTAGTTACATCAATCTAGCCAAACTCGCTATGCTGCAGATTTTCTACTTTTTAATAGTTACTAAGGTTCACATCCATAGCCAAGAAAAATCAGCAAAAAGGACTGAGCCTCCAAATTCAAGTATTTCACTTTGCCATAGTTCTCAGTTCTCCCAGACAGACCAGAGATAATTTTCTTTTAACTGCTGAATTCAAAGAAGAAAAATAGAAAGGGAAATGAAAGAGAAGATAGCAGCCAGCACCCGTCCACCGGATTAGCATCCAAAGCAAGACTTCTGAAGACAAAAACTGAATTTAGCTGAGCTTTGTAGCAGTGGTGGCAGGGATGTTAGTCAATGGAAATGTGGTTGTTTCAGTCAGCAGATCCAGGTCTGGAGCTACAGAGATTGGTGACTCTTTTTTGCTATCATTAAAGAATACCATTTGCATGTATAACAATTTCACTGTGCTTTTTAAAAAATTTGCTGTAGTTAATGGTATCTGTTTTTTACCTTAATTATTTACAATCCCAGGGAAAGTAACAACTGTTTTACACTAGAAATTTCTCAGAAGCAAAGCCTGTATCTAATTAAACTTTGGGTATGTCCAGCATTTTACATTATCTAGCATATTGTATTAATAATTTTCATGCAAATTTTTGGTGAAGCAGCATGGGCAAAAGGCAGTTTCTCTGAGTTTCAGAGAAAATGAATTGAATAGAATTAGAGATTTCAAGTACAAAGATATGTTTCAAGAAACTTTGCTATAAATAGGAAGATACAAACAGGTGGTAGTTGATAGGTAAAGTGGAATCAAAAGAAATAAATATTTTCTTTTCTTATAGATAGAATAACAGGATTTTTTATACAGTTGGTACTGATGGAAATAACCTCCAAAACTTTGTGATGTATGAAGATGGGGGGGGCCTTCCGGGATTTACATCTTTAAGAAAGTTGTGGGAATGGGAAAATATATAGCATTTTACATAGATGAATACACAGGTTTTTTTTTCTGTGATAGTAAATGAAAAGTTAAAGTATATCAGTAAAGATGCTAGAGAGCCTGTGAAAGTTCTCTGCTGGTTGCTTCAATATTCTTAGTCCAGTAGAGAGCAAGGCAATCAATTAAGACTGAATATGGGTGATAAGTTGAACATAGAAGAATAGATGTGAAATACTTTTCTAAGAGAATGAAAGAAAAATGAATTTGAATGTAGAGTATGGTAGCTAAAAAAAACATTTAAAGATCCTCTTAAAGTTTATTATAGTACCTATTGTTATTTTGCTGTTATTCTCTTTGCTTATGTATTCTCCTCCTTCCTTTTTTCTTGATTAGAGTACTCAAAAGGTTATCTTCTGTGTTTTTTTTTTTCTCTTCACCTTACTGACTTTTATTTGGCTTGTGTGTTGTGCTAAGTCGCTCAGTAATATGCCTGTCTTTGGACCACTTGGACTGAAGCTTGCCAGGCTCCTCAGTCCATGGGATTTCTCAGGCAAGAATAATTGGAGTGAGTTGCGACTTTCTCCTCCATTATTTGACTTATTAGCTCTATACTATTTATGTTTCCCTATTCATCAATTTATTTTTTATCTTTTTCAAATTCTTTATTCTCTCACCTGTAGCTTTATTATCTTGTTCCTTTTCTAACTTTATATGTTGGATGTTTAATTCAATTATTTTCAGTTTTTCTCATCATTATTTTGAGAAATAAGAATTTTTTCCCCTGAGAACTGGATGGATTCTCATCAATAGATTCTGATATGTAGTGTCCAAAATAATAGTATGCTGCAGTTTTTAAAAATTAAATAATAGAGTAAGTAGTTTTGAACTTTTCAGATGAAATAGTTTTGGCTACTTTATCTAGTTTTATTACGATTTTTATTTTTAATATATTCTGATCAGAAAATGTGGTCTCTACTAGTGCCAACTTTCAAATTATTGGTTTTTTAATATTCTTATATGGTAAAACCTGTGACCCTTCTAAAGCAATTTGGGGGAAAAAAAACTTTATGTTATTGTTTTCAAGGTAAAATTAATGTATATATTATGTAGACCTATCTTTTTATGCAATTCTTCTAAATTGTTATTTAATTTTGGTACAGTTGACCTCACATGAATTGAAAAAAGGCTGAATTAATTATATAGGAAAATTAATAACATTGACATTTTTAATAACTACAGAGCTTTCAAGTTATCAGCAAGGTATATCAGCCAACTGTCATTTGGAAACATAATAAGTACAATTGACAATCACTATTAATGATGTCAAGCACAATCTTTTAAAAGAAGATATTGTACAAATCTTTAGTATTATTTTTAAGATTATTCAAATTTAGAGATAAACAGTTGTGGCCAAACCAAAATATAATTGGAAATATTCTCAAATGAAATAAGTTATAGTTTTCTTTCTTTCTAATATTTGCAGATAACTCCATTATTTAAAATAAGCAAAGCAATAATAATATGAAATTCCCTAAAATGTGCTTCAATCTTAGGCATTTGAGTTGACAATTTAGATAAAATTAACATAAAATATCATTTATAATTCATCTCATTGAGAAATGTCTTTAATTTTATCCTCTAATTTGTGCTTTCAGATATAAAGCACCTTAAGTGGCAGGAATTATCCCATTGTATTATGAAAAATTTTCTCAATGAGCTGCTTTATAGACAGGAATTCTAGAGAGTGTTTATATTTCATAATTTGCATTATAATAGGTATTTTTTGCAAAACAATGCACTCAACTAGCAGCTCTTTAACGTGTACAGAGAACTGTATTCTATTAAGCTATGACATGATTTTTTTTATGAAGAAGAGTAATTATTTTCTTGGACACCTGGAGACTGTGTTAGAATTAAAATACCAATGACAGAATAGGTGATTGTATTGATACATAAGACTGGGTCTCATTGATTCTCCTAAGTACATCAATATGGACAGCTTTCAACAGAGTCATAGTCTTTGGTCACTGTTTTCATGAAACTAAGAAGCAAATTATTAACATTTTATTAACATCACTTTAACTTTATATATTGAAAAGCAGAGACATTACTTTGTCAACAAAGATCCGTCTAGTCAAAAGGAAAAGGAAAGGAAAGGGAAGTCGCTCAGTCATGCCTGACTCTTTGTGACCCCATGGACAGTAGCCTGCACCAAGTTCCTCCATCTATGGAATTTTCTAGGCAAGAATACTGGGGTGGGTTGCCGTTTCCTTCTCCAGGGAATCTTGCCGACCCAGGGACCGAACCCAGGTCTCCAACCCAGGTCTCCCGCATTGTAGACAGACACTTTACCGTCTGAGCCACCAGGGAAGTCCTCCATCTAGTCAAGGCTCTGGTTTTTCCAGTGGTCATGTATGGATGTGAGAGTTGGACTGTGAAGAAAGCTGAGCACTGAAGAACTTTTGAACTGTGGTGTTGGAGAAGACTCTTGAGAGTCCCATGGACAGCAAGGAGATCCAACCAGTCCATCCTAAAGGAGATCAGTCCTGGGTGTTCATTGGAAGGACTGACGCTAAAGCTGAAGCTCCAATACTTTGGCCACCTGATGCGAAGAGCTGACTCATTTGAAAAGACCCTGATGCTGGGAAAGATTGAAGGTGGGAGGAAAAGGGGATGACAGAGGATGAGATGGTTGGATGGCATCACCGACTCAATGGACATGAGTTTGGGTAAACTCTGGGAGTTGGTGATGGACAGGAAGGCCTGGCATGCTGCGGTTCGTGCGGTCGTAAAGAGTCGGACACAACTGAACGACTGAACTGAACTGAACTGTAGGTGTGCTGTGTATTATTTCAATTAATCATCACCATAAACTGAGGCAGCCTGTGCAATCTTGCCTGTGTATTTTCTGTGGACTGACAATGCATGTCCTTATGTTTTCAACTGCAGGCAGAAAGGGTGCAGTGAAGTAGTATTTCAAAGTGTTAATTACAGGTTTCAAAGAGGTTGCGTGGAGTTAGTGGTGCAGGGAAATATGAGGCAGGCAAGGAAAGGCACAGCATATTTCTAACCTTTGTGTTCCTGAACATGTTTGCCTATACGCTTTAACCTGTACACATGTGCAACTAAATTTTTAATTGAGGCTAGGCACAGATGATAGAAGGTTATGTCCTCAGGCTAGGTTCTGTTGTCTGGTGTTACATGATGCCAATGGACAGGTGATTCATGTGTTTCGGAGACTGGACAAGTTGAAGAGGTAATTAGTATCCTTTATGTTTGACACGAAGCCCTCTGTGAACTATCAGAAGAGAAATTTGGAAATAAATCATGTCATGGCAAAGCAGCAACAGTTTTGATAAGCATCAAGTCGGCAAGGTTTCTAGAACAGAGATCTTCCTTATGTGGGTTGGAATGAAACAATCTATAAAATCTGTATCAAGACCAAAATTTTGAATAATAAAAAGTTCCTCCATAGAACCAGAGCTTGCTGAGATGGTATCCTGATTTGTCTTTGGGGAGACAAGGAGAAGAAAATATAGTAACTATTTCTTAAGAGATTTTGCTGTGGGAAGCTGAAGTTTCATAAACAGTGAGATAGGTGCTCTTTCTCTCATGTGGTTCTGTGATGTTAGACAATCCTTTGTTGATAAATAAGGAATTAAAAGAAATGTTTTTTGAAGCAAACTACAGAAGCACTGTTACTTTTTATCCTAAAATATTCCAGAAAGTTTAATTTCAGATCTAGCCAGCTTAGATTTGGGAATAAGATCTATGTACATTGTGAGAATTCTCATATGACTTGATGGACAGTGAATCTTGTTTAGAGAAAAGTCTATATTAGCAATGGGTTGATATATATGACATCAAGTTCTTATTGTTGATTATTGTATAGTGGATTCTAATTCAATTCAAATGCAAGGCTCAAGATATCACTTGATTTTTGGTTAAGATCAAACTTTGCTGGGAAGTAGGTGCTGGGGAAGAGAGTTAGGGTGTACCATCACTGAACTCTGTCTGGGTTATACCTGCTCTATACATTACATTATCTCTATGAAGTTCTGCAGAAAAACATTATTTTAGAGACAAATGCTATAAGAAAGAGCTTTCTCTGAAAAATGGGTATTTCCCCTTCTGGACAATAGGAACAATTATAAAGCACAGATCTAAACTACTGACCTATATCTAACACTACAGATATATTGTTTTACTACACATTGTTTTAAATATAAAAATAACTAATATCTATTAAATTCTTAGATACTCTACTATCTCACTGAAATCCTTAAAAAACCTCTTTCATAAAGCTGCTTTTATTGTTATTCCATATGAGGTGTAGAGAGAATGATTGTCCTGCCGATGGAAAAACAATAGTAAATGATGAAGTCAAGGCATGAGCTCCAGCAGTCTGATCCCAGAGCTAATTTTTTACTTTGGTAATTATAGGTTAGTTTCCGAGCTTCAAATTTGGGAGATTTCACCTAAGTCTGAAATTATAAGTCTCTAAAAAAGTGGGCAATCTGGTAACTCGAGTCTGCATTTCTTCGCAGAACCAGCAAATGTGAGAGAAGCGCCAAGTGGCCCTTTAGACCCGTTCTTGCAGCGCTCTCACAACTGCTCACGCTCACAGGGGTTGAGATTCTAAATAGTAAAAGTGATCATGTTCTCCTCTTTGTTTTGGTCACCAGGATATTCAGATGAGATCGGGCGTGTTCAGGGTGGTATGGCCGTAGACTGGTCACCGGGATATTCAGAATGATGTTTGTGAATAGTAATTTTTCCCCCTCTGGTGCTGAATTTTAATCTTCATAGTTCACTAAATTTTTGTGTGCATTTATTTTTAGGCATGTCAAAGCTTCATAGGATGTTTTGACTACTGTGCTGAATCTCTTCTGTAATCATATAAAAGCCTTGGGATTTAAACAGACATAAATTTTGTCATAAATAATTTAAATAGATTGGCATTGAAGAGTTTTAGAGCGTCTACAGTTCCACCATGCTATCCTTAAGTATATGAAGTTTATGTAACTAAAAAATTATTTAGATGGTATAGTACCAGTGTTACATATGAGATTATGAATAAAGCAGTACAGTTGCTTTTAGAAAAGACTTGTAGTAAAACAATGTTTTTCTAATGGTAAAATGGTGCAATATATGCTTTGTAAAACCCCCAATTCTTCTGAAATTGTGTCTCAACAACAGTTACCTAATCATTCAGGGCACTCAGCAATCAAATTGTCACTAAATGTGTATATGTGTGTGTGCACTTAACAGGAATGAAGTCAACATGTGTTAATAGAATAAAAATTCTGCAAGAGTCACTCTACTAGATATAGAAAACCTAAGTAACCAAAAGCTCTGTCCAGTTTCAGCTTAAAAATGCATTAAAGAATGCAAAAGAGCTTAGAACACATGGAAAACATGTCCCCCCTGCCAAGGGGACAGCAAAATGGATCAGTGGAATTTTTCTAGGAAAATCTCTGGGATCAATGTAAAAGAATATCCAAACTTGGCTTCATCTACACCTGTATCCCTATTTCACTTTTTTCTTTATTGATGAACTAATGTAATTTCTAATAGCAACAGCTTTAGATAGGTTGGTTGTCAAGATTTATTCATTAATCAACTTCCTGTTTCTCTTTCCAACTTAAGGTCTATGGCACATTTTATGTGCCAATTCTAATTTACTTAGTTTTATTTCCATACAGAAACATTTTTTTTCCCTTAACATATAATATGTTATCATTTTTTTGTGAGTTTTCATTGGCCAGAGATTTTTGCTTATAAGTAACAAAAGTTGATTTTGGCTAACTAGAGCCAAAAAATAATTTATTGAAAGTATGCAAGGCAGTGTAGGGTCTCAGAAAGGAAACCCAATAGTTAGGTCTCAGAAAGAATAGGAACCAAGGAAAATCCAGGGATGTGAGCAGGAACAAAAGAACAGTTAAAGGGGCGTTTGCATATAAGTTCTAACACCTTCAATTCTTTTCATGCCAAAAGAATTTGGCAAATTCTGTTCAAAATTCACATACCCAAATGACAGAACTGAAGCAGCCCAAATTGAATCACAAGCTCACATCATGGCCACAAGGGATCAATAGTTTAATTCAAGGTCCAAGTGTCTGTATTGGAGGGGGTAGTGTTCCAAAGAATTTGAAGTCTAATTAACAGAAAAAGGGAACTAATGCTGTGCTAGAAAATCCATAGATAACACTTCTGCTGTAGTCTTAAATTTATCCATTTTAGTTCCATTTATATGTATGTAGCTTTTAGCCAAAGAATTTATTGTGTATATGCATTTGACATGCAGACCCAAATGTATTTAGTGCCAGTAATTGCAACCCATTTTTATTCCAAAAAACATTTTAAAATCAGTTAGAGCTTTTTCCAGAACCATTTCTCTTCCTAATTAAAGAATCCTGTTGAGAGCAACTGTCTTCACAGAAGAGAGTAACAATTAGGGATTTTATTCTATTTGAAATTTAAGATGTGGGCATATGTAGGCTATGCTTTCTCACCAATTATATCACAGATTGGTTCACAGGAATCATATTTAACTTCTTAAAAAGAGAATGCCAGACTATGTTTATTTTTTTTCAGACTATGTTTAAATTGCATTAAGTTTTCTTGAGGTTTACTAACTTTAAATACATTAGAATGGTTACAATTTGTTAATAAAATAAAAATACTTTAACTGTAAGGAAAGGAACTAATGCTCTTTCACACTTAAATACTCTTTATATTTAAAACAGGGTATTTAAATAAATTAAGCTAAGTATGTCATGATGTTATTTATCAGAAACACTCTATTTTAAAAGTCAGTGGACACACACACTATTTTGAAATGACTTTGTCCCACCAAGATATTAAAATATATACAGCTGCAGGAAAGCAAAGAGTCGGACAGGACTGAGCAACTGAACTGAACTGAATGAATTTTTTACTCAATGACCCTTTTAAGATCTATGGTTGAATGTTGATTTAACATTGACTTAATTAAACTAAGATAGACACATGTGTTCAGGCAAAAATTTTAACTCCTCCAAATGCATCAGTATGCCAAGTTTCTCTCTGATATCATTGGTATCTCAACATGTTTAAAAAAAAAGAAGCTGAAGAAGTGTGACACAAAGATGAAAATTAGGCTTCTTTTCCAAGGACACCTCCTCAGTAAGGCATAGTCACCACATTGAGAAGTTTTTAATGGCAAATAATCAGGAAGCACTATTAGGATCAGAAATTTGTATTAGGGAAGAATTAACATCAGAGTAAGATGTGGGATACTTAAAGTAAATAATAAATGTCTAGAAACTTAAGACATTGTGTTTCAAGAAAACAAAGTATGGTTTTGCACTGGAGCATATAAATGTGCTTTGATTTAATAGAGGCACTGGATATAGTAACTCTATATTAAACAAAAACAACATCAGAGAGCTGAAGCCACTAATAACTATTTCTATGAAGGCTAATACTAATGAAATGGAATATTTCTCTCAAACTAATAGAAGCAACAGGATATCATTAGTGTTATTGGGTATTCATATGCAGTGTTATTTTCAAATTACTTTATAACTAGTCACTGATTATCCTTCAAGGGTAGTCTGCCGTTCTCCATTCATCAACTTGAACATAAAAAAATACTTTGGACTTGGTGGAACTGGCAATTTATGGAGCTATAATCATCCTGGCAGTAGCTGACCACTGCATGTAAGGAAAATATGGCCTGCTTGCTTGAAACCATTATCACTATTTTTCTTCCCCAAAGTGATGGAATTACAGTTAGAATAAATGCCAAGCTAATGTCAGACTGTGAGCATACATTCTCTGTATATCAGCCAGCTAGATCTCATCATCAACAGTTTTGCCATTGATAGGATGACATTACGATTTAAGACTTAAACAAATGGAACCTATATATAGAAACTGTTCCAACATTTATAGCAGAATTTCCTTCAAATATATTAGATGGGAAGTTGCTTTTCATACAGTTCAGAATTCTACTTTTGCCTTTTAGCTTCAATGAGATTTTTCCACTGTAGAAATTCTCTAAAATTTAGGAGTCAGACCAGATGGCTTTGCGAGCCCGTCTGTTTCTAACCGTGATGCAGGTATCTTACAGAACATGGTGCTTTTGTTCTCTTAGTGTAGGAGATTAATATCCTTCCATGATCTTCAAGGCTGTGTACAATCTGTCACCACCTGTTTCCTCTCTAGCCTCTCTATCTATCCATTCTTAACTACTTCGGCCACATCCACCTTCTCCCTCTTCCTAGAACATTCCGAGGCTAGTTCTATTTTCATTTACTGTCTTTCTTCTTTCAGATAGCTACATGTCCATGACTTCTAATGTCCTCAGATCTCTTCTCAAATTTCACCTTCCTGTAGAGGGCTTCCTTAAGCACCCTAGCTGAAAGCAGTCATTTCACCAGCGTCAGCATCTGTCCTCCACCCACACAACCGTGCACGAGCTGACATGTGAAATGTTTACCTGTTAGTGTCCGTCGCTCCCTTTTACTGGATGGGGATAGTTCCCTGGCCGGATCCCTCTAGTGACCTCTCCCTGACGCGCCTATCCCCTTATCTTAGGAGAACTGCCCCCACGTTAAATAGGAGCTGTCGGTCCCGTGAGCCCGCTCACCCCAAGACAGGACAAATGAGGTCCAGTTCCCTCCCCTCAAGGCCCGGCCAACTGTGTGCGTTCCTACTTCACATCTTTTCCCCGGGATCGATCTGAAACCAGGATCTACCTAAAACTAGGACTCTTGCTTAGTTTTTACTTTCCTACAAAACCTTGCTTCCTCCCTTATCCTCTTCTTCATGCTCTTGCTTCTGGAGAACTTGATCCAAGACATCCCTCTGGAATGTAAGCTCTCAGGGGTTCCACAGTTTGTCTCCTATATTCGCTGCTATACTCTCAGCACCCAGGCTGGCACTGGAAGCGCTTAACTGGTTCTGAATGACTGTTTTGGACTTGAAGGCCCTCATTATTTTATGTAGAGCAACACCCTAGGTGGTCAGAACATTCACTCTGCATTGGGTGAAGACAATTAAGACAATGAAGACAATTAAATAACAAACAAAACATCCACCTACCACCTTGCAAGCATCTTAAAATTCAATTAGAAACAGTTCATTAACATAAATCTTTACTAATATTTTCAACTAACATTGCATTTTCTGAAGCTCCATGATAATTTAAGCCAAACTTAAACCTGTGAGTCAAATACAGTCCTGTTTTGTCCACAAGATAAAAAAATGCTTTTTACATTTTTAAATGATTCAAAAAGATTGAAGGAGAATACTATTTTGTGACACATGGATATTGCATGACATTCAATTTTCAGTGTCCATAGCTGCATCAAAACACAACCAGAACCATTTATTTATGTACAGTCTATTGCTACTTTCATGATACAAAGGCAGATTTTTTAGTAATTGTAGCAGAGGTTATATGGCCTACAAAGCCTAAAATTTTACTATCTGGCTCACTGCAGAAAACATTTGCTGATTGTTTTCTTCTTTAGACCTAGACTCTTATGATGTCTCACCATCTCTTGGAGTCTTTTAAGCATTGGTTTGAATCATGAAATGTCCTTAGTTCAATAAGACCTATGACATACTTTGTCATATCATCATTTTCTGACTTCTTTAAGACAAACTGTTCTTTCCTTGAAGAAGCTTCATTCCATTCCTTGTTACCAGCTGCTACTTGTTCAGCTAGTATTCCTTCCTAGTTATCCAAAGCATTCACAACTGAATATATTTGCTGTCTTACCCAGGAAAACATCCCCAGCACAAGTCTTGCTAGCAGAAACAAGAAAAAAATAGAACATGAACAGAAGACAGAAGACTCCCATTTGTGGCAGTTTTCTTCTAAGAAGTCTTTATTCTTGTCATGCATGTGTCCCACAATACTTCATTCCAGAATAACACTAATTTTATCTGCATCTCCTCTAACTTGCATTTCTTAGATCACCGGTGTCTTTCTTCCTACACAGTATACAGAGAAGAAAAAGTACACATGTGTGTGTGTGTGTGTGTGTGTGTGTGTTGGCTTTCTAAGAGGTAGTTTATTATCTAGTTGAAGAACTGTTAGGTGAGAAACAGAATCTCAAACAATAACCATGGATTACACTTTATATTAAAAATAAATGTCTTAAGTGCTCGGGCCTGGTGCACTGGGAAGACCCAGAGGAGTCGGGTGAAGAGGGAGGTGGGAGGGGGGATCGGGATGGGGAATAAGTGTAAATCTATGGCTGATTCATATCAATGTATGACAAAACCCACTGAAATGTTGTGAAGTAATTAGCCTCCAACTAATAAAAAAATTAAAAAAAAATAAAATAAAATAAAATAAAATAAATGTCTTGGCAGCTTTAAGAACTGCTTTCTGCTTTAACTATCTCAGTAGTTAGACCATGATTCTAATGAGTTGAAAAGGATGAACTAATTTTCTCTAAGCTAATTAGCTCTCTGTTATTCTTTGATCACATAACTTGAATTTAGTGAAATGTTTTGCTGGTCCATTTCTTTATTAAGATAGAAAATGTCAATTGAAGGAAAAAAGCACAACGTAAGATCAGTGAGTTTCAGTGTTATAGTGGGAGCTTACTGAGAACTATAACCTGGGAGACACTCTCTCAGATAGATATGAGGAACTGTTCTGAAGAGGTGGGGGAGGAGCAAGTATATATATATACGATATATTTTTTTGGCGGGGGGGATCTGGGAAGTACATGTAGTCAAGCATAAAGCAATTACTGTTAATCATAAAGAACAGATATCTCAAGTTAATGATTTTAGTGTTTTTCCATGTATGAGAAGATGCAAGAATCTGGGGTCACTGAAATTCTCCCTTAGATTTGCATCTGATCTATGGGTCCCTTTATGCAAAAGCACAGAATGCCTCCTATTTTTTTTCATTCTAAGTCTCCTCTGGGTGTCCTGGCAGTGGGGACTGAAATGGGTTGTGACCTAACCCTGTGTGGAGGGCAGTGATCAGTGACACTCTTTGTTCTTTTTGTTTATTAGAATAAGGCAACAGAGTGGATGAAATTGGTAAAGCTTAATTACATAGCTTGTAATCATATTCTAGCAGAAATTTTATATAAGAAATTCAGATTACATTTTAATATTTATGAAATGTTCTTCTAGATGACATGTTGACAAATACAAAATCAAAGGTAAAAGTGAACATTAGTCATTATTATTAATTAAGGCTATGACAAGCAATACTAAACCAAATGTTTTTAGAACTATATCAATGTTAAATGTTATTATTTTATTTACTCAATAATGCTTTATTGAAGAAATTTGTTAAAGAAATTTACTCTGGTTATATCCAAAGTTTTTAACTGAATTATGAGTTGAAATTTAAAACTTATGGTCCCATGCAAATTTTAGGATATGTTTTCTATTTCTGTGAATAATATTGGAATTTTGATAGAGATTGTGTTTTATCTGCAGATCATTTTAGGTAACATGGACATTTTATCAATACTAACTTTTCTGATCCATGGACAAAGTCTATCTTTCCATTTCTTTGTGTTCTTTTCAATTTATTTCATTAATGTCCTACAGTTTTTAGTGTAGAGATCTTTCCCTACCCTGGTTAAATTTATTCCTAGGTATTTTATTGCTGTCAATGCTATTGTAAGCAGGATTGTTTATTTTATTTTCAGATAGTTCACTGTTAGTATATAGAAATGCAATTGATTACTATATGTTGACTTTGTATCCTTAGACTTTTGTTGTTCACTTACTCAGTCGTGTCCAATTCTTTGTGACCCCATGGACTATAGCACACCAGCCTTCCTTGTCCTTCACTATCTGCCAGAGTTTGCTCAAACTCATGACCTTTGGGTTGATGATGCTATCCTTAGACTTACTGAATTCATTTACTAGTTCTAATAGGTTTCTGATGGTCTTTAGTGTTTTATTATATCTTTATTCATATAAGATGAATAAGTTCTGGGGATCTAATATACGAAATAGTGACTATAGTTTCTAATACTGTATTATATATTAAAATTTCTACAACAACAATAAAAAGTAACTATGTAGGAAGATGAATGTATTAACTAATTTAACCTTATTGAGGTAATCATTTTATAATATATATGATTATCAAATCATCACCTTGTATACCTTTAACTTATACAATGTCATGTGTCAATTATATCTCAGTAAGGCTGGAAAAATTATCTATGTATAAGGTCAATCCTAAGTATTGAGATATAATTATGTTGATAATGATATGCTTTGTTTTGTTTTAAATTATTTTTATAGAGATATAATAGACATATATAGCTTTGTATTCATTTTGGGTTTACAACATAGTGATTTGATATCTATATATTACATTGTGAAATGATCGCCACAATAAATCTAGTTAATATCCATCACCATAGTTGCAAAATTTTTCTTTTGATGAACTTTTAAAATCTACTCTCTTACCAACTTTCAAATATACAATATAATATTATTAATTATAGTTACCATGCTGTGCATTATATCCCCATGACTTGTTTATAACTGTAAATTTTTACCCTTTATTTTTAAACGGTAAAATATACAAGGTAAAATGAGATTAAGGAAGTATAAGTTATTAGCTTCTCTTAAACGCATGTGAATTATATACTTTTGCCAGTAGTTGTTCATTTGATTTATATAATTTCTTTGCCTAAGTTTTGTACATCCAGTTTGCAAAGCACTATTTAAATTACAAATAAGTTTTCATTATTCACCCTAGCAGTGAAGTTTATGTTCATAAAATCGGAAAGCAAATGCTGCATTCCTCTCATTAACATTATGGCCTTCACCTTAATGTTATGGGAAAAAAAAACCAAACAGAAAAAAGCACGTAACATTTGATTATTATCTAATCTGCCTATCCCCAGTAGCTTTTTTTTCACCTGAACATTCAACATAAAATCATCTGATAAAAATGTACCCTTAATTATTATTTCCTATTTTAAAAATTTAAAATGTTTCTTATATAAAACTTAGAACACAAGCATGAATTTAAGAACATGTACCAGATTCTGCTATTAATATGTAGCTATGAATGCAGCAAATTCTCTTAATATAAGTAAAGGAGAGAAATGGGTGAATGAAGATTAAAAAATTCTGTCTTATCAATGTACAGAAAGTGTTCTTAGCACTAGAACTCTATGTAAACACTGTGTTATTTCTATGGTCTGTTATATATATTAGGAAATTTTCTGTACCAGGGTTCTTGTGCCATTTTGTGAGATCAGGGCCGAGGAGCACTTTGATTTCTCCACAACTTTACCTCCTACTGCCTGCCAGACTAATAATAAGAAAAGTGACTCAGGCAAATTTGTAAACAGACTTTCCTTTCCATTAATATCAATTGACCATTGAAAGATTTTTATAACAAATTCTCCATCTTAACCTCTTGGAAATGTTAAGTGTTGACATGTGCTCTTGGTCCAATACTATGCCAAGAATGAACATATGTATCCCTGTTTATTGCCTTTATTTTCTTAAAATAACATCAACTTCATATTCTTCTTAGTTCACTGGAAATGCCAAAGGCTTTTCCTTTATTTAAATTCATTATCTCCATGAACTCTACCATGAATCTTTTAAAGTATAGTTGCAAAACATAATACACATAGAATATCATCTGAAGGATATTCAGATCCTATTGCTTCAGAATTTATATTCTAATTCTTCTTCTTTATTCAAACAATGTAATTTCTCTCTCATATTCCTAGCCTCTAAATGTCAGCAGACATCAAAGTTGGTCCTTTGTCTTTTGCTTTTATGTGGATTCTGAGGGTAAGCTCATTCAGTCTCATGGCATTGAATACAGTTCATAATGTTACACCTCCCAGATTGCATCTCCAGCTAGTACTGCTTCCTCAAGAAGGATTTACAACTGCAACTGGTTATTCAATAGCTCTATTTTGACACGGAATAGGAATCTCAAATTTAACATGTCCATAACTTGAGTATCTAACTTCCACCCCAAACCCCGACCTTAAATTGCTTACCCATTTGCCCTCAAGATCTTTGATTAAATGCTAACCAGCATTTAATATTTCTAGCTCTACTTTAAATCTTTAAATACATACAAATATGTGCATGTCTGCATAATGCATGTGTACACACACACACACACACACACACACACACACATTTCCCATCTCATCTGCCCCTCTATCTCTTTGACCATACTATGTGCGTGCTGAGTCACTTCAATCGTGTCCAACTCTATGCAACCCTACGGACTGTAGCCTCCCAGGCTCCTCTGTCCATGGGATTCTCCAGGCAAGAATCCTGAAGTGAGTTGTGATGTCCTCCTTCAGGGGATCTTCCTGACCCAGGGATCAAATCGGAGTTTCTTTATGACTCTTGCATTGGCAGGCAGGTTCTTTACCACTAGTGCCACCTGGGAAGCCCCTTCTCTATTGTTTTTCCTCCAATCACATTGGCTATTCTTCAGAACTCTTCCTGAAGAGGTCTTGTCTCAGAAATCTACATGGATCATGCATTTATTTCATGTAGGTCTTTAATCAAATATCATCTTATTGTTAAGGCCTACCTTTACCATCTCATTGGAGAAGGAAATGGCAACCTACTCCAGTATTCTGGAGTATCCCATGGATGGAAGATGGACTGGAAAATCCCATGGACGGAGGAACCTGGTAGGCTACAGTCCATGGGGTTGCAAAGAGTCGGACACGACTGAGTGACTTCACTTTCACTTTACCATCTCATATAAAATGACTTCTCCCATCTTTGATTTTTTCATCCACAGCACTTATTGCTCACAAATTATTTATCACTTAGCACTGTTACCTAGAATATAAGCTTCACAACAACAAGGATTTTATTTTAGTTTCATAGTAAGTATTGAATAAATTTTGATGACTAGAACCAGGCTGACCTACAAGTTAGTATACATAGCAGAAAACTTCATGGCAATGAAATGAGAAATATGCCATAGACTAAATACATTGGTGAGCCTATGATACACCCTTAATGCATTAGGATTTCCAGAGCTTCTTAAGAGTAACTGCTTGCTGTAGAACTGGAGAAGCTAGCCTTGCTCAACAGGGAAATGTCTATCACTTTCATTATAACCCCATCATAACTTCAGATTATGGAAGCTGGAGAAAAGTGTAAGTTGTATGAAGCAGAGGAGAGTGTACTCTTTGGAGGGGCTGTAGAAGCAGTCTGCTGCCTTAGTGTCTTAGTTCTGCTGCTCCTAGCTGTGTGACCTTTGCTGAGTATTTTACTTTTCTGGTGGGTCAGTTTTCTTGCATGTCAAATAGAAATAAAAATAGTACTAACCTTATAAATTTGCTATGATGATTAAATGAATTAATATACTTAAAACTCTTAGTATCCAGTCAGTCCTCACAACTTTGTTATTATTTATGGTATTTTCTAGCAAATCTGTACTGGAATATTAAAGGGGACTGTAGAAATACTAATCATGGCCATGAATCACACAGGTGAAAATTTGTCTTATGATTAATTTCTATTATGCATAAAAGAGCAAGAAAATTAAAAATGTTAATCATGAAAATGAAAAATGCAGTATTTCAAGCTTCCAAAACTGGGCTCCAGCCCTTGCTCACAAATAATGAGATAATGAGTTTATGATAAAAGCAAACTTTACCTACATAGTGGGACTCTAGCCACATCATCACTTCTCTTGGAGATGTGGTTGAAAATAACACAACATTTAAAGAAGTCTTAGGCACTGACAGGATGGTAACTTCATTATCCAAGTTAAAGACAGTCAGCATAATTGGAAGTATAACTCAGTCATTTCTGTGTGTGGTTGGTGTCAAAAAAAGAACAATCATGTCCTCTAAAAATCCCTTTATGTTATTGTTAGAGCCAGAGTGAAGGGGCTGAGTCACTCACTAAGCCACCAGTTAAATCATGATGTTTCAAACTGTGTCTACCTTTAGAATATATTTAAGAGTGGGCTGTTCCTTAGTCATAACTGAAAACATTAGGTGGTACAGAAGTGCAACCTCCACAACTGGTACTTCTTATACTAAACTCTTACTTTAAGTCCCTAAGTCTGTTTTGAAGTCTAGGCAGCCCTTTTTAAGGTATATCCCTATAAACCAAAATTAATGGGAAAGACACATTTACAATTAAGAGATTTTAGCATTTTTGTCCTATAGAGAAATAGCATTATTTGTGAGGTTCTCTTTGAGAGCAATAGAAAATATTTACCATTTTGTATCAGACTATCACAATGATACATTGATATAAGCCTTAATATTTCAAACTTGCAAAGTAATTTCTCTGATACTTACAGATTTTTTTGAATAAAGATGGAAGTGAGAAAATATATAGTGTATATATGTGTGAGACATATTACAATATATACACATTTTATATAATTGTGTGTGATTTTCATCATCTCGGGATAAAGTGGCACTTCTAAAAACTTGATAGTAAAAATAAAAAACTTGAAGGAAAACAGATTTTACTATAAAACAGCTGGAAAAAATTATATGTAACTGAGAGTTTTTTGACTGTATATTAAATAATCTTAATATATGAATGGGCTTCTCTGGTAGCTCAGCTGGTAAAGCTTCCTAGTTTGCTTCCTAGGTCGGGAAGATCCCCTGGAGAAGGGAGAGGCCACCCACCCCAGCATTCTTGGGATTGCCTGGTGTCTCAGACAGTAAAGAATCCTGAAATGTGGGAGACCTAGGTTTGATCTGTGGGTTGGCATGGTGGATTACAGTCCATGGGGTTGCTAAACACACATAAAAAAGATAGAATACATATTAAAAATTGGAAAAATTTATATGTAACTGACAGTTATTTGACTATATGTTAAATAATCTTAATATGTAAATAGATCTTAGCTACCAATGAAAAAGATAAATTTCCCAATGTTCCAAAGGCCATGAACAATTTATTTAAAGAGAAATGATATATCCTCCCCTTTTGAATTGACAAATATTGATAATTTCCATATTGGTAAGACTATGGAGAAATAGCCATTTATATACAATGTTGATATAAGTAGAAATGGGTAAAATATTTTTGTAGAAAAGAATGGTAATATGAGTCAAAATTTTAAATTTGTATTTTTTTTAACTTAGTTTATCTTAGAAGAACTTATCTGAAGGAAATAATCCGTCAAGTGTTCAAATATCTACCTACAACACTGTGTTTATAACAGTGAAAAAATGATAGGAACCTAAATATCCAGCAATAGAAGATGTGATAACCAACTCTCGTATATTGAAATGGTGGAACACCCTGTAAGCATTAAAACACAGCTGCAGAGGTATGCTTATGAACTTTGAAAAGCTCTAAATAGACTTTTAATAGAAAAAAATATGCTCCCAAATATCAGGAGCAATATGACAATAAATACATATTATATATTTATAAATATATGTGTGTGTAGCCTGTATGTATATATATCATCAGTTTGTTAGCAGAGGTGGACAACCCAAATAATGTTTCTGCTTTCATGGAGTGTATGTTCTGCAAAGGAAAGGCTAACAACAAACAACGCTGCATACAAACTAACAAAATAAATTCTAATTTGAGGATTATTCTGAGGCAAAGAAAGGAATAATTCCTGCATTAGGGAAAATGATGGCACTTTAATAAGGGAACTCTGGAAAGAGGCCTTCCAGGTAGTAATGTTTGAATGGAGATTTAAATGAAAAGAAAGCTAGTTATGAGAGCTCTGAGGAACACTGCCTTCTTGGGAGGAGGAATAGCAAGGACGAGTATTTTCAGACTGGAATAAGCTAGCAGGGACGGCTGCAGCAGAAAAAAGGTCTCTATGATGGGGGTCCCTGCACCCCGAGAAGTGTGTGAGAGAAAGTCTGAGATCCTGGCAGTATAATGGCCCTGGTGGGTCCCGAGTATTTAAAAGAAAAAGTGTACTTTAGTCTTAGTGCAGTCTATGAATTTTTTATAGTTACAAAAACAATGAAACAATTTTATTTTTAAAATTACCTTGCCTTGGTCAAGTAAAAACTCACATAAAATCTGCAGCATTGCCCTCTTAAGACAGCAGTGTTTTGTGTTCCCCAACAGTTTAACGGGATCAGGTTCACTGAATCGCAGCTAATTGTAAAGCTTTCAAAATTAGCAGAAATCTTCCACTAAGGGCCCAGTGATTATGTGTACTGGTTTTTCTGGCCTGATTTGTTACTAGGTAAAAGATGCCATTACAGTGTAATCTCATGCATTTTAAAAGCTGTGTTATTCCTGATCATTTGAAGAAGCTGACTGAGTCTCTTCTATTAGCAGAGATTCCCTAAACACAGTAGATACTAACAATCCATTTTATTTTAAGGCACTTCACAGAAATTAGTGGATCTGTGTAATTAGTTTAATGTTACTGAATGTCACTATTGCTTCATGCTAACTCTGCTAAATAAATATTAGTTGTAATTTTTGTATAAGTAATAATTTTGTCAAACTCAGAAAACTTTTTATTTTAGGTTTATTTCAAACAATTTCTAGGTGTATTTTCTTAATTTTATAATCATTGGTAGATGGGCCCCCAAATCTCTAGTTTTAACCAATAAATATTGACCATTTTAAGCCATTTTCAATTTGATTCTAAATTCTGTTATCCCCTTTACTTTTATATTTCTCAAAATTTAAAAAAAAACTAGTCACACTAAAAATAATTGCTCTACATTTCTACCTTATTTTTATTTTAATTTTGCCTTTCACATATACGAAGTGCTTTTAAAAACAAATAGAGTCAAAGGAAGGGTATCATACATGGATCAGAAAAGTATTTTGTATGTTAAGTTTCTGTGGTTGTGGAAATAACAAAAGTAACACAATAAATAGCCTCATTTAAAAACTAAAGGGGTCATGAAATTCTCCACTTTCCAAGTTTAATTAAAATTACAAAATACAGCTTCTCTAGGTGAAATCACTTTTAAAAAAATGCTCAGTCCTTCCCACGTGTATAAGAGTACTAAACTTTTATGGCTTTCATTTTAATCACATAAATTTTAGAAAGGATTTTATGCGCTCAGTGTTGAATAATCCCTAATCTTCTAAATTGGTGTTGTCCATTCCTAGAAAATACTATTAATTTGTTTTATAAACCTTTTTTAGAACAGAACTCTTTAATAGAAATAGCTGCACATGTAGTTTAAAATTTTCTAGAAGTCATTTAAAACAGGAAAAATAAATACAGGCATACCTCATTTTATTGCACTTTGCTTTTTGTGCTTTGCAGATGTTGTAGATTTATTTATTTTTTTTTAAACAAACTGAAGGTTGGTGGAAACCCTATCTTGAGCAAGGCTTCCCTGGTGGCTCAGAAGGTAAAGAATCTGCCTGCAATGCAGGAGGCCCGGGTTCAGTCCCTGATTGAGAAGATCCCCTGGAGGAGGCAATGTCAGCCTACTCCAGTATTCTTGACTGGAGAGTTTAATGGACAGAGGAACGTGACAGGCTACAGCCTAAAGAGTCAGACATGGCTGAGCAACTAACACTATCTCAAGCAAGCCTCTGAGCGCCATTTTCTACAGCCTCTGCTCACTCTGTGACTCTGCCGCATTTTGATATTTCAAACTTTTTCATTATTATTGTATTGTGGTGATCCATGATCAGTGATCTTTGATAATAATATAGCAAGAAGACTCAGACTCCCTGAAGGCTCAGATGATGGTTAGCATTTTTTAGCAACACAGTATTTTTAAATTAAGGTATCTCTATTGTTTGTTTATTTGTTTTTTAGACATAATGCTATTGCACACTTAAAAGACTACAGTTCAGTGTAAGCATAACTTTTATATGCATTGGGAAACCAAAATATTTGTGTGACTCACTTTATTGTGATATTTGCTTTATTGCTGTGGTCTGGAACAAAACTAGCAATATCTCTGAGGCATGCCTGCAGGTGAAATAATACTAATAATGTTTTGTTTAAACCAATGTATCCAAAATATTCTCATTTCAGTGTGTGGTAATAGCCACATTTCCGGTGCTCTATGGCCACCTGTGCTTGCAGCCCCCAGGCGGGCAGTGACGCTCTAGAACATGCATTGATCTATGATTTAAAAGAGTTCCTATAGTTTCTCCAAAAGGTGAACTATTTTTCACTTAACAAAGATAGCTAACAAGGCGGAAAGAAATTAACTGACTGATCAGGCAATTTTACATTGTGACAAAACCGCCAGCTGCATTCAGTCTGTGGTTTGAGTTTTTGCATCTTCCCTTTAAGTAGGATGTTTTAGCCTGGGCAGGCAAAGTCTTGTATGCTCCAAGAACCTATTGTATTAATTCACCGAGACTTCTTTGCATTCCATATTCCACAGATACCTCATTTCCTCTCAGGCCTATGACTTTAAACAAGCCATTCCTTCTACCTGGAATAAGTGAAGTGAAAGTTGCTCAGTTGTGTCTGATTCTTTGCGACCCCGTGGACTGTAGCCTGCCAGGCTCCTCTGTCCATGGAATTCTCCAGGCCAGAATACTGGAGTTCTCTCCAGTTCCCTAGCCATTCTCTCCTCCAGGGGCTCTTCCCAACCCAGGGATCAAACCCAGGTCTTCCACATTGCAGGAGGATTCTTTGCCGTCTGAGTCATGGACTTTGAACAAGTCATTCCTTCTATCTGGGATAAGCTTCTCTCATTTTTCAAGCAGTCAAAACACCAGGGCTTCCCTGGTGGCCCGGGTGGTAAACAGTCTGCCTGCACTGTGGGAGACCCGGGTTTGATCCCTGGGTTGGGAAGATCCTCTGGAGGATGGCACGGCAACCCACTCCAGTATTCTTGCCCGGAGAATCCCCGTGGGCAGAGGAGCCTGGTGGCCTACAGTCCATGGGGTTGCAAAGAGTTGGACATGACTGAGAGACTAACATACACACACATTTTTCAAGAAGTCCAAACTCTACTTATATTCAAGGCTTGGTTCAAATGATACACCCTCAAGCAAGGCTATAGGTGCCATTTACTCTGTGTAAATTCACTGTAGACTCCCACAAGCAAATTAGTTGACTCTTCAGATGTGGCACTTGCATAGGATCTGTGTGTGTATTTTTTTCTATACCACCTGTTGATTTGGTATTTATATGATTATTTTACTTCCATCTCCCTCCAACTGCACTATGGAGACCCTGTGAGTAGGTAGTATACATTATTCATTTTTGCCAGTCTGACATCAGTCAGGATATAATACAAGATAGGTTACTATTGTTTATATATTATATTTTGCCACCCTGAAGTATTATGTTATTTGACTTCTTTAGATAACTACAATTCTGAATTTTTCTTATAAATTATCCACAGGTATTAAAAATTCACAAGGCACATTGACTTTGCATGTGTACACACATATGTGATGTGATTCTGTAACTTCAGTGGGACCTCTCATAGGTGGTCACTTTTTGAAGGGCTATGACTATTCATCAAAAAGACCATTCATTATCATTCAGTTCAGTTCAGTCACTCAGTCGTGTCTGACTCTTTGAGACCCCATGAATCGCAGCACACCAGGCCTCCCTGTCCATCACCAACTCCTGGAGTTCACTCAAACTCATGCCCATCGAGTCGGTGATGCCATCCAGCCATCTCATCCTCTGTCGTCCCCTTCTCCTCCTGCCCCCAATCCCTCCTAGCATCAGGGTCTTTTCCAATGAGTCAACTCTTCGCATGAGGTGGCCAAAGTATTGGAGTTTCAGCTTCAGCATCAGTCCTTCCAATGAATACCCAGGACTGATCTCCTTTAGGATGGACTGGTTGGATCTCCTTGCAGTTCAAGGGACTCTCAAGAGTCTTCTCCAACACTACAGTTCAAAAGCATCAATTTTTCAGCGCTCAGCCTTCTTCACAGTCCAACTCTCACATCCATACATGACTCCTGGAAAAACCATAGCCTTGACTAGATGGACCTTTGTTGGCAAAGTAATGTCTCTGCTTTTTAATGTTATCTAGGTTGGTCATAACTTTCCTTCCAAGAAGTAAGCGTCTTTTAATTTCATGGCTGCAATCACCATCTGCAGTGATTTTGGAGCCCAAAAAATAAAGTCTGACACTGTTTCCACTGTTTCCCCATCTATTTCCCATGAAGTGATGGGACCAGATGCCATGATCTTAGTTTCCTGAATGTTGAACTTTAAGCCAACTTTTTCACTCTCCTCTTTCACTTTCATCAACAGGCTTTTGAGTTCCTCTTCACTTTCTGCCATAAGGGTGGTGTCATCTGCATATCTGAGGTTATTGATATTTCTCCCAGCAATCTTGATTCCAGCTTGTGCTTCCTCCATCCCAGCGCGTCTCATGATATACTCTGCATATAAGTTAAATAAGCAGGGTGACAATATACAGCCTTGGTGTACCCCTTTTCCTATTTGGAACCAGTCTGTTGTTCCATGTCCAGTTCTAACTGTTGCTTCCTGACCTGCATACAGGTTTCTCAAAATGCAGGTCAGGTGGTCTGGTATTCCCATCTCCTTCAGAATTTTCCACAGTTTGTTGTGATCCACACAGCCAAAGGCTTTGGCATAGTCAATAAAGCAGAAATAGATGTTTTTCTGGAACTCTATTGCTTTTTCGATGATCCAGCGGATGTTGGCAATTTAAGTTTCCTTAAATATTCTACAGCTGTTTTTCACAGTAGGAAATCATTTTATACATCTTTCCCATGTTGTTTGTGTATTTAAATATTAGCTCCTCTAGACTGGAACCCTTTTCAAGAGCAATGATTATCTTTACTTTTGTTAAACTCTCCCCGTAACACCAAAAGCCAAGCATAAGGTAGATACTGGTTTCAATAAAAATGTATTGGTGAACTCAAAATATTTCTCCATAACAGTTATGTATAATATTTAAACATTACTAAATTGGCAATATAAATATGTTTATATTGTCTAATTTATAATAAACCCTACTTAGTTATTCAAGTGCATGTGGAATGCCCATTTTATACTTGAATTCATTCATTTAGCATATTGAGTGCTACAAGTCTAGCAAATGTGCTGGAGACTGATTGTGCATTAATGAATACAAGGAACAAGATCCTGCCCTTTTATATTTTACAGTGTAATGAGAAATACAGAGAGCAAATAAGTAACAAATGTATACATATAATGTTCTTAATTCAATGAGGAACACATGATTGAGAAAGAATAACAAGGGGAATCCACATAGATGAAGTGGGTAGGGCCTCCATGAGTAAGAGACGTTCAAACTGGATCTGAAGGATTAACACAGAATTGCTATATGAAGATCAGGAGAGAGAGCATTCCCAGGAGAGACAACAGCAAGAATAAGACAGAGCATGGTGCCCCCTGGGATTTCAGAGACGGCCACTGCAGCTGAGACTCAGTGGATGAAATGAAGGTGGAAGGGTAGGCAATGCACAGGATTAAGCTGAGATCTGTAGGCAACAATAGGTTTTTACTTAAAAGATTTTGTGTAATGAGGGTGTCATTAGTATTTAACAGAAGAATCTGCAGAAGCAAGTGGAGGAGGGCAAGAGAGAAAACAGAATAAGAATAAAGGGCACACTCTAGGAGTTCCTAGGATAGAAGATGATGACTTGGGCAGAGTCATAGCAGTGGTGATGAAGAGAGGAGAAGACAACATATTTTAGATTGATTTGGAGAAGACGTAAGGGATAGTATAGTAGGATTAAAGGCAGGTAAAGAATCAGGAATGACTGACATGCTTCTGCTTTGCAACCCGTGGGTGTGTTAAAACCTTTTTTTTTTTTTTAATGGGCAAGACTAAGAGAGAAACACAATTAGGAGGTTGTAAGACAAACAAACTTGAAACTTAAGTTTGAGTTATCTGTGAGATAACCCATAAAATGCAAGATAAACACACTGTTATAAAAACCTGGGGCTCAGAGGAAATTTAGGAGGACAAAAGTACAAATCTGGAGTTTATTGACACAGGTAGATAGTCTTTAAAACTCATGGAACTGGATGAAAACCTCTGGAGAAAAAGTTTAGAGAAGGAAGGAGGGGGTCTCCAGACTGAACCCTGGGGAACATCTGTGTATGAGCTCAGGCTGCCATAATAAATACTATAGACTGGGTGATTTAACATCATTTATTTCTGGAAGTTGGCAAGTTCAAGATCAAGCTGCCAGGAGGTTTGGTTCCTGGTGAGCCTTCTCTCTGGCTTGTAGACATCTGCCTTTTCTTTGTGTTATCAAATGGAGGAGAGAGGGAGAGCTTTGGTGTTCCTCCTCTATTTATAAGGGCACTGATCCCATCATGAGACCTTCACTCTTCTGAACTCATCTAAAGCTAATCACATCCCCAAAGCTCTCTCTCCTAATACCATCACTCTGGGGATTCGGCTTCAACATGTAAATTTTGGGGAGATGAAAACATTTAGTTTATAATAGCTGACGTTTAGAGTTTTGTTTGAGGAGGCTGCATTGTAGGAGCAGGCATAAAGCCCAGACAGTATAGTATCACTGGAGTCTTCCCGCCCCAAAAATCTTTCTGTGGTTTTGTAGTGCACTTTGGATAAAACATCAAAAGGCTTATTGTGCTGTATAAATCCCAGTGTTTTGAAAAAGGATGTGAACAACTCCAGGAAATGCTGCTGAAATGTAGCAAAATGGACTTAAATAATTTGGTGATGTCAGTAAGACTGGCATCAGAAGGTATTTGAAGCCAGACTGGCCTGAATTGGGTGATACTTACAGAGGAGGGAGCTAGTGGAGATAAGGTTATAATTGTGGCTGTCAGAGGCAAGAGAGAAACATAGTAACTGGGAAAGAACATGGACAGAGAAAAGATACATTTAGACAGGGACATGCTATAGCACCTTTCTATATGGAAGTGGGGTGTACATGGCGCAACATGAGCTTGCAAAATCTGGGCTCAAGGGTGTTCCTAGACAAGAGAAGTTGCAGTGACCTTTGTGGTGGGAGTGGGACTCTTCTCTTTCTGAGAAGCTACAGTCGGGTGTTTGCCACCTGCACTATTTTTCTTGTTTCCAATCCAGCAGCCAGCTGCTAGGAGCAAGTGATAGTAAATTCCTGCAGACATCCCATGTTTCCTCTCACTTTCTCTAGTTACCACTCTGCTGTTTCTTTCTCATTCCTTACTTATCCAACTCTTATAAGTCTCAGCTTTCAGCCACTTTCTTTTTTATTCTTTTTACCTTCCCCAAATATATACAGCTTACTCTTATGAGGTCAGCTGAAATCAGAAAAGTTCAGTTCAGGGTTTACCAGAACAGTTTTGTGATGTAATGATGCATAAGTAATAAGCCTCTACTTAGATAGTTTTAATGGATAACCTCATTAATATTTTTACAACACACTTGAAGGAGAAAATGGTAGATTAGGCAGTGATTGATATTTATTTATTGAGCACTATGTTTCATATGCTGGTATAAGTGCTTTATGTGAAAGGTTATTTAAATTTCACAATAACTCGGTCAGCTATTATTTGCATCCTCATTGTATAGATAAAGAAAGAGGTTACGTGAATTAAGACCATGCATTTGGAATTTTTGGAGTCAGGAGTTCATTCAAGTAATCTGACACAAAGTCTAAAGCTTTAACCCTTAAATTCTACTACATGAGGAGCCAATAGATGCTATGGATGGAGGTCCAAGCAAAGTTCAGAATCATGTGGTTCCTCAGAGATGGCGCCCTCTAAATGAAAGGATCAGTTTGATCCAAGCCCCAAATGGAGAGAACCATGTCTCTGTCAAAAACTTACAGGCAGTAGTAATAGCAGCAGCTATAGCAACTGCTCTGAATAAGAGTTTCCTCTGCTGAATGGTGCCCAAGTGTCAGGCACTGTCCCACCCACTTTACTTGTGGCATTTTCATCTTCGCAACAGTGCTGTGCAGAGGGCTCATGCTGATCTCACAGACGAGGGAAATGGGTTTCACAGTGGCTGAGGAATCCACAACCTACTCTAAGTGTAGGAGGATTCAATATTACTCCACAGTTTAAGTTGTCAGTCTCAAAATCTTGGATACTTTTTCCTTGTTCAAAATTCTGTACTTGTTCAAAATTCTATACTGTGTATAGCCATTTCTCCATAGTCCATTTCTATTTTCTAAACCTTTTTATCTCAATTTGGGAGCCATTTGTAGGTGACATTTTGTTGATTTTTAATGAAAGCAAAATATAGAAAGTCTATACTTTGAGCATTCTCGGTGAAGCTCATTTCCATTCAAAATGTCTCCTTTACTCAATTTTAGTAGTCAACTATTTGAACTTTATGTTTGTTTGTTTTCTTCTTCCCTGCTGCCTTTACTGGTAATTGTCCTTTGAAATATTTCTGTAGTAATTTTTAGCCATCACTTTACTTTTTATATCATTCTCAACACTGTATACATTTGAAATGTAAATTCAAACATAATGCATAATGCCAGAAGTGGAACTAGTAATCTTTTATATAGTGATATAAAACTGTTTTGAAACACATGTTCTAGAACCATATGCTATGGAATGTGAATAAAACAAAACAAAACTTTGGACAGAGAAATTTTCAGGTTTCATGTTTTACTCCTATAGAGAATAAGAATCTTTATTCCTTATAAGAATAAGCTCATCATTTATTTTTTTCACAAGCTATGACAAATTTTGTATTTGGCAGAAGAAAACAGCTTTGGAAAGCCTAAGAACAGGAATTATAACTTTTTTAAAATTTGAAAGCTATAGACATAGTTAGTAAAACTTTGCCTTTGATGAACAGTGTAATGTTTCAAAACATTTTCATTTACTCATCAAGTACAATGATCTTTGTTATCACTTTCACACTTACATAGGTTTATCTTTGTTTTTCAAAGGCAGTTTTGGTCTGCAGAGGGTAGCCTCAAAGAGCCATTATCATGTTATAAACAAGCAAGCCGAGAAATAGCTAGATGGCAAAGATAGAACATTCTACTTTTCTTTTTTTTCTTTTGTCATTTTGGCCCTTACTCAGGGACATCGCTCGCAGTAGGGAACAACCCTGTGGATGCAAGAGATGTCCCCAAAGAGAATAAAAAAATACTACCCTTCCAAATCCAGTGCCACTCCTCAAGACAACAACAAAGGATTCAGACAATTCCCAACAGTCAGTAGGAATGTTAGCTGGAGAGTGCAACCCACAATTCTGTCCAGCCATACTTTGGGGACCCTCCCTCCCGCATCCCGCGCGCCAACCTGACTGTTAGGAAGCCAACTAGACAATCAAGAAGGCAATAGCTTTCCTGGGCAAGAAACAACAACCAATCGATCTCCAAAAGCAAATGCACAAGTCAGTTCAAAGGGCTTTCTGCCTGCCACTATGAATTTGGGAAGGAAAGGACCACCTGAAGTTTTACTTTCCTCTCTCCACCAGGCACCGCTGATAGAGATCTAGGAGAGCTGACTGTGATAAGCATTCTTACCTTTGGCTGTCTTCTGCCAGTTTCCCCCAGGATTCCGCAGGCTCTGGAGCGAGTGGGGCATCCCAGCTGGCCTTATCGTGGTCGCCAGGAGCTCATGAGGAGGCGGAAAAATAGTCTTGAGTCTACTGTTGTTATTGAGTGTTCGCCCCCCCCACCCCTTATTTTTTTTCACTAAAGCACCTCGTAAATGGAAAAGTTTATCCAGGTTAAAAGTTCTCGCGGTGGCCGCTGTAACTCAGGATTATCCTGGATAAGGTTAACCTGGTTTTTCGGCCTCAAAACACAATAGGATTCAGCTGAGGCTTCACGCCGGGCCCAGTCCAGCCTCAGGCGGACCCACACTGACCCGGAACCAGTCCGTCTCTAACTTGTCCGAGGTCCGGCCCCAAACCCGGTCGTTTCTGAGTCGGACCGCAGTCCGGCCCCTCGTCTGGTCCTGTTTCTATGTTGGACCCGGTCCGACTTGAGAAGATGTCCGCGCGGAGTCTGAAGCCCGGGAGACCTCGAGAGGGCAGGACCCAGCCCCTCGCTGGAAGGATGCGCGCTCAGCACTCCGCAGGTACCGCGGCTGCTTGCCAGTGGCTCCCGGGGCCCTGGGCCTCTGCTTGGTTCTCACACTAAGAGCTTTAAAAGATAAACTGAGGCGTGTTAAAAAAAATTTAAAAGTTTAGAGGAGCAAAGGTCGATTCAGTCTGGCAGCATCCACTGTAACAAATAGAAAGGGGTTCCAAGTTGAAAATGCAAAAAGGAGCAGGCAGGAACAAGGAAAATAGGCCCCAAAGCGCGTTGGTTATAGCAGAGTTACTTTCTTTTAAGGGATGGCAGGGGTCTGTCAGGCAGATTACTTAACTAGCTCTGATCCGGCGACTGATTCCTGACAGGTGTTTCTGATGCTGTTTCTGGGAGAGCCAGCGCTGTTTGGTGATGTGCTTAGCATAAACCACTCCATTTTGGGCTTCTTATTTTAAATAAAGAATAGTCTTTTCTAATGCAGTATAAAATAGAAGAATAAAACTTGAAAAAGAAGCAGAAAAAAGAATCTTACTGGCTTATACGGCTAAGAAAAGACAAGGTACCTTTATACATCCCCCACGCCTGCACTACTTTGCACGTGTGTATTACCAAAAATTACAGGACTGATTTCACAACAAAGGGGTGCCTACATGCCTAACAACATTATTAGTTCCTTCTGTTCTTCTTTGGCGACTCCTCCTTATCCACAGCCAGTCTTCAGCCTGTAAGTGTGTTCAGATCTTGCCCATCTTAAAAAACAAACTTCCTGTACTAGAAATGTAGATTTTCATCCCCAGAACCTCTGGATCAAAAACTTTTGGATGAGATCTGGGATATGTCTTTTTATCAGCTTTCCAGGTTACTCTCTGTGCACTGAAATTTGATACTGACTTACAAAATAAAAGTAGCAGGACTGGGTCATTAAACACGATAGAGCTGATTAAATCCAGGGATTCTTCAAAGTTTGCTCTAGGTAATGGATGGCATCACCGACTGATGGACCTGAGTTTGAGTAAACTCTGGGAGTCTGTGATGGACAGGGAGGCCTGGCTGCGATTATGAGGTCGCAAAGAGCCGGACAGGACTGAGCGACTGAACTGAACTGAACCAATGGTGATAGTAATTGAGGTATGAAGGACAGTTGAAAGGATGAAGACTTCAGTTTGGATACAGTGTATTTGAGATATCTTGATGACATTAAGCACCAGGACAGGTAACAATTTAGAAACCATCAGTATATATTACTGTTAGTGGTTATGACTCTATGAATGAATGAGATCATCCCAGAGAATCACAGCACAAGAAAGATGGGTCAAGGATAGAATTCTGTGGGATACCAGTTTCAGGGGCACTCAGGTGAAGAAGTAATCATGGGGTTAAGAGTAGGTGTCCGATATTTTATGGAAGAAAAGTTTCATGGATTAAAATATTAAGGAGCAAAGATTCACCCATGTTATAGTAATTCTGACATCCAGTAAGAATTTTATTTAGCAGCATATTGAGATCATTGTGCCTTTGATGATCCCTAATGTGCCTAACCCTAACCCCTAACCCTAAGATAAGATTCTGTACAATTGTGGACGCAGAAACAGGTTTGGAATTGAATGATTAGTAAAGATATGGAGAGATAAAAATGTATACTACATCTAGAGGATGAACTGAAAAGAGAGATAGGGAGATACCTGGGGATGAATCATATGTTCAGAGACAATAATTAATATTATTCCAATATTATAAGATGGAGAATCATCATGGTGATAAAATCCACTGAAAGCAAACTTTTGTATTTATAGACCTATCCAGAATCCAATCATTTGCTTTCCTTTCATTATGACTGTACTAAATTAACCTGTTATAATCTATAAGAGTTATACCAAACTCTTAATAATCAAGGGAGAAACTCACTTTTGTTTTAGAGTGTGTTTCATAATTTTTAATTTACATATTCTCAACAAAAACTTATATTACTAATATGAATAAAGTAATTTTACCACTACACAATTTTTTACATCAAATATTCACAATAAACATTGAAAAAATAAGAAGAAAATATCTCTGCAAAAAGTCATATTTACCCAATTATAACATCATAAAAAATTTAAAATAATTTTATGTATTGAGTTGACCAAAAGATTCATTTGTGTTTTTTGATAACATCACACAGAAAAACCCAAACGAACTTTTTGGCCAACACAATATTATTACATCTATTCTTTAAAAAGCTTGCAATATATAGCAGAGTAGGGTCTACTCAACCCTATCACATTTTTAAACTGCTATTGAAACAAATCAAATTCAAATCAGTAGTCAATTGATCTGGTTTTATCTTTGAGGATAAATCTTGCCATTAAAAGAGGTTTATACACTATGTACCACCTTTAGTAACTTTATAATTTCTTGAATCCTATAATGTTTTATTTCTGAGGTTTTGATTTTGCACATCCTTTGATGGTAGAATATCTGATCTAGAGGCTTTTCTGAGTTAGAAAAAAATAACTCTGCTTTCCACAGTTTGAAGGCAATGGAGAAGGCCACTCCAGTATTCTTGCCTGGAAAATCCCATGGACGGTGGAACCTGGTAGGCTTCAGTCCATGGGGTTGCAAAGAGTTGGACACGACTGAGCGACTTCACTTTCTTTCAACAGTTACTAAAAGTTAGCAAATATCATAGCCTCCGACAATATTTGTTATAAAATCTCCTGTGTTCCAATGTATTTTATTGTACATGGTAATTATCATGGAACATGCAACAGATAACTTGCATTCAGGTTACTCAAAACCACTGCTTTAAAGAAGAAAAGGAATGAATTTGTTTCCGTAACGGTGTTTGTGTGTAAGTGTGTGCATATATATGAAAAGGATAAGGTAGGTTAAATTAATCACAACTCTAGGCCACACTCTCTGAACACCACCCCTCCATAGGCGCAGGAAATGGTCAAAAGTTATGCAAATTAAGGGATTTGTCTCAAATTAGATTAAAAATATGTTTTATCCTCAGGGGCCTATATCTTCATGCTGCTTCTTCTGACTCTTTACCCACAGCAGTCCTACATAAACAAATCTCTTTTCTTAGAAACAAATATTTTCAACTCTTGCTCTACTAAATCAGAAAGTCTCTGAGTAAGACATGGCATCAGTATTTTTGTCATCTTCTTTCTCTTCTGGAATAGTAATATCCATGATGAAATTTATGTATATTTTATGTAACTTATTTTAAAATTTCCCTCAGTAAACTTATCTGAATAGAACTATTCTTATCACATTGGTTATAGTTGTTTGTATTGCAGACTTTTAAACACCATATATAGATTTATTTAAAAAATTCATGTCAGTTATTTCCTTGATTGATCATTCTAGCCTGACTTGAATTGAAATAGTATATTCATCCAGTCACTGAGTCGTATTTATTGAGGGCCTGTCATATGTACACATTGATCCAGATTCTGGAAATTGAGCAGTGAACAAAACAAAGTCTTTGTCTTGAGGAAACATGCTGAACAGTGAAGGGGAGAGACAACTTGAGAGCATTTGTAACAATTTAGAAGTTTTTATTGATTGATGTTAATTTTACTAAAGAAAACCCATGTTCTCTTGCAGTTTCTAGGTCAATGTTATTGCTAGAAAGTGTAAAGTGCCCTCTTCTGAATAATGTAAATCTAAATCCAATAGTGTGATATAATTATGTATAGATTTTTCAGCTGAAGTGGCCTATAAAACTCTTCATAATTACAAATATAACATTTAATTTCTCTGTTTTTCTTTTCCTTTTCTTCCCCAAACTAATTGGATATATCTCTCTAAGTCTGAGCTGAGAGTTGTTGTAAGGGAATAAAATTGTAACTCAGTAAATAATAATATTTTGTAAGTTGGTTTTAAATAGTTTATTATATACTATAGCATTTAGTGAACCAACATAGCCTCAAGGTCTTAAAAATTGTTTACTGATAAATTATCTCATTTGGAATATGTACTTTCCAGTAAGACCTCCCAATTGAGAGGGAGGAGGAAAGATATCTTCCTTTTTATGTTTAATTCATTACACAATTAGAAACATGTTCATTAAATAAAATTTAGAAATTCAGAGGAAAATCTACATTTCATATGGAAGCCTGACACTTCTCCCATTAGGTAATGTCTGTCTATGATTTATTTCAGTAAAAATGATTCTATATTCATAATAAACCCAGATTTGAGATTAAAATCATATACTTTCACATGCAAAAAAAGTCTTTGATTCTTTTTTTTTTTTGTCTTTGATTCTTAAGTGAAAAAATGAAGGTCAAAAGTCAGAACATCGATGTCCTTTTAAGTGTATGAGGTTTAAGGATGAAAGACTGTCTTTTCATCTAGTGGAGAAAAACAGCAGGGGATCAAATAGGTCAGGACTAATTGGATCCCATTTTAATAGGTTAACTTTTTTATTGTGCATTTTCAAAAAACTGTCCAAAAAATCTTTAATTCCTTTCCTGAGAGAAGAATTCATGATATGGCTTAAAAAATTTCTTGATCAATAATGAATTCCAAAGAAATGAAAATAAAGTAACATGTAGATAAAAAGTTTTGCTGAAGCCATTACATATCAAGAAGACTTAAGAGACCATATTTAATTATAAGTTCCAATTAAATCTGCAAAAATATTGTGAGATCTGCTCATCTTGGTTTGTGTCTGTGCTTCATTAGATAAGCCTGGTTTCTTCATAGTTTTGTAAGTCAAATATAAAAGGTTTAAATGTAAAAATATGCATTTTGTGTCTTTTTCCTTAAACTCGACTCAGTCACAATGTATCCTGATGAAATTATGATGCCACATTCTTTATGACTGGATTATGAGAATGGGGAACCTATAGGTAGAAGAATGGAAAAACCAGCTTTTTCTCTCCCCCTACCAGTATGTGGGGGCTTCCCTGGTAGCTCAGCTGGTAAAGAATCCTTCCTGGATTGGGAAGATCTCCTGGAGAAGGGATAGGCTCCCCACTCCAGTGTTCATGGGCTTCCCTGGGGGCTCAGATGGTAAAGAATCCACCTGCAATGGGGAGACCTGGATTCCATCCCTGGGTTGGGAAGATCGCATGGAGGAGGACGTGGAAACCCCCTCCAGTATTCCTGCCTGGAGAATCCCCATGGACAGAGGAGCCTGGCAGGCTACAGTCCATGTGTTCGCAAAGAGTCCCACACGACCGGGCGACTGAGCGCAGCACAGCATCAACATGTTATTCAAAGGAAAGCACATCGGTGACCGCTGTTGTTTCTACTGTGGCTGCTTCTGCTGCTGCTGCTGCGAAGTCACTTCAGCCATGTCTGACTCTATGCGGCTGCCCCTAAAACATTTGTACTTTCTATGTGCAGTCATTCACTCCCCTCATCAATCATGTGAGACACTCTTATTAGATGACTTTCATATATGAGACACTAAAGCACAGAAATGTGAAGTAGCTAGCCAAGATTACATATCTAATCTGTGTCAAAGTCAAGATTTGAACCTAGGTACCCTGGCTCTAAAGCTCATGTTTCTAAGTAAGCTATACAGACCCATGTATTAATAAAACACTAACGTGAACTACATGGCAAAACCATAATATATTGAAATTAAATTATCACCTTTGTTGAATTTCTGATTGCAAAATTCTGGATAAATTTTGTCATTTTGGGGGATCCTGCTTGTTCAGACAATTCCGTTACAACACTGGGAATTAGGAATGAGGTCAGGGAACTGCCTAAGGAAATTAGAGTTGAGGAATAGAAAATGCAAAACCATTTAAAAGAAGCAGAAATCAGTTGAAGTATAGAGGTAGTCATTGGAGCAGAATATATTTTTCTAAGGGAAACATTTTTTTTGACTAGCATGTGTATGTGCAGAGTAAGGCTAGACCATTTGTAAAAGCTCCTATGGAGGAGGGGGGAGTTCTATACATGGAGTTTTAAGATTGTCATGTACTTCCTTGTGCCTTCTTGAATGGATGCTTTCTAATTACCTTATTTATTACTCAAGCACTAGATAGAAATAAATTGGATGCATGTGTTCATATTTTTAATATGTGATCAGATACTGAATGAGGAATATTTTTAATCTATGTTATAAAATATCTCTGGTTAAAAATAACATATGAGTCATCAGCCATGATGGTGTATATTCAGCATCTAAAAATCACGGTGCTTTTTAAATATTCTTTTGTGTCAGTTTGACTGAGTCATTCATACATAATTGAAAAGAAATTGCCTTTTTTTAATAGAATTCCATGTCAAAGCTGATAGTTACATGTGGCTTTGAAGTATCAAAATTCAACCTAGTAGTAATCATAGCAAAAATTATTTTTTCTTAGAAATTTAAGAATTCTTAAATATTCAGAAATGGCTAAGACAACAGAAATGTGTATGGAAGAAGACGTATTGTGAGCTTTGCATACTTTTATGATTCATACTGAGAGTTGTTAATAACAATGTAAGCAATTGGCTGATCACTTAGTGTTTATACCCCAACATTCCTTTTAGAATGTTTCTAGAAATACTGTTTTTAGATAGAGTTGTATAAATGCATAAAAACCAGAATAAGAGAAATGTTATTTCTTTTATTGACTCATTGGTATAAAAATTTTAATTCTGTGAAATGCCTTTATGTTATATTGAGCCCTTATGTGGCAGAAAGTATTAGAAATGTGAAATGTATATTGAGTTTAGTTGCTGTGTTAGTTATCCATTCCTATTTAGCTGCTATCCATCCCTCTATAAACAATTACACAGTTTTATAAAACTCAAAACCAGCTGACTTAAAACAACAATATTTGTTATCTTATGACTTCTGTGGGTAGGGATTTGGGGTGGTTTAGCAGGGTCCTCAGACTCAAGGTCTCTCATAAGTCTGCAATCAAAGCATCAGCCAGGGCTGCAGCCACCTCAGTCTCACATAGGGAAACAGTGGCTTCTGAGTTCACTTACATGAGCTCACAAGCTTTATGTCCTGGCTGCTTGTTGACATGAGACATTAGTTTCTTGCTACATGGACGTCCCCATAATGATACTTGTAAGGGGCAGCTTCCCCTAAGGGTTGAGAGAGAAAGACAGAGACACAGAGAGAGATCACAATTTTTGCAGCCTAATCTTAGAATCTTACATCTCATCACTTTTACTATGTTTCCAACAGATCCATATCATATTCAAGGGGAGACTAGTACACAAAGCTATGGAATTTAGGAGATGGGATCATTTAGATTCATTTTAGAGTCTCCCCCAATTTTCAAAGATATATTAAACAATATTGCAAAATAAGTGAGATGTATCCTTTCTCCCTTTCCCTTTTTGGTAATTATCTCCTTTATGGAATTCTCTCCCTGAGTGTTACCTCTGGTCTGAAATGATGCACCTCCTTCCCATGACTGATGAAAATTTGCTTTGAGCTATTATCCATCAGTAGGTACTTGTTGAAGTAATGTTTCATATGAAAGACATTTGGCAAATGCATCGTGGACAATGAAGAAGGATAAACTTCTTCCCATTGAGTTTGCACTTGAGATGTTTGAGATTGGATAGAATCTGTGGAAATGATTCACTTAGTGTCAGTGACTAATTCCAATAATGTGTCATCTTTCAATGCCCTAGAATAGAAAAATAGTTTATAATAGGAGAATATAAGTTGCTGGGGTCTGAAGGAGATTACTTTTTGGCAGAGTCCTTAAGAAAGCTTTGCTGCAACCATACAGGCAACTGTTAACTGCAAACTTCCTTCCATGACTTTGGGGTTTTTTGAATCAATATATTTTTGAGAATCCATGGAACATAGAGAGGTAGATAAATCTCTGCTAGGTGAGTTAGAATTTATATGGAAAGAAAACACATAGAGTGATAATATAGGACCTTGTACAGGAGACAGGGATCAAGACCATCCCCATGGAAAAGAAATATAGGGCATATATATATATATATATATAAATTCAGTGGATGCAATTTTTGAAAATTATATTTGGCATTTTTATTTTAGAGTACAAAAACAACCTAACAGACTCCTGGACTGGTCAAGAAAGTGTTTGTTCTGAATCTGTAGTGTCCTCATACATCCTGTGATTCAGGCCAGGCCTACTCTGGCTTGCATTTTTAATATCCCCTTTGGTAGGTTGAATAATGGCCCCCCGAGATGTCCACATCTTAATTCCCGGAACTTGAAAATATGTTACCTAACATGGTAAATGGGACTTTATAGATTATGTCTAAGGATCTTGAGATGGGAAGATTATTCTAAGTTACTTGGGTGGTTCACTGTTATCGTAAGAGCCCTTCTCAGAGGGAGGCCAGAGAGTTAGAGTCGGAAAAAGGAGACGTGAAGGTGCAACCAGAAATCAAACTGATGTTCTTTGAAGCTGGAGAATGGGACTATGAATCAAGGAACGTCAGTGTCCTCTAGAAGCTGGAAAAAACAAGAAAGTAGGTTCTTCTCTGAAGTCTCCAGAAGGAACACAACCCTGCCCCCACCTTGATTTTCAGGTTTCTGGTCTCGAAAACTGTAAGAAAATAAACTTGTTTGGTTTTAAGTCACCAAATTTGTAGTAACCTGTTAAAGCAGCAATAGAAAATTAATAAACATCTTACCCCTGGGCATTCTTTTTATCCACTTCCAGGCTAGTTTGCTTTATCCTTCTAGGTATCCTCTTGGATGCACTTCTTCCTGTGTAGCCGACAGCTAGTCTTAGAAATGAGAGTGTGTGCACACATGTGTGTGTGTGTGCGCATGCCTGCTTAGAGCTTAGGGAGCGAGAAACAAAGACAGGCTTTGGTGTCAAGCATCCTGAAAAACAAAGATACCGTACTGTACACACAAAAAGACAACACGTTTTGGTGAAGACATAGAGAAACTGGAGCCCTTGCACACTGTTGGTGGGAATGCGAAATAGTGTAGCCACTATGAAAAACAGGAGAGATTCCTCAAAACACTAAAGATGAGGTGCCATATGATCCAGAAATCTTATTTCTGGATATTTACCCACAAGTATTTAAATTGTAATCTCAAAAATATTTTCCACTGTGACACTATTCAGAGCAGCTGAGATGTGCAAAAGATCCCCATGGATGAATAGATAACGAAAATGTGATGTTTACACACAGAGACTTACACATAGACATGCACATAGAATATTATACAGGCTTAAAAGAGAAGGAAATCCTGCTAAATGCAAGAACATGAATAGACCTTGAGGATATGCTCAGTAAAATAAGCCAGTCCTAGAAGAACAAACTCTGCACAATTCCACGTGTATGAAATACCTAAAATAGTTCAAGTCATAGGAGAGATTAGTGGTTTTCAGGGGCTATGGAGATGAGGAAATGAGGAGTTGCCAACCAACAAGTATAAAATGTCCATTATACGAAATGAGTAAGTTCTAGAGATCCGTACAACATTGCGCCTGCAGTTAATAGTACTGCATTGTGCACTTAAAATTTTGTTAAGAGGATAGAACCCATTTTAAATGTGCTTAAGGTATGTAAAATTATATATATATATATATATATATATATTTTCCTTTCAATATGCTAATAATGCCCCCATTAAGAGAAGATGCTTTTCGATTCTGGCAGAACTTTTCTTTGCAGTGTTATTTAGCAAGACTTGGTGGAGCTCCTTGCTTGAGGATGTGGGGGTGCCTGTTACCATAGCACTGTTCTGGGCCTTTGGGCCAGCCTAAAATTGAGAAAGATTCCAGTTCTAATATTGGTTATATATAGCTGTTGCACTATGTATTCAGGATTCGCATTCCAGTTTTGGGGATGCTGGAGGCAAGGGATAAAGACTAATCTGCCATTAAAAAGTAACTGCAGGCAGTCCCTACTTTGCATGCCGCTACGTTAACTGAAGCCAGTGCATGCTGGAAACAGAAGAGCTGTCCTCTTGCTTCACACAGCGGCTGAACTGCCAGAGACAGAGCCATTGAAAACCAGGGCGTGGGTCTTATAGTCACCAGATTTGATTCACACTGTATCGAGCAAAGTGTCAGCTGTCTGCATTTTCTGCCTGGCTGGCTTTACTTAAGAGAAACAGTCAAATTTCTTTGCCACTGAGCTAATCTCAAGAGACTTAGAATCCTTTGCACTTTGGAGTTCTTGGCTGTGTGGCTCAGTTGAATTGCTCTCATTTACATCTAGGAGGAATGATAAATAAGGAAAAGTAAGTTCCAGAAATATTACAGAAAGGGGAGATAAAATATTCCAATTTTATGTGATTTATTGTGTCTTACAAATCAAAGCATATTTATTATAAACTTTGAAACTTGCTTTTGATTTTTTTTTTTTTTGGAACTTGTTCAGTTGAATAGAAGAAAAGACTATCTATAGAATGTATACTGACTAGAACATTTTGTCATTGCCTCTGAATCTCCAGGTTGGAAGACTCTTATACTATGCTATAATGCCAACTCATTTAGTAGCATAATATCAGTGCATTCATGCTCTGATTTCAGTCAGTTTCATTTCCTTTTCCTTTTATTTAATAGTATTTTTAAAATGTGATATTGATATTGTAAACATTGATTAGTATCGGAATCTTGTTAGCATCAATTGAAATAGGGCTGCCCATAAGAAAGATAGAAAAATTATATATCCTCTTGCTATTTCTGATTACCATTTTAGTCATCATTCTTTATTTCAAAAGCAAAAGAAACAGGAAATGAACGTAAAATTTACCTCTTGTGATTTAGAACTTAAGTTTTTCTCTTAGAAATAGCATTATGAGGAGAACTCATCTGCATACCCTTTAGATTCAAATTAGACTTCTTTCTGAAAATTTTGCAAGTCTTATTTTAGGCAATGCTACTTATTACTGCTTTATCTATTTTTCATCTCTCTCTCTTTCATGATTATTATTTCCAAAATTAACGTATTATCTATAAATACTTAATATTTAGCTGAAAATCCTGTGTCAGACTTTTCTGGAAGCATGAACTTAATTAATTTGAAAATGTTTCATCTGCATTCTCACCAGTTTTTCATCATTACCTTAAAAACTCTATGTGTTAATTGGCCTAATACATAAAATTCAGAGAGATATTGTTAGATATTTGTTAGAAATATCTGATGAAAATCAAAAGGATACATGTCTTTGAGATACTATAGTCAGATAATAGTTGAAAAAGAGTTATATTTTACTCTTCTCTAAAAAAGTCACCTCAGGATAATATTCAGGTTTTTTTTAACCCAGTAAAAGTTTTAAGCAGTTATTTACTGAGTTAAAAATAAAACATGATTTGTATAAAGGATAGGTAGGGTATTGTATTTTTTTTCTAGTTATTTACTTGTATTTGTATCAGATAGGAAAAGATGAAGCATCATATAATTGGAGGTTTAATTATAAATTAAGATCACAGAAATTGAGTCTTAACCAATGAAGGATAGTAAGATAAATTTTCACAAATTTTGTGTAGCTAGGATCAGAGCATTGATATCCTCTTTTAAATGTTGGATTCTTCCTCTCACTTGCTATAGTGCATTTCAAACAGACTTAATGCTGTCCACTGTGGTGTATTAACATGTGATGATGTCATACGACACGACACTGCAAGAGGAATAAATTGTGTGTACATTCATGAATTCTATTAAAAAAGTCATTCGCGCTCTGCTGCAGAAAGATTGCTTGAACTTTAGTAGAGAGAATAAAAATTATGCATTTTAAAAAAGATACCGGTGAAAAGTTTATAAGAACCGAAGCCATAGAAATGCGTAAAATTATAGGGATAGTTGAGGAGGTAGAACATGACACTTAGGATCTCTTGCCTTTCAGGGAAAATACATTCTAGAAATGTAATGGGGATTCATACCTAGAATTAATCTGGATCTGGATCTCATCTATATGCCTGGTAATGGTTATGTTTTAATGCATATCAATATGTAATGTGTCCATAGCCCATCTTTATTTTATACATATATAATCTAATCTATACCTGTGCATGCATAATAATAGCTACTTTTAATTGATAATTTACTATAAAGCTTATCAATATAACTTTCTATGAACTATTATAATTAATAACCCAAGGTCCTTCTAGGATAAAGTAGTAAGACATAAGTTGACTTATATGAGACATATAAAGCAATTTGCCCAAGATAACATAGCTAGTAAGTAGTAAAACTAGGCTTGAACTTGTTCTCTTGATCACTAAGATATTTCTACTTGCATGTCTGTTACATTTTGTAGGCATGAGGTAGAAATACAGGGCTGCTGGATGCTCAGCCAGGTTCTCTTGGGATGGTCCTCTGTTGTGTGAACAAAGATATCTGATCATCAGTTTTGTCCTCCAGAAGTTTAAATTTTGCAGTAAACTCAAAGATAACCAGCTTCTCAGTGGCTGGTATACACCAACGAAACCAATATATATCCAAAATGAAAATGGCCTAATATAGGATAATGCACATTTCAGAGTGGTCCCAAATACTACTGTCAGCCATTCAGCTCACCCTCTCCTTATAGGAGTTCGTGGGAGGTGAAATTCAACATAGATTTATTCCTTTAACATTTAGTGGTCATGCTTCACAATAATTATTGAAGATACACAAATGGCAAGTGCCTCACTGAGCTAATTTATCCCTCAAATGGCAAAGACAGATGAGGAGAATGACGATTGTAAAATGATTTGGTAGAGCTGTGAGTGAGTTAAGTACATGATGCTGTGGAAGTAGCCGCAGAACCATTAACCCAGCTCTCGGGGCCCAGGAAAGTCTCCTGAGAAGAGTGGTGCCTGGGTGGGGTTTCAAGGGGTAAGATTTATCCAGAGGAGGGAAGGATGGCTTTCTAGGGAGAAGGATCTGTGGTGTAGAAGCACAGAAGTAAGAAAACACTGGTCACAAAATGAAGCACAGGATTCATTATGATGGGGGTATATGGTTTCTTTTGAAGAGGTGGTAAAAAGTGAAATAGGAAAAGTAGTCTAGAACCATATAATGAAAAATCATGCATAAAGATACTTGGTACGTTTCTTTCTAAGAAGAAAAAGATCTTATTATTAAGGACTGAGTATAGGAGTTAACATACACATGTTTGCATTTGAAAGACATCATTCTGAAGTAGTGATTCTTAAACTTTACCCTGCATCAAAGCTCACTTGGAGGGCTAGACAAGCATTGAACACAGAGTTTCTGACTCAGCAGGACGAGAGTAAAGCCCAAGAAAATGCATTTCTAAAGTTTCCAGGTGACACTGATGCTCCTAGTTTCCAGGTCACATTGCAAGAAGCACTTCTCTGGAGAAGAGGCCATATTAATATAAGGATTAGAGTAGAAAAAACTCAAGAAAGACACTGTTTTGGAGAAAGCTAGGAATAGGGGGAACATTAGATGAGGCTTTGAGCTAAGGTAGTGAATGGAGTGGATAATGAAAGGAGGTAGCAGAATGAACTAAGTGGATACCCAGAAGGGAAAAATTGACTGGCATTGTTATTTGAATACCAGAGTGAGGGAATACTCTATTGACCTCCAGAAATCTTGATCGACTGCTTTTTGGAAATGCCAATAGAGATAAACACTGAGGGAAGAAGTTGGGTGGAGGCAGTTGGCCAGTGTAGTTAGAGGAGGAGAGGAGAGGGTATCTGATTTGGCTGTATTGAGTTTGAGATAACAAGGACCCATCAGTGTGGAAAAGTTGGCAAAAAAGAGCTGAGTCTGAGTCAAGATTTAGCTAAAGTTTCCCTTTATCACCTCAGCCATATGCAGGGGAATAGACAAGAAAGAAAAAAAGTAACACACACACACAGAGAAATGATAATGGAAAGTTCTTCCAAGAGGGCCCTCCGTAGAAAAGGCAGAACCTTAAAACTCTTCTGTACTTTCTTCAGAAAACCCTATTCCATGCAACATTGACACAATTAGGTTTTTAATATATGTAGAGTTCCTGTCCTGGTTTAAATTATTTGAGGAGGATACTTTGAATTTAGAAATATAAAGCAAAAATCTTTGGAATTTTACTTTTTTGCTAAATCCAATGGTGTTAACGCTCATATCTGTAGGTCAAACCAAGATGTTTTTTGTCCCATCAGAAAATATCCACCTCACTTCAGGAGAATTCTGCTTGCAATTTTATTCATTCCTTATACAAATATTAAATAAATACGTTTTCTGCTAAGTCTCTGTGTGGTGTGCCAAGATGTCCTCCATAGTTTTACCACACCTCCAGTTAGTCAAGAGAGCCTTATTGTTAAAAATCATTGCCTCTGAAGTTAGCCTGTCTAGATTTGAACACTTATTAGTTATGTAACCTTTGTCAAATCATTTAAAGTCTTGAAGATTGTTTCACCATCTTAAAAATGATGAAAATATTAACAGCTAAATGAGCTGGGATGCTTTAAATGAGACAGTAGAGCTCTCAACTGGCATCTGGTACAATAAGTGCTTAATAAATGTTAATTATTATGTTACCCAACCAAGATCTTAGGGCAGACTTACCTGGTATGCATGCAAAAATGAATACAATTCCAGCAACATGGAATACTCAGACTTACTGTCTCTCTATGAAATTTACCCCCATAACCCCTATGTGTTGTAAATTTAGCACCTTATTTCCCTGAATTCTTCCTCATGTTGTTCTTCAGATTGATATACTGAAAGATCCTTGAAGTCAGGGAGGATGTCATAGTCTCTGGATTCCATCCATCAGATTCAATGTGGTGCCTTATGCTTATTTTGTGTGTGATATGTTGTTGACTAAGTTGTCATCCTTCTGATGGCCAACTAGACTCTGGACTCTGAGAGCTGTGCCTTTGACTTATTCAACACCATGCTGTCTGTGTCCACCCCAGTGCCTCAGTCATTCTCATTTTAACGAATTAATTCTGTGGCTCAGAGAACATTCATATTTGTGCCAGACTATGTTCAAAGTAAAAATGTAGCTATTTTCCTCTATTAAAAATTTTAAAGAACTACTAAATAGGACTCTCTCTGGCCTCCTTAAGAAAGACGATTTATGAAATTGGTTGTGTGTTTCTTGCATCTTCTCTGCCTCCCAGGAAATTTACCCTGTAAAGTTGCCAAGGAAACACTAACAGCTTAAGTCTGGTAAAAGAGGAAAGATGCCTCATTAATAAACTCAGACTCATTATTTGGATGCTTGCCTCAAGGAGCTGGTGTTCTGTGATGAAAGATTGTTTCCATTAAGCCTTATGTAAAACACTGAATGATTTTTTTAAGGAAATTTTGTTTTCTGACTTTTACTCATGCCCAGTACTATGTACCTACACTCTGAAATGTTACCTAAAAATGAGCATTTCTTATTTTTACGTTAATGTATTTGAACTGTTTATTAATGTTCAGCACATATGTTATATAAAGTTTTCAACCATTGATTTATTTATTGTACAATGATTAGGGTATCAGGTCTTTAATTGAAATATTGGCAGTATTTCACCAGAAGATGAATTTAATGTTTCAGTTCAGTTGAGTGCTTAGTCATGTCTGACTCTCATTTTCTATTAAATCATTTTGTATATTTTCCTTCTTTGAACTAGAAACTATGGATATAGAGAAATGTATTGCCTCAAGATAATATAGAGTTGAGTGTCTTTTTTGAAGGAGGATATCTCTTTAGTGATGTATAATGGGGAAAAAAAATGCATACTGTGCTTGAAGTTACAACACCCAGGATTTCAAAGCTTCTTCGGAGCATTTACCAGACGTGTGCTCTTACACAAGTCATTCATTAATTTGTTCATTCAGGCATACTAAAAATACTTGGTATGCAGACACTATTGCCTTGAGCTATGCTTTCAAAGTGATACATTTATAGAACAATGAGAAATACTTCAATTACATCCTCTGAGACTTGCCTTTTTTAAGTATAAATTATATTACCTGATTTATTCATTCAGTCATTCATCTACAAAGTACTTCTTGAGCTCCCACCATATGGCAAACTGCTCTAGAGGCTGGTGAGTGGTGATCATCCCTTGCTGAACTCCAGACAACTCTGTTCTTTCACCAAACCCCTTTGGGCTTGGAATGTTTACAACTTCCTGCCAGTCTCCATGCTTCACCATTGCACTGGATCCATTCAACCATCCATATCTCTGTAAAATACCCTCGGATTAAGCATCTTGTTTTCGAGTTTGCCTGTTGCTTTTGGGTGGCACCTTCACTGATTCAGACAGTCGATTGTATTTGGGTTGTTTTTCAAACAGCGGTGGAGCCAGTGTGGCTGGCTCGCATGAGAGAGAGGGATGATGGTAAAAGACAAGATCAGTGAACAGCCAAAACCAGATCATCACAGGGCCTGCATGACATAGTAGTGAGTTTGTATTTTATTCTAAGATTAATGGGAAACCATGGAGGGGTTTGGATCATGGGAGTGATCTAACCTAACCTTCATTTTAAATGGATAGTTCTGACTGCAGCGTGGAGAATATATGGGGAAAGAGGAGACAAGGACACATGAAGGGACGACAGTTAGGAAGATAATTCTTTAGCCCAAGGGAGGATATTGTTGATATGATCCAAGGGATTAGGATGGTAGCAACATAGGTGGCTGGGCTTCCTCGGAGGCTCAGTGATTCTTTAGAATCTGCCTGCAGTGCAGAAGATGCGGGTTCAATACCTTGTTTGGAGAGATCCCTTGGAGAAGGAAATGGCAAGCCACTGCAGTATTCTTGCCTGGAGAGAATCCCATGAAGAGAGGAACCTGGCGGCTACAGTCCATGGGGTTGCAAAGAGTCAGACGTGACTTAGAGATTTAATAGCAACAGCAATGTAGATAATAAGAAATAGTCTGCTCCTAGCCATATTTTAAACATAGAATTGGCAGGATTTGCTGATGGATTTGGACCTGAGAAATTTGATAAATGGTGATGTCAAGATGGACAGTACTGGGACAGAAACCTACTTTGAGGGAGGAGTTGAGGTGAAAACCAAGTTTGATTTTGCAGTGTTAAGTGTTAGATGACTGTAATACCCCAAGTGGAAATTGGAGTAGGCAGTGTAAATCTCTGAGGATAAAAGCCATGGTACTAAATAAACTGAGGAAAAAAAAAAAGTATTTCAAGAAGGATGGAGTGGTTAACTGTGTCAAATGTGGCTTAGAGATAAAGAAAAATGATGATGGAACACTGCCCATTGATTCAGCCAATTAGATGTCATTAGTAACCTTGGTAAGAGGGGTAGCAATGATGTAGTGGGGATAGAAGCCTGCGTTGAGAGAAAATGGAACATGAGGGACATTTGGGGGGTTTTTCCATGAAAGAGATGAGAGAAATGCTGAATTTTGATATTTTGAATATATGAATTGTGTAAACTTCTCTACAAACATAAGATACCTCATCATATTTTTTAAGACCTTGAAACAAATTTTATGTAGTCATTATATTGAGTATATAATCATTCAATAAATATGGTTGATGTTTTACTATTTTATATTGATTTTACTGTACTAATACATTTTTCATAGATTGTTTTGTGCACAAAAATGTACTCTATATTGAAATATGGTCACTTTCCTCTAAAGAATTTCTAAAATTATTACAAGTTAAAAATATACATAAATCAAATTTTAACATACTCATAGCTGGTAACAATATTATATTGCTTTAAGTATTTTCATATTATATAAAGTAACTGGAAGAATAATACTTGAATACTTGATATTAACTTTAAATGTAGCTATTAGGTTCTAAGATGTTCTGAATTTAATGACATGTGCAATGTTAAATTCAGTTGACTGTTTAGAGCTTTATTTTCTTCATTTTAGCATATTTTATACCCAGATTACCTTATCATCTTCTTCTTTACCATAATTGGCTGATCCTACTCTTCAGGGATAAAATAAGGATCCATCAATGGCCCTGTACTCCCAAAGTACTCCTTTTTCCCATCTCCACACAGAAGAAGCAGGATTTTCAACATCTGAACTTAATGATTTGCATGAAAAACCACATGATGAATCCCTACAGCTCAATCATTCGAATTACGTGTCAAAGGGAAAAAAATATATCAGTTTTTCGATCATGGGAAGGGGGTGCAGATAGGCAACCAGGAGCATCAGTGCGGCACCAAGTGGGGTTTATTTTAAACCTTCCCTCAAAGGGCTGCCCTCAAATCTCCTGTGCTCAGAGCTATGACACTGACTGACTGCGCCATCCCACTAGCAGTTCAGCCTTCCCGAGATTTCTGATTCATGGATCAGCCTTGAATGACCAACCTTCCATCTCAGGAGCAGAGTTTTCCCGTGTAAAAGAGACTGACTCTCCGTAGCTTCTGTCAAAGACTGACTAATAACCTCACTCAGGTGTTTGACACCTTGGAGAAGGAAGTGAAACTTTCATCAGCTGGGTTTTCTTTTTAAGAAAGTTGACTACATAATTCATGCAGTTCATTAATCCTGGTTTACTGGGTTCTGTATAGGTGGTAACCATCCACATAAAAGAGGCTGTGTAATGCTGATGGTAAGCAGCAGGCCTTCCCCAAGAAGCACATGGCAGGTGCCAGGTTAGCTTCCCACATTTCTGTAGAGTTGACTGAGGAGACAGTAGGTCCAAAGGGACTGACAGACTATATTACATACACGGCATAAATGGAGTCACCTCTGTGTCAGCTTTCCGGATCCCCAGAAAGGCCAGGACTAGGGTGAGGCAAATAGGTACTTAGGGCACGGAGTTTAAAGAGCCATTCACTCTTAGGATTCTACAAGTGTCAGTTTGTTTTGCAGATGTCTAAGAATGGGCTATGCTATTTAAAAATGGCATATAACATTTAAGGGGTATCACTCTCAGGATCCTGTAAGGGCTGGATCAGCACCTGTATGACCTTCAAACTGAGTGTCTCCTTACGTTTTTCACCGTAGTCACATTGCTTGCATAAGTCCAGTCCTGGACCTGGACCCCAGGCCCACAGGACACACTTTTGGTTAAGCCAGATAACAGACAGTAAGAGCAGTGGGCTCTTCCGTTGAGGGGTAGCCCATTCCATCCTGAGCTTTAGCAATTCTATATCCTGTAGATGGATCTGGGGGGGCAAGGGAAAATTCCAAGCCTCACTGGTGCCAGGGAGGAGAATGAGAACCAGTTGTGTGGACGCTCTTCATGGCTTGCTTATGTTGTCATGTTCCTGGGAGGCCCAAAGGATGTTCCACCAAGACCTGCCAGCCAAAGGTTAGCCTTGCCCACATGGACCAGGTGGATATGTGCACACTCACCAGGATGCCAAGGTGAAGCTGTTCCCCTACTATTGGTGTTAAACACACAGGTTTGAAAATAAATAAGTAAATAAAAACAGGTTTGGAATCATACAAATATATTTTGTAACACCACTTTTTAATAGCTGTATGATATTGGTTAAGCTATATAAACCTTTTAACCTGGTAAGTGAGAAAAGAATAACTACTTTATAAGGTTGTTGTAGCTATTTTCTAAGACTGTTTATAATGTATACAAAGCATTTAAAGAATATCTGCATGTAGTAAATGTTCAGTAAGTAGTGATTATTTTATTAGCTATTAAATCTAAATTCCATAACCTAAAAAAAATCAAAGTTTGATTTGAATGTTTTAATCAAATAGCATTATTACAATAGCAAATTTTAAAACTATCTATAAAAATTAATGTTTTTACTTTCTAGTATCTCCCTTTTTGTTATGTATTTAAGAAGACATGTGAAAACAAGGTAGACACATTTGTCAAAGATTTAAGTTATATTTGGTAGACAAAATATTCAACAATCATCTAAAAGACTGACTCACTTTCAACTATTTTCAGAGTTTCTCAAGGGATTTGCTTATTTCACCTATTAATTTTACAACATAAATGCATTCACGCATACGTCTCTTGTTGTTCACACCTGAAAATTATTTTTGCGTCAAGTGATGGATAAGCCATGTTTAACTTGGGTTTTTGTGCAAGTAGGACACTGTCTCAACTTACACTCAGAGTAGAATATGAGCTCAAAAATTCTTTTTTAATTAAAAGAGTAAAAGTATACATCTGTATTCTCTTCAGAGCCATGAATTCATAATTTGCTTTAATTCAGCATGTTAAAAATCTTGAATAACAATGCCTTTTCCATGCATCTTCAGAATTCTCTTGTTGATTAATTTTTCTCAAGACCGTGAGAATTAGTAGCATTCTTAATAATATCCGCGTGTTTGGCTGATTCTCTGATCATAAATATTTAAATTTCTTTGCCTCTGTCTTTACGCCGATGCCTTTCTTTCATCTCTGATTTCTAGCTGCAACTGCATTTCCCCAGATTCCTCAAACCTGTGCCTTCAGCTAGATGCAAACAGATAAGGAGTGACCAGGTTCACAAGAAAGAAACATTTTAGCAAAAAGTGTGAATTGTTTATGTAACTCTAAACTTCTTTCTGCTACCTTTGAGCAGATTGTTTGTTTTCCTTTTTTTTATTTGGGAGGAGAGGGGGCTGGTTTAAAAATTAAAAGCTGCAAAGGTTAACATCCCGAGAGATTTTACTTAAAAACCTACAATTCTAGATTCTTTTGAAAAGATCTTGATTAGTAACCCTGGAACCAAAGCCATACAACTGATAAAAAAGACCTGCAGCTGTCCCTAAAACAGGGCACTTGCTTTCTAGTTTGCCACAGCATCACCCATTTCTTTATTTGTGATATCTTTGTCAATTGTAATCTTTGCTCAGGCATGATCTACTGTGGTTACCAATTTAAGATTAGAAATCAATCCTTGTGAAAGAATAGCTAATCTATCCAGATATGTTTAAATTTTCATCTTCTATATGTAGTAACTGGAGAAGGAAAAGGTCACCCGCTCCAGTATTCTTGCCTGGAAAAATCACATGGACAGAGGATTCTGGTGAGCTGTAGTCCGTGGGGTCGCAAAGAGTCAGGCACGACTTAGCAACTGAACATGTATAGTGATTGAATGAACTGTAGATAATTAGATTTTTTTGTAGTTTGAACATTTTCCATAGGTTCAAAATTCTTGCAAATAATGTGTTAAATTGCGATTTCATTTAATTTTCTTTATTCAGTTCCACCCTCACTTCAGCTTCTTAGAGAATGAAACATCTGCTTTCTAACCTAGGGCCATTTTCTTTGCATATTTCAAGAATAATTAATCTGTTTTTATTTTTTTCTATTTACAGATTGTATGGAAAATATCTAGATCTTTAGATAACAACAATTGGCATAGCTTTACCATAAGCAAAATTATCGAAAGACAAAACAAAAATGTAGTTGAGTACCCTCATTTTGTAGCTAAAAATATATTACACTGTGGGACTGGGAAATTCTCCATGCTGTTCAGTAGCATTTTACAATCAACACCTCTCCCCTTTTCAGGATATCGAATCCCTAACAGGAGGGCTGGCTGGTTCTAAGGGGGCTGATCCACCGGTAAGTTAGATTCTTCATTAAATTTAACTATTGACAAATTGAATTATGTACATACCAGATCATCAGGATTACTTGTATACAAGTAGTTATACAGGTAACTTTTGGGAATAGGTTCTTTACAAACTATATAGCTATTACAATAACTAATATAAAAATGTGAGCTTGCTTCATGGTGTCATTTGGTCTTTTAAAAAGTTTTAATAATTTGTAAAATTCATCCCTACATTGACTCTAAAAATATGGATGAAAGCTTCATTAGAATATATAAACACCTTACATCCTACTAATGGGCTATAACAGAAGTTAAAACATTTTGGAACTTGAGAGTTTACTGTTTCAAATAAGTGTATGATTTTGGTTGCAATATACTCTCTTGTTACTGAGAAAAAAGGTTTTTTTTTTCAGGCCATTTTTTTCACAGTGTTAATTCTTGATATCACTGTTTCTTTCCTACTTTACCCATGAAATACATGAAAATTTTAGAAGATTATTATTTTTAGACAATAATAAGAGATTGATAGTCTAATATTGGAACACTGTAGTCTTTTCTGTGATGTCTGATCTCAGAAAACATTCAGTAAAATAACATTCCTGTGATTTCACTCTTCAGGCACAATGATAAGTTTATGGCATTATCTCAAGTGATAAAATTCAGTGTATTTCAACAAATAGCCAAAGTATAATTTTTTTTTATCACTGCTTCTTTTTCACTTAGCTCTGTGAGGTTTAATATGAAACAAAATCTTGTGTTATCAATTTTCAGCTATACTTCATCTAGGCATCTATCTGAAGTCCATAATTACATTAAGACATCACTGAAGTGTTAAAACTAATTGTAGCTTTTTCTCTCCTGTCTTACTCTCATGTATCTCATGATGCTATCTAATCTTTATCAATTTGCTCCTAAAGTAGGCTAAACAACATATTTTAGTCCATTCCTGTCCTGTTAGTTTCATGGTCTGAATTTATGCAGAAAAAAAATGTATTGTCTTGAGATAGCTGCTTATATTTAGTCCCTGAATATATTACACTGAAGCATAAGAAAAGATGAAATGTAAGTCAGCCCAGCAAGTATATTATGACAGGATTTTTGGCCAGTCCTATATGCAAGTAGTATAGGTCACTGCTTATGTGATGTAATTTCACCCTGCTGTTTTGCATTATGTTTGTGCATAGCATTCCCCTTTTATTAGAAGAATAAGTCCATTCCCTTTAAAATACCTCCCTCACTGTTCACTGATTCCTGAAAGAATTCTGCAATTAGAGATAAGTTGGTTTTAAGAGGATTTGTCTCTTGTTCAAAACTAAGCAAAATACCTCTCTTCTACATGTAGCCATAAAACTCTTACCTGCTCTTTTCGTGTTAAAATAAGTTAATCACATCCTTTCAAGAAGGCCAATTTCAAACCATGGAAGATTGAGTCAGCATTAAAACCTTGTTATTAGAAGAAGCCCCTGTGGCAAAAAGGTCCCAGAAATGAAAGTTGATGACCTGAAGGCAAACTTAACCAACTTCATTTCTAAGAGCTAAAGTGAAGTGAATATGTGTCTGTGTTTTATACTACACATATGTTTGTCTTTTCTTTGGACATAATTTATAATATCATGAGGATAGAGGTTCTCTGTTGGCATATCCTACCATGAAGGTGTGTTTATTTTATAACGTTTTGTAGAGTGGAAATTCTTAACACAAATGTCAGAGTATTTGAGTGCTTAGACAATCTAGGGTTTTAACAGTATACATTTGTTTTTACTGTTGTTAAATAGCTATCCCCTTGTTAAAGAGATAGCCAAAGCATATTACCAAGAGCTATGTAATAAAACCACTTTTTAATATTCTATATAGCTTATAAAAGTAGTCCAGATATGAAGGTGAAACGGTAATAATGTCTACAGTTGCATCAGTCATTTAAGACTTTGAATCATCATACTGTTTTTGCCCCCAGATTAGAAAACTGAAAGTCAGATTAAATTATACATAAACTAAGTGCATTTGAAGTTTCATATTACTTTTTTCTTTCTTTAGGAAGGGTCTTTATAATAGATCTTCTAAATACTATTATTCATTATCCATTTCTAAAGTTATGTATTTTTAATAAATGTTTACAGTGTATTACTAAAGTCATTCTGTGTTGAAATTTTCATTGGTAAGAAATTCAAGGTCTTATAATTTTTGCTTATTGAACAGAGTAATATAAAATGTTGAATGAATGGTCTCTCATTGAATAGCATAGCTGTGGAGTAATATCTTTACCAGTGTAATAGAAATACCAGATCCATCTTTGAGTATGAGTGTATTTAAAGCTTGAAAAATTTTCTGTGAATAGATATAAATATGATTTCTGAAGATTAAAAAAGTGAATGTTACATTTTTTCAGATAGCAAGTGTATATAAAATTTTTTTCAAATTTGCAAATGTGTTTATACATTTGCATATCTGGTAAGAATAAATTTGTGTAACTCTAGGAATTCAGTTTGCATGATATTTTTAACTCTAAATGTTAAGGAGGTATTTTGAACATTCCAGTAGTCTTAGTTGTTATTCTATATAATGAAAGGAAGACTGGCTCATTCATTATTTTCAGGGGACAATTCAAGATGTTTTACAATGGTTTCCTTCTGAAAAGAATTTCGGGAAGTATGTTTTTAAATTCATAAACTGGAAACCCATTGTTGCTTCATATAGAACTTACAGAATTTTCTAAATCACACAATTATCTCAGACAAAATGTCTTCTATCATTGAGAAAAATATTGCCTGTTATGTTAACTTAAACTTATCTTTGAAAAATTGTATCAAAGATACTATATATTCTGCATATATTTTTTATTCACAAAAATTAGACTACAGATTAACCTCTAGTGTAAGCATATTGCGTATATTCACATATAAAAATAAGGAAACTTTTTAACAGTAAAAAATCTGCCTACAACATGGGAAAGCCACGTTTGATCCCTGGGTCGGGAAGATCCCCTGAAGAAGGGAATGACTGCCCACTCCAGTGTTCTTTGGGCTTCTGTTATAGCTCAGACAGTAAAGAATCTGCCTGCAATGCAGGAGACCCAAGTTTGATCCCTCGGTCAGGAAGATCCCCTGGAGAAGGAAATGGCAACCCACTCCAGTATTCTTGCCTGGAGATTTCCATGGAGAGAGGAGCCTGGCGGGCTACAGTCCATGGGGTCGCAAAGAGCCAGACGTGCTGCTGCTGCTGCTAAGTCGCTTCAGTTGTGTCCGACTCTGTGCGACCCCATAGACGGCAGCCCACCAGGCTCCTCTGTCCATGGGATTCTCCAGGCAAGAACACTGGAGTCGGTTGCCATTTCCTTCTCTCAGTCAGACATGACTGAGTGACACACCCATATAAAATAAAGGGAAGAAAAATAGATCATTAAAATGTCATTATTAAATTAAATAGTGCTTTTTATATACACCATTTCACCATAGTGTTTTAAATTGTAAATGTTAACATTATTAAAAGTGAAAAACTTGTGAAATGTTAGATGTCAGGGATGTCTCACATTATCAAGTCATCAGGCCATCAGGCCAGCTGATAGGAAGGCCAGGGTAAGGTCTAAACAACTCAGTCTCTGATGGCCAAGGGGATTTTGGGTGCTGAAAAGCAGGTACAAAGCATAAACAGTTCAACTGCTACACCAGCTGAACCTCGTATCTGGAGAGCTGTGGCTATGCAGGATCATGCGGAATCAGCAGTGTGACAGATCTGTGTCTTTTCTTGAGCCCATGAGACAATGATGCAGAGGTTTTGGCCAACCGTTGGCCCGGGAGCCAGGATTTGTCCCATACTGCTAGCTACGTCTAAGTCTGCAGGGGGGATTTAGTAGCTAAGCTTTGGCCACAAAAGTTAAGTTTGGTGATACAGACCTAAGCAGACTAATGTACACAATGAGAGGAGTTTCTCTTTGTCATTTGGTTTAAGAAATGTTCTTACTATTTATATGCTGATATAAACCAGCTATTCACTTTCTTATTATTTCTGATTATTTTTAAGAGTTAATATGGACAAAATCTAATAAGGAGTAATATGAGAGAAACCCTGGATGGACTATATGAAGCAAATTTCTGAGCACGTTGGTCAAATGTCAGGGTGTCCTGGTAGTTCAGAGCTGGGATCAGTGTTTGAATGAAGTCCACGTCCTTGCCTCACCCGGGACTTACAACAACAGTGCTCGTGGGGCTATTCAGTTCATCCCTTAGTTTCTTTCTATTCATTACCTTGGCGTAATAAGATCTATAAATTTGCTTCCGACACAACTTCAAGTTTTAATTTTTCTAAGCTTCTTTTAGTCAAATGCTACTGGTTCTCTTTACTTCTAGAGTATGGTGAATAAGCGACTACCCAGCTAATCTGTATCCTTAGGCTTGATATGCACACTGTCCTGAACATTCTCCAGCTGTATTAATTTTTTTTCCCGCTGAGGAACCAGAATTGTACATTCCATGTTTTTGTACTTTCTGTTCTCTTTTTAATGGTCTTCCTGATGGTTCTTAGCAATTTGAGTAAACACTCCACAGAACTTAAAACCAATTCATTTTCCTGAGGGTGCTATTTAGATCGGGTTATATGTTTTTCAAATTGTAAATAGCATAAAAATTTTAAAGTCTCCAAACTGATTTTAATTTGATTTTTCAAAAAAAATGCCAATGTTCTACTCACTTGCTTCAAAAGATAAGGCAATGCAAAATGTGAGTTTGAATTGTGATCTAATTTAATTTTTTTCACCTTGAACATTCTATTGCTTTATTACTTACTTTCATTGTCCTATTCGTTTAGTCAGAATTTAGTGTATATTTGAGTGTATGCTGTGTGCTAGACATTTACTTAGGTTTTGGAAATACTGTGGTAAGCAATTCACACTTTCTTTTTTCAGCATCCTATAATATAGTTAAAGCGACAGGTTGGTAAAATAATTGCAATGTAATATAAGCACAGGATGAGATGAAAGTAAGTAAGTGGATCATGTAATCCAAGTTGGGAGTAAGAGGTGGCTGGAGGATCAAAGAAGGCAAATAAAAGGAAACAATATCTAGTTTTAGAATGAGTTGAAGCTTGCCAACTGAAAAAAGTCAAGCATAGAATTTTAAATAAGGAAATACTATATGTGTAGGTGAAAAATTAGAAAACAGAGTGGCTAGCATATGAAATAGGAGAAGGCAATGGCACCCCACTCCAGTACTCTTGCCTGGAGAATCCCATAGACGCAGGAGCCTGGTAGGCTGCAGTCCATGGGGTCACGAAGAGTCAGACACAACTGAGCAACTTCACTTTCACTTTTCACTTTTATGCATTGGAGAAGGAAATGGCAACCCACTCCAGTGTTCTTGCCTGGAGAATCCCAGGGATGGGATCGCACAGAGTCGGACACGACTGGAGTGACTTAGCAGCAGCAGCAGCATACGAAGTAAGCTGGAGGATGGTAGGTGGTGATGAGACAGAAGGCAAAAGATAGCACAGGGCAAGAGGAGGAAATTCCATGGAAAAGCACTGTGCTCTGTACTAAACATGAGGACCCGTTAACGTCTTTAAATAGGAGAGTCACTTAATCATTCTGTCCTGTAGAAACATTTTCCTGGCTCTACTGAAGAGAGATTTAGAGAAAAGCTTAAGTAAGAAAAACCATTGAAAGAGGCTCTTACAGTCATCCGAAGGAAGATGATAAAAACGATCATGGTGACTTTTTTTGGCTCTTGTACCAGTGTATTAGAAAACTAATTGAGGCAATATCTCAGGGGAAAGTCAACATTTTATTTTATTAAAACATTAAATTTTTAGTTTGAGCCCATCAAGTGACAGTGAGAATGGAGAGGAATAAACTGCTTCACGAGCTATTAAGGACTTAATGAACACACAGGAATAGGGGGTGGCTTGGAGGGGAGAGAAAAAAACTTATGGAAAAGTTCAGGCTGATTTTGAACTTTCTAATATGACAATTTAGTGAATAAAGGTACCATACATAGAGAAAAGAATCCCACCAGGTGGAGCGTTTCTGGAGAGGGGATACTGAGTTCAATTTTTGATACATTAAATTGAGGTGTCAGAGTTGGGAATATGTGAATGATTTCAGAATTTAGAGGTCAGATATTAGTCATTGATTTGAACATGTAGAATAGTTAGAGTAGTTGAAGAAAATAGAACATGTGAAATAGTTGATACTATTGGAGTTGATGAAATCTCTCCAAAAAATGTAGTATTTTTTGAACTAATAACCAAAATTCATCTTTTTTTTAAATTTATTTTTAATTGGAGGAAAATTGCTTTACAATGATGTGTTGGTTGCTAGCATACAGCAGTTCAAATCAGTCATAATTATATATTTATCCCCTGCATCTCAAGCCTCCCTCCCCTCCCCCTGTCCCCCTCCTCTAGGTCGTCACAGAGTATCAGGCCAGGCTCCATGTGTTATATAGCCCCTTCTCAAGAGCTGTCTCTCCTACACACGGTAGTGTATATATATCAATGCTTCTTTCTCAAGTCCAATCTTCTCCTTCCCCCACTGTGTCCACAAGTATGTTTTCTACGTCTATATCATCATTCCTTCCTTGCAGATAGGTTCATCAGTACATAAAAAAATGTATTCTTAATGAGAAGATAAGAAAATTCAGAATAAAGCCCTGAGTAAGAAAAGTATTTAAAGATCAGAGGAAAGGTAAAGGTAAGAGGAAGAGTATGCTTCAAAAAAGAAAAAAAAAACAGATGATTACAAGGAAAGAATACCAGAAAAATGTGCAGTTATACATGCCAAGGTCACAAGAGGATGGTGAAAAGGATTTTTAGCAGATTCATGATGTTGAGAGTTCAAGAACAGAGTGCCCCATTGAAATTTAGCAATAGGAGGATAAAGGATGGTCTGCTACATAGTTGCTAAATCTTGTCCAACTCTTCTTCTCTTCTTGTCCAACCCCATAGACTGTAGCCACCAGGCTCCTCTGTCCATAGCACTTCCCAAGCAAGAATACTAAAGTGGGTTGTCATATCCTTTTCCAGGGCATCTTCCTGACCCAGGGGTCAAATCTCTTTCTCCTGCATTGGCAGGTGGATTCTTTACTACTGAGACACCAGGGGAGACCAAAAGGTGTTCTAGGTGAGAGTAATTGTAGTGGGGTAATTCAAGTATAATCTAGTTCGTTTCCAAGGCAAACCATTCAATATCACAGTAATCCAAGGCTAGGCCCCAACCAGTAATGCTGAAGAAGCTGAAGTTGAACGATGCTATGAAGACCTACGAGACCTTTTAGAACTAACACACAAGAAAGATATCCTTTGCATTATAGGGGACTGGAATGCCAAAGTAGGAAGTCAAGAAACACCTAGAGTAATAGGCAAATTTGGCCTTGGAGTACAGAATGAAGCAGGGCAAAGGATAATTGAGTTTTGCCAAGAGAACGCATTGGTCATAGCAAACACCCCCTTCCAACAACAGACGAGAAGACTCTACACATGGGCATCACCAGATGGTCAACACCGAAATCAGATTGATTATATTCTTTGCAGCCAAAGATATAGAAGCTCTATGCAGTAGCAAAAACAAGACCGGGAGCTGACTGTGGCTCAGATCATGAACTCCTTATTACCAAATTCAGACTTAAATTGAAGAAAGTAGGGAAAACCACTAGACAATTCAGGTCTGACCTAAGTCAAATCCATTATGACTATACAGTGGAAGTGAGAAATAAATTTAAGGGACTAGATTTGAAAGACAGAGTACCTGATGAACTATGGATGGAGGTTCGTGACACTGTACAGGAGACAGGAATCAAGACCATCCCCAAGAAACTGAAATGCGAAAAGGAAAAATGATTGTCTGAAGAGGCCTTACAAATAGCTGTGAAAATGAAGAGAAGCAAAAAGCAAAGGAGAAAAGGAAAGATATAAGCATCTCAATGCAGAGTTCCAAAGAATAGCAAGGAGAGATAAGAAAGCCTTCCTCAGTGATCAATGCAAAGAAATAGAGGAAAACAGTAGAATAGGAAAGACTAGAGATCTCTTCAAGAAAATTAGAGATACCAAGGGAACATTTCATGCAAAGATGGGTTCAATAAAGGAAAGAAATTGTATGGACCTAATAGAAACAGAAGATATTAAGAAGAGGTGGCAAGAATACTCAGAAGAACTATACAAAAAAGATCTTCATGACTCAGATAATCACGATGATGTGATCACTCACCTAGAGCCAGACATCCTGGAATGTGAAGTCAAGTGGGCCTTAGGAAGCATCACTACAAACAAAGCTAGTGGAGGTGATGGAATTCCAGTTGAGCTATTTCAAATCCTGAAAGATGATGCTGTGAAAGTGCTGCACTCAATATGTCAGCAAACTTGGAAAAGTCAGCAGTGGCCACAGGACTGGAAAAGGTCAGTTTTCATTCCAATCCCAAAGAAAGGCAATGCCAAAGAATGGCAATGCCAAAGAATGCTCAAACTACCGCACAATTGCACTCATCTCACACGCTAGTAAAGTAATGCTCAAAATTCTCCAAGCCAGGCTTCAACAATACGTGAACCATGAACTTCCAGATGTTCAAGCTGGTTTTAGAAAAGGCAGAGGAACCAGAGATCAAGTTTCCAACATCTGCTGGATCACCGAAAAAGCAAGAAAGTTCCAGAAAAACATCTATTTCTGCTTTATTGACTATGCCAAAGCCTTTGACTGTGTGGATCACAATAAACTGTGGAAAATTCTGAAGGAGATGGGAATACCAGACCACCTGACCCACCTCTTGAGAAACCTGTATGCAGGTCAGGAAGCAATAGTTAGAACTGGACATGGAACAACAGACTGGTTCCAAATAGGAAAAGGAGTACATCAAGGCTACATATTGTCACCCTGCTTATTTAACTTACATGCAGAGTACATCATGAGAAACGCTGGGCTGGAAGAAGCACAAGCTGGAATCAAGATTGCGGGGAGAAATATCAATAACCTCAGATATGCAGATGACACCACTCTTAGGGCAGAAAGTGAAGAGGAACTAAAGAGCCTCTTGATGAAAGTACAAGAGGACAGTGAAAAAGTTGGCTTAAAGCTCAACATTCAGAAAATTAAGGTTATGACATCTGTTCCCATCACTTCATGACAAATAGATGGGGAAACAGTGGAAACAGTGGCTGGCTTTATTTTTGGGAGCTCCAAAATCACTGCAGATGGTGATTGCAGCCATGAAATTAAAAGATGCTTACTCCTTGGAAGGAAAGTTATGACCAACCTAGACAGCATATTAAAAAGCAGAGATATTAGTTTGTCAACAGAGGTCTGTCTTGTCAAGGCTATGGGTTTTCTAGTAGTCACGTATGGATGTGAGAGTTGGACTATAAAGAAAGCTGAGTGCCGAAGTATCGATGCTTTTGAATTGTGGTGCTGGAGAAGACTGTTGAGATTCCCTTTCACTGCAAGGGGATCCAACCGGTCCATGCTAAAGAAGATCAGTCCTGGGTGTTCTTTGGAAGGACTGATGTTGAAACTTAAACTCCAGTACTTTGGCCTTCTAATGGAAAGAGCTGACTCATTTGAAAGCTGGGAAAGATTGAGGGCAGGAGGAGAAGGGGATGACAGAGGATGAAATGGCTGGATGGCATCACTGACTCAATGGACATGAGTTTGGCTGAACTCCAGGAGTTGGTGATGGACAGGGAGGCCTGGCGTGCTGCGGTTCATGGGGTCACAAAGAGTTGGACACGACTGAGCGAGTGAACTGAACTGAGCAATAGGAAGATAAGAATTGAATTCTGTGTTTAAGGAAATAATTGCAAAGAGTTTAATTATGAATGTAGTGAAAAGAAATAATAGCCAACATTAGAGATAAGCTTGAGAAATTTTTTTAAGGAGAGAAAATTTGAGTGTGTTGAAACCTATGGAAAGCTCATAGAGAGGGAAAGAATTTAATGAGGCAAGAGAAGTTAATAGGTCACTGAATGAAGCAGAATAAGGTGGACTCCAGGGCATGTTATATAGAGAGAGCAATGTCAGTTCAAATGTGAAATAAGGGTAGAAAAAAATTATGGAAACTGATGCAAACATTTTGGGGGTGGGGGCGGCGCTTATAAAGTTGAGATAGTTTCCATTGAATGACTTCTATTTTACCCGCAAAGTAAAAAAGAATTAATTAGTTGACAGTGGTAGGGAGATGATGAGTTAAGGTAGTTCAAGAACATAGAGAAGATACATTTAGCCATTATGCATTGTAGACAAACTATGCAAACCATAGATGGGTTAGTGGAAAGATTTTGGGTCTACTTGTTGTAGGTAGTGAATTTGTACTGGTTATAAATATGTCAATAAAGCTGTGCTTGCTTTTGCTTCGACAGTGCTCTGTAGCTCAGGTATGGGACAGGGGAATGCCTGCAGTCATTTTGATTTCAGGTTGTTCTGACAGGCAATTACTATGGAAGACCAATGAAGCAACGTAATTGAAAATATTAGCAAGAATATCATAAAGTCTAAGATGAATAAGAATTGCAGCGAATATAGGAAAGGATCTCAATGAGTTGAAAAACCGGTACAGTGAGTGTAGGAAGAGGTTACAAGAGAGTAGGATGCTTGATTTAAGCACTATAGGACCAAAACATTGCCAGCTGCTGGTAAGATCCAGGTTGTGGTCATGGAAATAGATGAAGTATAGAGGGCATGAAGTTCATTGGAACTGATGACATCAAGGAATTGAGAGGCCAGTTTGATGGATTATTTATGTGGACTCTGCAATCTTTTTTACCCATATTTACTCCCTTGATAATCCTAACCTATTTTACAGCTTAAGTACCATCTAGACACTGATAATTGAGTAATTTACATCTCTAGACTGATCATTTCCCTGAACTTCATACTTGTATAATCCAACTAAATATTTGACATATCTACTTTTATATCCAATAGAAATTTAAAGCATAATGGATTAAAAACTGAGCTTCTGGTCTTCTCTGTCAGTTTCCACAAATCTGCATTTTACCCCTAAAAATTAATGTCTATTTCATACCACTGTTTCCAAAAGTAAAAACCTTAGAGTCATCCTGTAGGTTTTGTCTTCATAATTTAACCAATTTTCACCACCCCTACAAAATACCACCCTGGTCTGAATCACCATACTTTCTCACATATCCTTTCTCAGCGAACCAAGCAAGATAAATTTCTTAGAATATGTCAACTCGTTTCACATCAAGGCTTAAATCATTGTTGGCTTCCCATCAGAATAAAATTCCCAAAGCCCATGGAGTGGTTTCTAAGACCCTTCATGACTTCTCTCCTTACAATGTCTCTAGGAACTCAAGTCGTAGCTTCCTTTCCATAGTTCATTCTACTTTGGTTGCACTAACAATTTTCTAGTCTTTACAAGGGCATGCTGTTACCATTATTCCTTCTGCTTACCATGATGTTTCCACGGAGACCTGCTAAGCCTACTCCCTCACTTTCTTTAGGTCTCTGTTCAAAAGCTACTTTATCAGAGAGATCATCTAATATTCTTTTCTCTGCTCCTATGTGCTTATTGTTTGTTTTCTTCTATTATAATAAAAACTCCATATAGTTAGAGACTATCTCATTTGTTCACTATTATATTGCAAAGATCTGGACTGATACCTGTCATATGAGTCCCTCAATGTATATTTGCTGAATGAATAAGAAGAAAACTTAAACACATGATGTATATGATCGTATTTGTGTGCTTAATGTAATAACTCTAGCAGAATGCTGCCTGGTGAAAGGGATTGAGCCTGTTATAATAATAATTCTGGAATGAGATTACAGGAATGTACTTCACAATATCCTAGTGGTAGCAGGAATTTAAATAGTAGAGAAGAAAACCTTACAAAGGCAATGTTAGTAGACTCTTCCAGGGGGAAAAGAACTAGGACTCAAGGCTAACTTCAAATATTGACCATTGGGAAAAATAACGGCAATGCCAAAGCATAAGGATACATCTGGATACTAAATATCTTATTTGTCTCATTTAATGTCACTAAGTATAATCCCTTTGAAAGCAGAAGTTTCTGTCTGGTTTATAACTATACATTCCAATGAACAAATGAATGAAGAAGAATCTAGTAGGTCTTCAGACTGAATTAATGTGAACCAGGTATTGAAAAATTTCAATAAATAAGAGAGTAAAAGAAAAGAAAGGGAACTTTCATTGTTGGTTTAAAGTTATACTCAGGGCCTCAAAGCATATTATCATTGGTGGTAAGCATCTCCACATTGCATGGGGTAGTGCTAGACATACTCACCACGCGTGCATGCTCACTGACTAAGTCGTGTCTGACTCTTTGTGAGAGTAGCCCACCAGGCTCCTCTGTCCTTAGGATTTCCCAGGCAAGAATGCTGGAGTAGGTTGCCATTTCTTTCTCCAGGAGATCTTCCTGACCCAAGGATGTAGCCCAGGTCTCCTGCTTTGCAGGCAGTTTCTTTGCCACTGAGCCACCAGGGAAGACCATACTCACCATAGACTTGTTAATTAATGGTAATGTCAGCACTGCCACTGTGAATCACCACCTTTAGCCTCTCTAACTGGTGACCGCACAGGCCTTACTAGCAGAATTTCAGCTGGTAAGGATTGGTGCAGAGTTTTAACTCTCATGAAAAAGAGAAGGGTGTGCTTCTCCTAAGCCAAATGAGATTGGACCCAGAACAATGACTCATAGAAGAAAGCAGTGCTCTCTCTGTTTGGATATTTATTCAGCAGCTACATCAGCAGGCAATTCCATGGGATATAAGGCAAGGGGAAAAAAAATAATGTGTATCCCTTAGAGTTTGGAGATACACATAACAACTGAATCAGATGTTTGCTTCCTCTGTGTAAATATGGATAAGGGATAGGAATGAAAGGAATCAATAACTTCATTTTAATTATTTAATTTATTAATATTTTAACTAGTCAGAATAGGTACTTAAGCTATTAGTGTCATAAATATGTAGCAAAAATAATGAAAGTTCATATGCAGGAATTTTATCATGAGAGAAATATAATGCTTAGTGTAAATGATACCAAAAGATTTACATGTTAGATATTTTCCTGTTTATTAATGCTTTGTTGATTAGATCAATTTAAATATATGTATTTCAATACTAATTAATTACAGGGTACCTTTGAACATGGTTTCCTGTTTTCAAAAATTTGAATCATCTTAAATAAGAAAGGGGAGAAAAAAAGATATGAATTGTAGACTAACATCCAAAGGTTGCATTAGAATAACACTGAATGTGGAAGCATTTTTTTGAGATCTCTCAGAATATTGCTTCACTGGTGTTTTAATATAATAAGAGACATTTTAGAAATGGTGTTTCTATTATAGGTGAAGTTATATGAGAAGCTGAGAGTAATAAAACAACTTATTAGAAATAAGGGTCATGTTACTATTAATTTCTAATCAATCTATAAAAATAAAGGTATAGTTCTTGAAATTTTTTGAGGCAAAAGCAATATGTTAATGAAAAACAACATAGTAAAATAAATTAGGAACTTGCATTATTGCAAAGATATATTATTTTTGTTAATAATAAAACATTGAACTATATATTAATATATACTCAGTTTTCTGATCATATAAAGCTTAATATGAATCATTTTAATTTACCTGTCTTTGTTCCTTAAAATCTACATAATAATTATATCAAAAATAGTAATATAATTTCAATTATAGACATTGTACATACTTGTATTATGTTCTTTTCCTAGTTGCTTTTTTCTTTCTCTTTATTTTTATTATACATGAATTTACTTATATATATATATATACACATTTAATTGTGTATATACATACATATTAATACATATATATATGTTTTAATATATATTTCACCTTACAAAAAATGGGATCTTTTTTAGTTTCTCAACTAAACAAGACGCTGGTTTCTAATTAGACTGTTCTTATCCAACATAATAAAGTGGAACTATTTTTATTCTTGATCAAAGATGCTTGTAATTTAGGATGTTTATCTGAAAAGACAGATGGATAAATACAGCTTTATACATGTAACTGCTCATTAAATGTGAAAAATATAAAGTAAAAATAAAGTTTCATTTAGGAAACATATTTGTAATGCCTATTATGTGTGCAATACTATTCTGGGCAATTGAGAAGAAATGAAAGATATCAATTAAGCTCTATAGATTTTTGTACTTTAACATGGTTAGCAGTTGTTTCTTTTTAAAACATGATTGATAAGTGTAAAAATTGGTACATAGATAAATAATTGCTTTTCTTTTAAATGGAAATAACCATGGTAAGTGTGTTTGGGGGAATTTTATTTTTATTTTTTTGTAAGACTTATTTTGAGAGGTGAATGTTGAACCAAATCTTGAAGATCTAATTTGCATTTAATTAAAACCTTTGTTTCAGATGGAAGGAATTAAGGATCTGTCTTTCTCTTGTATCCAAAAATAGTTCAATTCTATAGACTTCAGCAACTCATAAAACTGACTACTGCAACTTATATACAGTGTATCAGTTTAAATGTAATTACTGAAGCTTAGAATATAAGATTTAAGGGGTCTGGGGTATTTTTTTAAGTATATATGTTTTTATTTTTTAGGAAGCCTCAGACACCCTCCATGTGCCTGTGCATCTTAATGGCTAAACACCTGTTCAGCCTCAAGGAGATCAGGCTTTGGGCCGAGGGTTGCTTGGCTGTTCCCTAATAGAAGGGTCATGACTGCGCACAGTGAAAGCGAGTCACTAGGTCGTGTCTGACTCTGCGACCCCGTGGACTGCAGTCCATGGAATTCCCCAGGCCAGAAGGCTGGGGTGGATAGCCTTTCCCCTCTCCAGGGGATCTTCCTGGCCCAGGAGTCAAACTGGGGTCTCCTGGATTACAGGTGGATTCTTGACCAGCTGAGCTCTCAGGGAAGCCCATGACTGCACACAGCTGGCTCTCTTAAAAGGAGGTCTGGTGGGTCATTCCAGATAACCTGAGGCAATAGGATTTGCTCCGATTTAGGGCTGCTGCTGCTGCTGCTTTTCCAGGGATCCCAATGAGGTGATACTCCACCTCCTTTGGCAAAATGAGAAATGAGCTCGTTTTCTGAGGATTTACCCTTTTCTACCGTTAGTATTCGAAACTTAGTGGGGTTAGAAACTGCGGACTCTGTGGCTCCCCTTTTTCCTCACTGGGCTTCCAGAGGAGGCAGCATCAGGCTTCCTTGTTCTCTGGTCCAATCTAGGAACCTGTGCCTCTGTGTGAAAGAACACTCATCTGGAAGGAAAGCTACTGTAGCTACCTCCCAGTGAAGATTGTCTTTTTCAAATGAACATTCATGGAAACATGAATCAGCAAAATGAGAATGCTGAAATTACATGCATATGCTTATTTTTCACTTAACATTAATTATAACCCCCAAAGGCACTTTGAAAAGGAATCCGATTATATGTTCATAATAAAGTTAATATTATACAGAATTCTTACTTTTCAAATAAAATCTGTGTTGTGTTAAGAACACCACATAATAGGAATCTAAGATGTTATGATAGGCTATTAAATTGTTTTTGAAAAGATATTTGAAGTTATTGATATATAGTTATGAAATTATAAGTATTATAGGGGGAAAAAATGGACTTCCCTGTTAGCTCAGCTGGTAAAGAATCCGCCTGCAATGCAGGAGCCCCCGGTTTGATTCCTGGGTCAGGAAGGTCCACTGGAGAAGGGATAGGTTACCCACTCCACTATTCCTGGGCTTCCTTTGTGGCTCAGCTGGTAAAGAATCTGCCCGAAATGCGGGAGACCTGGGTTTCATCCCTGGGTTGGGAAGATCCCTTGGAGAAGGGAAAGGCTACCCACTCCAGGATTCTGGCCTGGAGAATTCCATGGACTGTATAGTCTGTGTGGTCACAAAGAGTTGGACATGACTGAGCCACTTTCACTTTCACTTCATAGGAAAAATAGAAGAGTTATAATTTTAAAAATTTAATATTTGGTCAAAAACATTCATCAAGCTTCCCTGAAATTTGCAAAATTATCTTTTGGCTACATAATACATTCTCCACATAATCTTTTGTTTTACTCATAGGAACAATTTATATTCTTACTGGAGTATGATGAAAAGTTTTGTGGTAATGCTAATTTTTCTGTTTTTCCTTTTCTTCATCATAGATTAAAATGAGTAATCCACAATTGACTATTTTTCTTCTATGAACAACACTTTTTGCAGAAAAAAAAAAGAATTAAAAATCTTAGTATTCATATTCAGAAACACTAAGTTTCATTAAATTCATATGACCATTTTCTAAAAGGCCAGATAATTCATTAAAGTTTGACATTACAAACAAGATCATTATTCTAACTTTTAAGTAAATGTATGTAAGTAATTGCATTAAATATAAATGAAAAATAGTCAATGTGAAATACAGATTGTCAGAAAAAAATTTAAAACTATATGTAGTTTGTAAAAGAATTCTAATATATGGAAATGAAGATTGAAACCAAAATGGTAGAAAAGGCATACCATGTAAAACTAGGTAACAAAATAAAGAGGTATAGCTACATTAATACCAGAAAGTGTAGTCCTTCATAAAGAAATACTAAATATAAAAAGAGAAACTTAAATATAAAAAAAAGTGGTATACAAGGAAGATAGAAATTTTAAATGTTTATGTACATGGTAATAAACACTTAAAATATATAAAAAACAAAAGTTAGCAGAAATAAAAGAAGAATAAAAATGTCCTCTGTCATGGTGGAACATTTCAATAATTCTTTCAAACTGGACTGAACAAAAAGATAAAAACTATAAAGATAATAGTAATTTCAGCAATGTGATAAACTTTTCCTCAGTAATGTGTAAAGAATCTTGCATTTTATTTCCCCAAACTGAACAAATATGAGTCTTACAGAAAGACTCAAAAAATTTTGAAGAATTGAAATCATACAAAGTATGTTCTTTTACAACAGCAGAATTCAACTAGAAATTAATATAAAAATGAAATTAAAAGTGATAAATAGAAAGTATGTAAGTTTTTGTAAAGTATGCTGTATATTTCTAATTGGTCAGAAAATTCAAAATAACAGAAAAAAAATGTTGAATTCAGTGATATTGGACTACTACATACTGAAAAATCTTAGGATGAAGTTAGTTCCACTTAAAGACATATTTATATCATTAATATAGATTAGAAAAGATTAAGGCCAAAAATCAATGGTCCAAGCATTATCTCAAGAAGCATTATCTCAAGAAATAAAACAGCAAATAAAACCTAGGGTATAGAAAAAGAAGGCAAAAATGAAGCTAGCAACAAAAATTAATAAAGTAGAAATATTTAATATAGAGTATTAGCAAAGCAAAACTTTTTTTTTAAAGAATTAACTGATTATTCCCTGGTGGGTTGGTAAAATTTAAAATAATAGAAGTTTGAACACAGTTTATGTGGGTGCATTTAAAACTGTAGATGAAATGAGAAAATTCCTAAGGAAGTACATCTTAACAATGTTAACCCAAGAAATAAAAACGTACAAATACTTTGAATGAAAGTAATGGAATCTTCAATTAAAAAAAAAAATCTCACAAATAGAAATCAAGGACAAGATGGCTTCACCTGTGAATTCTGTGACCATTTAAGAAAGGAAGTATACTGTTAAAGTTCTAAGAGAAGAAGCACTTCTAATGTTGTTTTATGAGGTATATCAGTTTCCTGTTGCTATATAATGAATTAATCCAATCTAATGGAATTAAAGGGCTTCCCTGGTGGCTCCATGGTAAAGAATCCACCTGGCGATGCAGGAGGTGTGGGTTTGATCCCTGTTGTCAGGAAGATCCCATGGAGAAGAGATGTCAGCCCACTCCAGAGCTCTTGCCTGTAGAATTCTATGGACAGAGGACCCTGGCAAGCTACAGTCCATGGGGTAGCAGAAGAGTTGGACAAGACTTAGCAACTAAACACACACAATAGGCTCAAAACAACACACATATTATCTCAGTTTGGGGGTCAGGAGTCTGAGAATAGCTTAGGTGACTCCTCTGCTGAGGGTTTTAACTGGTTGCAATCAAGTTGTTTGCTAGGTGATGTTATTATATGTATGTGTATGTGCATACACATATATAGACATGCATATTTATCTGCATTTTATTTAATTAGAAGCAAATCGCAGGCCCTGTAATGCTCAATGGTGGCCCCTATATTCATCCCTTTTGTCAACCCCCTCCAGCTGCTCAAAAAGAGGGTTTTATGGAAGGAATGAACATGGAGGCCACCTTTGGATCTGTCTGTGATATAAGGCCAAAAAAACTTGGAGCAAAGCATGATATATTAACTTAAAATGTTGGCTAATTAAATGAAGCAATGCATAAGGTATGACATCATGGTATATCAGGAAGACAGAAATTTTAAATATTTATGTACATAGTAACAGACACACAAACACATGTTACTGTATGTCTTCTCTTATATGTATACATTTAGTGTATTTATATATGTCTGTCTATATGTATGTATTTTATATGCTACATTTAAATATAATATTGAAATTATACATGTTTGGCTGATGTTGTGAAGGAAACAACAGAATGGAAGATGTTTTCTCTGAGGAAGTGACTTCAATAAAGAAGAGTAATCAATGAATATTTGGGCAGATGTAATAACCTGTGGAGTGTAGTGGGTTAAATAATGTCACCTTCCAATTCATATTTACCCAACATCTTGGAATGTGACCTTATTTGAAAGTATAGTCTTTATAGATATAGCTTAGAATTTTGAGATGAAAACATCCTGGATATAAACTGGGCTGTAAATCCAGTCGTTAGTGTCCTTATGAGAAGAGGAGAGCACATAGAAAAACACAGAGGAAAATGCCTTATAAAAATGGAGACAGGGTTTGGAATTAGGCACCTATAAATCAAAGACTGCTAAGAATTGCTAGCAATCACCAGCAACTAGGAGAGAGTCATGGAATAGATTCTCCTTCAGAATTTCCAGAAAGAACCAAGGCTGCCCAATAATTTGATTTCAGCCTTCCGGCACCCGGAACTATACATTTCTGTCATTTGAAGCTACCAAGCTTTTGGTAATTTATTATAACACCTTGGGGAACTAAGACAGGGATTAAGAGTGACAAAAGCTTAGTAAGTTAACAACCAAGTACATTTGCTTGGAGTATTGCATTTGATTGGGATAAGAGGAAATAGCCTGGTCACGTTGGGTCTTACAGGAGTTTATTTCAAGTGCTATAGGAAGTTGCAGTTGGTCAGTCGCTCAGTTCTATCCTACTCTTTGTGACCCAATGGACTGCAGCACGCCAGGCTTCCCTGTCCTTCATCTTCTCCTGGAGTTTGCTCAAACGCAGGTCCATTGAGTCAGTGATGCCATCCAACCACCTCATCCTCTGTCGCCTCCTCTTCCTACCTTCAGTCTTTCCCAGCATGAGGCTTCTTTTCCAATGAGTCAGCTCTTCACATCGGGTGACCAAAGCATTGGAGCTTCAGCTTCAGCATCAGTCCTTCCAATGAATATTCAGGGCTGGTTTCCTTTAGGATGGACTGGTTGGATCTCCTTGCAGTCCAAGGGACTCTCAAGAGTCTTCTCCAACACCACAGTTCAAAAGCATCAGTTCTTCGGCACTCAGTCTTCTTTATGGTCCACCTCTCGGAGAGAAAATTGCATAAAACTTATGTGCTAAAATAATATGCTGGATGCTCTTAAAAACTGAGTAGAATAGGATAAGAATTAAAGCAAGAAGAGCCTGGTAAGGGGATAGGATACCATGGAAGTCCAGGTTAGAGATGGTGGGAGTTTGGTGTAGGGTGATGGCAACAGAGAAGTAAAGCAGGCCGAGATATATTTTGAAGTTAGAACTGATGACTTACTAATGGATTGTAAGTACATGTTGAGTAAAAATTAAAAATGCCTTCCTAAGATTTGAGCTGAGCTAATGGATAGATGTTCATGAAATTTACCAAAACAGAGAACATGAGGGAGATAAAAATTGGGGAGGAGTGAAAAAGAAGGCTGTTTTTTAGCTTGACATAGGTGAGTTTTTTTGGTATGGATTGAGATTTAAATTTCAGGGACTCCAGTATGTAAATAATATTGAAAGGCATGTGAATAGCTAAGGTCATTTAGGGAGAAACTGTAGAAAAAGAGAAGTCCAAGCCAAAACTGAAGAAAATTAGAGGAAAATATGCAATTTTCTGTGGGTGTGTGTTAGTTGCTCAGTCGTGTCCTACTCTTTGGGACCTGATGGACTGTAACCACCAGGCTATTCTCTCCATGGGATTCTCCAGGCAAGAAAACTGGAGTGGGTAGCCATTCCCTTCTCCAGGGGATCTTCCTGACCCTGGGGTCGAATCCAGGGCTCCCTGTACTGCAGGCCAGTTCTCTACCCTCTAAGTCAACTATGAAACCCCAGAATATGCAATACAGGACCTTAAATAAGAAGCTTCCTGCTGGAAAAATTATGAATGTTTGTGAATGTTATAGAAATAGAGGTAAGTAGGGAACTAAGTTCTATCCTCTGCTATAGTGACTATAACAGATTTATTTGTATATAAACAAGGGATTCATGAGTCAAATGATTCAGCGTTTAGGACTGTTTGCCTATCATCTCAAGAATTTTCCTTAGTAATACATTCAGAGTAGTCTTTATCACTTCTGTGTTTTTAGTCCTTATGCTACTTTTTGCTATTTAAGATGGGATAAGGAATTCTGAAACAAATTGCCAATGACATTTTTGTAAATCCACAAATCTAAATCACATTGCTTTTGATAGCTTCTATGAGCAATAAATTTCAATAGTATCCTATTCTTAATTTCATAGCCATTTCAAATAGTAAACTTTAAAATGTTTATATATAAAATCCAAATGAAAAGAAAGGTGGGTACAAACTTACACCCAATCCAAACTTTGGATCATCTATATGTCTTTCACAGTCAGTTTTTATGTTTATATACTGTAGAACTAGAATTGACCTCACAAACTGTATGACTGTAATCCCTTTACTTGACAATTAAGGGTATCAGGAGTCAGAAAGACAACCTTTCCATGGTGGTCATATCTTGTTAGTGGCAGAAGTGGAACTGAGATCACTGGTTTTCTTTTGTCTGGTCAAAACTGTAACTGGGAACTCCTCTTTGAAATTAATGACAAGGGGATATTTTCTTTAAAATGCAATATTAGATTTTAGTTTCATTGAGGGAAACTAAATATATTCTGTTTTTGAGAGAGAATATTTATTAAATACCATGATTATATGAGATAGAAATAAAGTCTTAAGAAAGGACCCTAGGGTTTAATCCCAATTTTATCACTTTAATAAGTGTTAGGATTTTAGACCAGCTACTTCTTCTCACAGAGCATCAGTTTTCTCATCTGTAAAGTTAAACCCACATCTCACTGTTATGTGAGGATTTGTCATATTCCTTTAGTAACTAAAATTAAGATTCTGAGCCTCTTGTAGCCTTTAATAGCACTATTAAAGTAACCTGATTTTGAATCATCACCTTGGAAGCTGGCCTTGAGAGGAAGGATCAAGTAGAGGTTACTGGATAAACTCTGGCTTATACTGATAAGTGATATACACAAATAATAGAAAATTCTGAATATTATTTTGAGCCTCAGAAAGGTGAAATGTGACGATACTCTGAGAGGCTGAGGGAACGAAGGGCACTGAAGAAACCGCGAATTCAGTCTTCTTACCTCGTATTCAAGAGTGACGGATAAAAGCAATCACTGTCATTATTCAATGTCTTCTTTATTTCTTTCCTTCTTTCTCATTTTTTCTATATTTTCCCCCATCTCTTTGCTTTCCTCCCTCCATCCCCCATAGCTGAAGTAGGTTAATAAAATGTGCTTAATGTATGACTTCTTTGTACTTAATAATGGAGATTTTTCTAGACAGTTTCCATGTTGTATTCTAGCTTCCTTCTATTTCCAGAGAAGAACTTCTGTTGCATACAAACTTATATTCTTGCTGTGTATTCCTGCCATGTTTTTGCTTATGAATAGAATGCATTTTGCCATTCAGATCTTAACTCTTAAAACCTCTAAATTTTCAATAACCGAATTGCTACCACAACTTAATCCTCATTTGACTATTTACAATATGCTGTGAAGCCTGTATTATGTCTTTGAGCACTATGCAAATACAGAAAAACTGCTTCCCATTGGAATTTTTAAATAAAGAGCACCACCTTGTGGGAATATATGCTTGTATGTACTGGTAGACAGGAATATTAATAATAGTTCATTTAAAAAGCAGTGCTTGTAATTTATACGATACTGCTGAGAAGGATTGGGGGCAGGAGGAGAGGGGGACGACAGAGGATGAGATGGCTGGATATCAGTCGGTGATGCTGACTTGATGGACGTGGGTTTGGGTAAACTCTGGGAGTTGGTGATGGACAGGGAGGCCTGGCGTGCTGTGATTCATGGGGTCGCAAAGAGTTGGACATGACTGAGCGACTGAACTGAACTGAACTGAAGTTATTAGCATAGAAATAAAACCTCATGCTTTTTCCTAAGGAAAATTTTAAAAGGGAAAGATAGAATTAGAAAAATTTTATTGTAACCATATTGTACATCAACTTTTTTCATTTAGTGAAGCAATGAAAATCATCTGTAAAATTATAATAGTAATGATTCTTTTTATATGAACATTATTTTAGAACTAATATTTAGCATAAGATAATAAATTATAAAAAACTATTAAGACCTGAGCCAAAAAAAAAAAGTCTTACCTTAAAAGTAAGGAAACCAAAATTGAGGGAGTGAATTTATTGTGTTCACCAAGTTACATGTAACCAGTGGAGGGCTAAATATGGTCATGAAAACATCAGTCCTGTCTGCCTGACTGGTTTTTGATCAGTTGTCAGGTATTAGTATATAGTAATAGTTCATTGACCAGCACTGGGGAATCCTTCATTGACCTTTACTGGGGATAAGATTATTTAACAAAAATGAATTTTGTTATCTTAATAATAAAGCAGTGCTCACATATACTATTGTGTACTTGAAGATAATACTTCTCTAGCATCTTTCTAGATTCTGGTGCATTATTCCAGTTTTTCTAAGAACAAGTAGTTTATCTAGTATTTCATGGAATTTAACTTGAAAAAGCTTAACTGTTTTTATGGATTATATTGATGCTGGTTCTTTTAAAGGTTCCATGTGTGACATTATTTCATCTCAATTTACTTTGAAAGGTTGAACTAAAGGTTGTTGCTACTCCTCTTGCAACGGAGAGCCCATAGCTCTCCGTGAATATAAAAAAAACATGGGTTTCATCATCTTGCAAACTCAAACATTGTACTCATGCTTTGGGATTCCAAATGACCTTACAACATTTTATAAGTTGTATTACTCCTCTCTGTTGAAACTGTAGAAGAATAAAATCCATTATAGTTTTTGTTTTTTAATGATTTATTGTTTGGGGATTTAGTCGCTAAGTCGTGTCTGACTCTCGCGATCCCATGGACTGTAGCCTGCCAGGTTCCTCTGTCCATGGGATTCTCCAGACAAGAATACTGGAGTGGGCTGCCATTTCCTTCTGCAGGAGATCTTCCTGACCCAGGAATCAAGCCCGGATCCACTGCACTGCAGGCAGACTCTTTACCGACTGAGCCCTGAGGCAAGCCCCTAAACATCGAGTTTTCTTGAGCCCGGTTTTCCTCACCACTACTCTTAACATGTTTGAGTTGGGTGACTTTTCTAATGAGTCTTAAGCAATGCGACTTTCATTCTTCTAGTTTGTTAGAATCTTTATATATCTTGCTTCTGTTCTTTATTCCTTATTTCTATAACTTTGAGTGATAAACATAAATTGTAAAGGTGCCTCTCTGTCTTCATAGACAGCAACGGCAAACTATTAATTGGTTCAGTTAAAAAAACTTGAGTCTTATTCTGGTGACCAACATTCAGGTGACTTGTAGTCCACTTATTCATGTCTTATCTTTTCTCCAAAAGCCTCAATTCAAATAATCATACCCACCAGGATTATTGCACTGTAGCGATATTTATCTTTCTTTTCTTATAACAAATTGTAATTCAAATAAATATTTTTTCTTGCATTAATAATTCATTGTGTGTAATTAAGGTATAATTCTGAAGAACCAGTCACAGATTTATTGGATTTTCCATGATTTCAGACATCGTTATATAAGGGTAATTCATGGTAGCTTTAGGACAGGAGTCTGTGAAGGTGCTTTAGTAGCTGAGAGGTCTTTGAAGTTTTCCTTTTAGTTTTTAAATAGGGCAGGTGTGTTCAGTAGCCAGCAGTGGCAGAGGTTTCAAGATGGAGAGCAGAGCTTGAGAAGTCTCTTGAAACTTTGATTTAGAACTCATACAACCTCATTTCTGGACCATTCTATCAGTTCAGTTCAGTAGCTCAGTCATGTCCGACTCTTTGCAACCCCACAGACTGTAGCACGCCAGGCCTCCCTGTCCATCATCAACTCCCGGAGTTTACCCAAACCCATGTCCATCGAGTCGGTGATGCCATCCAGCCATCTCATCCTCTGTCGTCCCCTTCTCCTCCTGCCCCCAATCCCTCACAGCATCAGGGTCTTTTCAAATGAGTCAGCTCTTCACATCAGGTGGCCAAAGTATTGGAGTTTCAGCTTTAGCATCAGTCCTTCCAATGAACACCCAGGACTGATCTCCTTTAGGATGGACTGGTTGGATCTCCTTGCAGCCCAAGGGACTCTCAAGAGTCTTCTCCAACACCACAGTTCAAAGGCATCAATTCTTTGGTGCTCAGCTTTCTTCACAGTCCAACTCTCACATCCATACATGACCACTGGAAAAACCATAGACTTGACTAGACAGACCTTTATTGGCAAAGTAATGTCTCTGCTTTTTAATATGCTGTCTAGGTTGGTCATAACTTTCCTTCCAAGGAGTAAGTGTCTTTTAATTTCATGGCTGCAATCACCATCTGCATTGATTTTGGAGCCCAGGAAAATAAAGACAGCCACTGTTTCCACTGTTTCCCCATGAAGTTTCCCCTATCTGCCATGAAGTGATGGGACTGGAAGCCATGATCTTAGTTTTCTGAATGTTGAGCTTTAAGCCAACTTTTTCACTCTCCTCTTTCACTTTCATCAAGAGGCTCTTTAGGTCTTCTTCACTTTCTGCCATAAGTGTGGTGTCATCTGTGTATTCTCTGGTCCTCAGTAAATCACATGCCAGCCCAGATTCATGATGTAGATAACTGTACTCTGGCTTCCCTGGTGGCTCAGTGGGTAAAAAAATCTACCTGCCAATTCAGGAGCTGTGCATGTGATCCCAGGATTGGAAAGATCCCCTGGAGACGGAAATGGCAACCCACTCCAGTGTTCTTGCCTGGAAATCCCATGGAGAAAGGAACCTGGTGGGCTGCAGTCCATGGGGTGCAAAAGAGTTGGAGGCAACTTAGCAGCTGAAACAACAGCAGCAAACTGCGCTTCACTTGTCAGTGGGTATATCCGCAAAAGACTGTGATCACCTTTGTAATCTACTACAACCAGGTTTGTAGCAGTGGAAATGGAACTGGTGCTCTTTTTGTATTCCTGAACCAAATTCCAGTGTATGTGTGTGAAGAGGGATTGGGGGCAGTCTAATAATTTAGCTCAGATCTAACACTGTCTATCCAGAGATACATCAGCCTCCATAGGTTGAGGGTTCATTCTCTTAAGATTCTTCCACCCCAACCTGCACCCCATACACACACACTCAGATACCAGTCAGTTGTAAACCTAGGCATTACCTGGGTTTCTGACCAATAGGCTACAAATTGGAGTTTCCAACGGCCTGCTCCTTGGTTTTGATAAATTTGCCAGTGTGGCTCAGCAAACCTGTTTACTCACTGGGTTACCATTTCTTATGACAAACCTAGACACCATATTAAAAAGCAGAGACATTACTTTGCCAAAAAAAGGTCCGTCTAGTCAAAGCTATGGTTTTTCTAGTAGTCACATATGGATGTGAGAGTTGGACCTTAAAGAAACCTGAGCGCCGAAGAATTGATGCTTTTGAACCATGATATTGGAGAAGACTCTTCGGAGTCCCTTGTACTGCAAGGCGATCAAACCAGTCCATCCTAAAGGAGATCAGTCCAGAATATGCATTAGAAGGACTGATGCTGAAGCTGAAACTCCAATACTTTGGCAACCTGGTGCAAAGAAGTGACTCATTAGAAAAGACCCTGATGCTGGGAAAGATTGAAGGCAGGAAGAGAAGGGGATGACAGAGGACGAGATGGTTGGATGGCATCATCGACTTGATGGACGTGAGTTTGAGCAAGCTCCAGGAGTTGGTGATGGACAGGGAAGCCATGGGGTCACAAAGAGTTGGAGATGACTGAGTGACTGAACTGATCCATATCTTATAAAAGGCTTTAACTCAAGAAGAGCCACACAAAAGAGATGCCTATGGCAAAAGCATAAAGAAAAGGTGTGGAGTTTCACAGGTGCACCACTTTCCCTGAATTGCCACTTGTTCACCAATCCAGAAACTCTTGAAACTGTATACTTTTGGATTTTCATGGAGGCTTTATCACATAGTCATGACTGATTAGCTTTTTGGCCATTGGTGACTGAACTCAATGTCCAGCCCATTACCCTCCTCAGAGGTCAGTGAGTGGGACTGAAAATTCAAATCCTCTAATTGCTTGGTTGGCTTCACTTTCTTAGGAGCTAACCAATAGACAACTTTATCACTCTCCACACTTAGGAAATTACAAGGGCTTTGGAAGTTGTGAGCCAAGAGCCACACAAAGACCAAATGTATGTGAGTAATATATTTTGGTCATCTGAATGACTATGTATGTGTGTGTGTATATATATTTCACAATATCATGATATACCCTGTGAGATAATAATCAATGGTACCTGATATCAGGGAAAATATTTAAGAAGTGAAAAAAGTCAGGTGAAATCATTTGACCTAAGTGACTTTGTTAATGACAAGCAAAATAATTAATGTGATTAAAGATTTACAGTAAGATTGCCCTTGATTAAAAGTATGTTCATTTTAGCACTAATTTCCCTTTCCTAAAAACTGACCTTAGACATGTCATTTATTTTCTATAAGTTCAAATTTGTTTATTTGCAAAAGCTGGAAATGATAATAGCTACCTCATCAGATAATTGGTTGGATTAAAAGAAATCATGCAAGTGCATGACTGTATGCTTAAAATAGTAACTGCTCAAAACATATCATTAGTATATTATTTATAGAATTAATGATTTCCTTAGTATTATGAATAGTCTCCTGATTACAACAAAAACACATGTCAGAAAGAAAACTCTCTTGAAAGTAATCTGTGTTGGACTAGATTTGATTGCATTGTCAAGGGAAATAATTGCTGGGGCAGTGAAAGTTTAAAACTGGGATTTTAGATGGAAATCACAGATAAAATGTCCATGTAGAGATGACAGTAAAATCCTTGGCAATGATGTAAATTTAGAGCAGTGATCTGTATAAGAAAAAGAGCAGGCAGTCAAACTAAATATTTAGGATTTTAGAAGACTAGATCATGATTAATTTGGCAAGCTTGATCAAATACTTAAGATAAGATGGTATTTTTTTGTTTGCTTTTCTGGCAGTATATTTTTGCTCATCATGTTTCTGGTCATTGGAATCGTCAACCGTTAGAATCCCTTTCCTCTGTAGCGACATTTCATACATCCCCAACTTTCTGTGCTTAATGATCTCAGCCTGAAGTGTAGTGTAGGTGAGTAACAATAGCTCAGGAAATATTTTAATTAATTTTAAAAGAGGAGATGCAAGGTTCATAATATAAATAAGTTTCCCAAAATGTTATGATTGTCCTTCATATTGCATAAACATTCAATCTAAACATATTTAACTGTAAATGTTTTTACATAATCATGTTCACATTTGAGGAACATCAATCATAGATAGCTAAACTTCCCCTAAACTCAAAATTCAAATATTTATTTTAAAAAAAAACAAATAGTTATTCCCATAATTGAGTATAAAATTAACAGTACCTGCAAGGAGATCCAACCAGTCCATCCTAAAGGAGATCAGTCCTGGGTGTTCATTGGAAGGATTGATGCTGAAGCTGAAACTCCAATACTCTGGCCACCTCATGTGAAGAGTTGACTCATTGGAAAAGACCCTGATGCTGGGAGGGATTGGGGGCAGGAGGAGAAGGGGACGACAGAGGATGAGATGGCTGGATGGCATCACCAACTCAATGGGCATAGGTTTGAGTAAACTCCGGGAGTTGGTGATGGACAGGGAGGCCTGGCGTGCTGCGATTCATGGGGTTGCAAAGAGTCGGACACGACTGAGCGACTGAACTGAATTGAACTGATACAAATGGTAGTAACAAATTGTGGTTGATATAGAAAACTATGGAATCATCTGGTTCTTTCAAAAACAACCTAACATTCATTTTTTTAATGGCTCAACATAGAGCAGAACACTGTTTAGTTTGTTAACAATTTTGGACTTCTATATAACTATTATAATCTTACTGTGAGCTCTTTTTTTAATTGAAGTCTAGTTGATTTACAATGTTGTGCTAGTTCAGGTTTACATCGAAGTGGTTCAGTTATTTTTAACTGAATCATATATATATTACATGTATATATTATTTTCAGATTTTTTCTATTATATATATATTATTTTTATATTTTTTTCATATTCTTTTCCATAATGATTATTACAAGTATGAACTCTTTAGTGAAATATGACATTTTTGGTTCTATTTAATAGACACTTACTGAGCTTATATTCTGTGAAGGATGTTCTTGTTTATCAATTAAGAAAACATTTATAACCTTTGTATGAAACACATATACTTTAACTTTCTTAGTTTAAATCCAGAAATATCTTTTAGCATTGGTAAAACCTATTGTGGCTGAATAATATATTTTATTGCTGACTTTAGGAAAATTTAATTTTTCAACTGAGTAGACATTCTCTGTAAGTGAGGTTAAAAGGAAAGCATGTGTTTGAGTCATGTTGGCTGTGGGAGGGTGTTGTAGGTGGTTGTATTTTATTTTTCTAGGCTGTAGGTGGTATGTTGATATATTGGGGGATATTTCAAGACTTGGGAGTGAATGTTCTATTGTAGTTTCTGTTTTCTTTTGTCAGAGATGTGCTGAATGTTGTTTTTGTTGCAAGTGGTATTTGGAAATGTGATCCAGAGGAACATGTTTTAAGAGGAAACAAGGGGGAAAATTGATACCAGTCAAACCTCCTCCTACACTACTCATCTGGTAGTTTTGACTGCTTTCCTCAGGAGATGGATAGTGATGAACAAGATTGTTGGCTTTCCTATTTGACATAAGTAGGGCTTTGACAGTCCCCTTGCTAACAATTACTTCCTTCAAAGGAGAGAAGGGAAAAGCCACAGGAAACTAGAGAAAAAATATGGGAAGGAGACTTCAAAATATATTGGAGTGAGAAAGAAAATATAAGACAAGTAGAGAAAAATTGAAACTGCAGTTTTCATCTTACCATGCCGTATTTGGAGCTCTAAGAAATCTTTGAATAGAGATGCCACACATTCATAAATGATGATCATCCTAGATAGATCATATGTGGATGAAATCAGTTAGACAAATATTGCTCAAAGATCCCTCATCAGATCTCTACCTACCATCTCTCCAAAAATCATCTAAACCTGTGACTGCAAATATAGTTTTAAAAATCATGTATCATTATAAAGATAAATTTATCTCAACATATGCTAGTTATTACTTAAATATTTATTACTTAGGCTCCTCTGGTGGCGCAGACAGTAAAACAGTCTGCCTGCAATGCAGGAGACTGGGGTTCGAGTAATGCGTCTGGAAGATCCCCTGGAGAGGGGAATGGCTACCCACTCCAATATTCTTGCCTGGAGAATTCCTAGACAAAGGATGTCTTCCTGAGTTCTAGATCTGCTTTATAGCCTTTATGTCACAAACACCTCAAGTACAAATCTGGTATTGCCTTTTTTTTTCCTCCAGGATTTTATATTTCAGTAAATGGTTCTGCTGCAAAGTCAAGTGGTTTCAGTGAAGCCCTTAAATATTGTTCTTGAATCTTTTTTTCCTGAACCACTCTTTCATCACAACTTGCATCAGTGTATTCTCCAAGCTTCATCAATTAAATCTTTAAATCTCAAACCCAAATATCCCTTCCACTGTTACAAACCTGGTCTCCTAACTGTCTCCTAACTGGAGTCCTAACTGGACCTCTGCAATAGCCTTCTCATTAGGCTCCCTACACACAGCTTCACTCCCTGAAATTTTCTCTAACTTCTATACTAAGTTGCCGCGTGAAATGTAAATCTGATCACAGCATAGTTGCAATGGAATCCTGGAAGCAGTGAGTTGGAGCACAGGAGATGGTAGTCAAATAGATTCCTCAAGCTAGGGGTTAGAAGATCAGGCAGTCACTGGTGATGAAAGATCAAGTATTGCAATATGAGTATGGGTGTCTGACAAACTAATGGAGGAGAAGAGACTGAGAAAACTAAACTAAAAAAGGAGGCTTTTGAATGAATTTCCTTTCACTTTTTAAGCCATTAAGGATGGTGGTAGGAATAGATGGAGAACCTGCACTTCCACCTAGAATTAATGAGGCAGCAACCCTTTTACGCATTGGAGAGTAGTCCGTGGAGGTTTGCTAAATATGAATTTTTAAAATAAGGTTTGGAATTCATACCATGATACCCAAAATGTCCAAGTTTCAATAGGACATTATTAGCATAGTAAGAACCAGGTAGAGTTCAAACTGGATGAAAATTACAATCAACAGACATCAATCTTGAGATGGCACAATTGTTAGTATTATTTGTAAAATTTTTTAAAGCAGCCATCATTAAAACACTTCAATGAGCAGCTATAAACATGTTTGAAACAAAAAGTAAAGTGTCTCAAAGAAATTATGAAGTTTCAGCAAAGTAATCGAGAATAGATTGTTGTTTAGTCACTAAGTCGTGTCCGACTCTCCTGCAACACCTTGGACTATAGCCTGCCACGCTCCTCTGTCCATGGGATTTCCCATGTTGAAATACTGGAGTGGGTTGCCATCTCCTCCAGGGCATCTGCCCCACCCAGGGTCTAACCCACGTCTCCTGCTTGACAGACAGATTCTTTACCACTGAGCCCCCTGGGAAACCCTAGTAGAGAATATGCTGCTGCTGCTGCTGCTAAGTCGCCTCAGTCGTGGCCGACTCTGTGAGACCCCACAGACGGCAGCCCACCAGGCTCCCCCGTCCCTGGGATTCTCCAGGCAAGAACACTGGAGTGGGCTGCCACTTCCTTCTCCAATGCATGAAAGTGAAGTCACTCAGTCGTGTCTGACTCTTAGCGACCCCATGGTCTGCAGCCTACCAGGCTCCTCCGTCCATGGGATTTTCCAGGTAAGAGGAGTGGAGTGGGGTGCCATTGCCTTCTCCAATAGAGAATGTAAGCGGAGCCAAATGGAAATTTTAGAACTGAGTAGTACAATAACAAAAATAAAAACTCAAGTGGCTGGATTCAGCAGCAGAATGGAGAAAGCAGAGGAAAGCATCACTGGATTTGGAGATTGAAAAAGAAATAGATATCACCTAATCTGAAAAGGAAAGTATAAATTAACTAAAAGACAACATAAATATTCTCATGTATTTATGCAACTGAAACAAAATCTCTATCATTCATGTCAATGCAATCCAAAAAAGGAAGGAAGGAGATGGAGGGCTGGAAAAGTCTTCTAAGAAATAATAGCTGACATTTTCCCATTTTCCCTTTCTACCCAAATTTCTGAAAACAAGACATAGAAGATATCTTGAAAGCAACCAGAGAAAAGTTACATGTTATTAACAGGGGAAAGCCAATTCAAATCACGGTGGAATTTCATCAAAAACCTTAGATGTCTAAGAATGTAGTGTACTATGTTTTTAAATGATGAAAATAAAAGGTCTGTCAACAGAAAATCTTATAGCCAATAAAAATACCCTTTAAAAACATGGGATAATCAGGAAATTCTCAGATGAGGGCAAAGTAAGAAAATTTGGCACCAACAGGCTTCCTCTAAGAAACAATGTCTGAAGAAAATTCTCTAAACAGAAAGGAAATAATAAAAGAAAGAAACTTGGAACATAAGGGGAAAAAAGAAAAACATTAAAGGGGCATAAATATAGACTTTCCTTCTCCTCTTGAGTTTTCAAAATTATGTTTGATGTTTGGAATAAAAATTACTACTCTGATGTGGTTCTCAAAACTAATTATGACTACAGGTAATATCTATGAAAATTGTATCATAATGGGCAGCATGTTCCTTAAAGGAAAAATATTTCACTTTTCTCCACAAGAGGGCAATGTAAGAGCCCTGGGGGGAAGGAACTTGTTTTAACTGTGGAGAATTAATGCCTAAGACAAGAAAATGGCTCAATTTCAGAAAGTTATTAATGCCTTCCCTGCTCTGAGGAACCGCAAAGTTATTTACAGTTGAATTGAACCACTTCATCAAGTCATCTAAAGATCAGAAATATCCTCTTTGCTCCGAGGAATACAAAATGAAAGCTTAAATGTTTTCCACAAAATAAGCTTACAGAAATTCATTCTGGCTATGAAAATTAAGGTTAGTTAGTTGCAGCAAGATCATTCAAAGAAATAATGGAGACATCTTGCCTTATCAATAATTTTAACCCTTTAGCTATAGAGTTCATATTTCAAGCCACAGAAAGATGCAAGCCTTCAAACCAACAATTTATATACAGCAGTTCATGAGATCAAAATCTATTAAAAAGATTACAGACATTTCTAGAAGTGAAAGAAACTCCAACTTCTATTTGCATTCATACTTGATGTGGAAGGGCACAAAAACTGCTTTACTGAAAAAAAAAAAAAGTAATATGTATATTCCAAGTCATTCCAAAGTGAATACCAGCTTACCACAATGAGTACCTGTAAGTAGACTTTCAAACTTTGCCAAAGAGTCCAGCAGATTTTTGAGTACTTGATTCTCTCATTTTGGGGCTTCTCTTGTGGCTTAGCTGTCAAAACAATCTGCCTGCAATGCGGGAGACCTGGGTTCAATCCCTGGGTTGGGAAGATCCCCTGGAGGAGGGCAAGGCTAACCTACTCCAGTATTCTGGCCTGGAGAATTCCTGGACTCCTGGAGAATTCCATGGACTGTATAGTCCATGGGGTTGCAAAGAGTCGGACATGACTGGGCAACTTTCACTTTCTCTTATTTTTGGCATGAATTTTCCTGAGATCCTAATAAAAATAGAAGCAGTCTCTCTATAGCCCCCCGCAAACACTCATGCACAAAATAAAAGTAAAATTACCTTAAATATCATCATAATAAGGGATTATGGCTCATTTTATACTCTCCTATCTTGTTTAATAGTTTTCACTTAGTCTTATTATCTTCTTGTATTTAATTATACAGTTTTTATTTGTATAAATGTGTGATCTTTAGTTTATTTAGATTTCTTTCCTTTGATCATAAAATTCCTCCTGCCTGGAATATTTTATTGCTGTATCTACCATGTTGCACTTGGTCGCTCAGCGCTTGGTTATGTCTGACTTTTTGCGACCCCCTGGACTGTAACCCACCAGGCTCCTCTGTCCATGCAGATTCTCCAGGCAAGAATACTGGAATGGGTTGTCATGCCCTTCTCCAGGGGATCTTCCCAACCCAGGGATTGAACCCAGGTCTCCCACTGCAGGTGGATTCTTTACTGTCTGAGTCACCAGGGAAACCTATCCTTCTCTGTTCGCCAACTCCATTTTAGCTTTCAAGAACAAATTTAAAAGTCATCTCCTCTGGGAAATCTTTGCAAGTATTTTCTTGCTGTCCTACAGGAAAAAGAAAAAAATGAAGAAGAAGAAAACCATCCTAACCTAACCATGACTACATCCATGTCTAGCTGAGTTCCTAGGTGACCATACATCACATTGTATTAGAATTGTTTTCCTATCTGCTTATTTCTTTGAAGAAAAATGTGCTCACCAGATTGTGGTACATGCATGCAATTATGTAAAGAAACGTATATTAAAGGTATTTCCAAGAGAAAAATGCAATGTATTATAAAATACCTATTACTTGTTCATGTTAATGGTTTACAACAGTAGAAGCATATGGACTAAATAAACATAGTATGTGTCCCTAATGATGGACACAACTGTTATTCACTCAATATAGATTTGACTCATCCTTGACTTAACATTACTGATATTTATAACTAGCATGTACTGAGTAGTTATCCTTTACTAGATAAAGCACCAAATCACTAAGGCGTTATGTCACTAGGTCATGTTTCTAACTTATGAGGTAAGTACTGTGATTACTACCATTTTACATGTGAAGAGGGTTGGTGGGACATTGGACCTAGGTGAGAGCCAAAACTGGGTGTCAGGTCTGTCAGGAATGAAGTCTTTGCCATAGAACACAGTTCTATACTTCCTAAATGTTTAGAAGCCATTGTAATGCAGTATTGGAATGACAGTGTTCAGTTCAGTTGCTCAGTCGTGTCCGACTTTGCGACCCCATGAACCGCAGCACACCAGGCCTCCCTGTCCATCACCAACTCCCGCAGTCCACCCAAACTCATGTCCATTGAGTTGGTGATGCCATCCAACCGTCTCATCCTCCATGACAATGTTATGGAAACATAAATACTTAGTAGACATTGTGGTGATTATGTTATAACTTGACTGAGATGATTATCTTCCAAATGAAAATTCAGCAATTCATGAGTTAAATGTTATGTATTTATCACCAGAAAATATTAAAAAAAAGAATGAAAGACCATTTAGAGCTTTGCCTTTTGCGTCTGTATTTTTATATGACAGTTTTGTAATTTCATACAGCATTATCATTATCATTTTGTTTTCCCTTCATTTTAACACACTGTCAGACCTTTGGGTTAGGTGAGGTAGAGGATTATTCCACACACACTTCATCTTCTTTATCCAATCCATTCATCTATTGGTGGACACCTAGGTTGCTTCCATATCAGTTGAATTGTATGAGCTGTTTATGTATTTTGGATGTTAACCCCTCATGGGTCATATCATTTGCAAATTTTTCTCCCATTCAATAGATTGTCTTTTTGTATTGTCCATGGTTTCCTTTTCTGTACAAAACCTTTCATTTAATTAGGACCCATTTGTTTATTTTGACCATTTCTTTTGTCTTAGAAGATAGATCCAAAAAATTATTGCTATGATTTACATCGAAGAGTGTTCTGCCTATGTTCTCTTCTGGGAGTTTTAAATGTGCTGGAGATTAATCAGGTTTTTTTTAAGTCTTTGTATTTAAAAATTTTTAAATGGTGCATAGGTTTTATGTCCCTGTCTAGTTAAATCATACTATCAAAGCTCATTCAATACAATATAAATTTTAGTGGTATAATCAATGCATTATAAAATCAATGATATATTATAGAAAGATACATGTTCTCAGGTCTGTGCTATACAAATATTTGCAAAGCTTAGGTGATCTAATCTATGTCCATTTTTTATTCCAGTGTTAGCCACAGAGCTTATTTTACCTTTCTTCTCAGCATATATCCCTTCTGGAAGAGGTAGAAAGGTCAACTAATTCCATTTACCCCCGGGAGCCCGCTCAGCCTCCCTCTGCCGGTGGCCCTTTTCCTTCCTTCTTTAGGCTCGGGGCCACATCTCGCTAACCAGCACTGGAATCAACAGGAGACTGTAAACACTGTGTGTCACTGGACTCCTTTGTTCTGAAAAGAACCTTCTCTGAGGCCTGCAACCGTGAATCGGAGGCAGCAGTCTCAAACAAAATGAGAACTCAGTAGATATTTTGACTTGCATTCTAGAAATCAAGTGGAGAGAGGAAAAACGAGAACAGAGCTGTTGATTGCTAGTTAGTTCTTGTGAGTGGGATGTATTAATAGATGGATCTAAAATAGATGTTAGTCAGGATCACCTGGCTCAAATTCCTTACTTTACCAACGAGGAAATCGAGGCCTAGAAAACTTAAATAGTAGCCCAGGATCAATACATTTCAACAGCTTATGTGCCTGGTATACCTGATTGTATATTATTATTTTTAAGGTGTCTTTGAGACTAAACGTGCTTTACTAAATGTGTTAGAGAACCAAGAAGAAATTCTAACACCCATACCAGTACTTTCCTAATACTAATCTTAGATATTACTATTCTAAAATTTCTTTTTCCTGAAAATTATATCAAATATAGCACTAAAACCTTATATTATGATATTATATCATTATATTAGTTTTGTGGATCAATGAATGTTCATGGCTCAAAACTAAAAAATAACCAGAGCAAACCTTTTACTGATTATATTTCTTGAATAATTTTATTGCTGCCAATACTGAATTTTTAGAAATAAAGATTTTGCTTATAATTTAAATTGAATAATGTGCATGGCTATTTATCATTAACTATAAAATGAACTTTCAGATGTTAATAAAACCTCAAGATAGGACAAAGCAAAATACATACAGCATTTTCATTTTGTTGATAGCAGCATCATATATATGGCCACAAGAGGGCGATCGAAGAAAATAATTGAAATTCCGAGGATTATTTCAGCTACGTATAATGTGAGGATGTTGTAAGTTATCTTTGATCATGAATTTAACATTATTGTCAGTTCTGACAATATAAAGCTCCATAGTATTTAACTTGGAAATGAAGACAAATTAAGCTCAGTCTTTTCCTTTAGGTTGTGATAGTCACAGTTATGCAATTGATACATCATCCCATGTATGATACTAGAATAAGAGTACATCCTTCTTGTAAGGATGTCGTGGAAAAACAGTCGTAATGAAGAGCCAGTACTCTCCCAGGAGACTGGCAGTCTTTCAGTGATCAAAAATCACTCTAATTTTTAAAGACTGTCATGGATATTGATGACCCTTGCCTGATGGCTGATGATGGATGTAGTTACCTGCTTTCAAGCACGTCATCTAAGACCAAGACAAAAAAGAAAAAAAAAAGATCCTTTATGAATTAAGATCTATTTTGAGAATTAAAAGTAGATTGATTAGAAATATTGTCTGTATCCCCATGACTCAAGGTAATGTAGCATAAATAATTACTTTTTCTAGGACAAAGAAGAAAAAGTATTTAGAGGGTAAAGAAAGATTTAATATACTGAATACTTCAAAAATCTCTGTCCATGCTAACCTCAAATCGCCAAATAATGCACATCATTCAAAATATCTGTTTTCTTTGTTCCCAGGGAAATAATGCAATCGTTTCCCAATTGAATTTCTGGAAGCAGGTGTCCTTTATGATAGCATCACCTTAATTCCTGCCAAGAACATAATGTTCAGAACACAATTCCTATTGTATTAATTTCATTATTGTTTGTAGTACTCTGCCCATCCAACCAGACATACTGCAGGGTGACTCAAATAGCTTGAGAGAATTTCTATTTATATCCAACATTGTGTCTATTTGATCACATACCTTAGTTTTGAAGATTATATGAAGATTGTATGATTATATGAAGATTATATTTAATTTAGTGAGGATGTAATAATATACTAGATTAAATAGTTTATGGATTTATATTTTTGATGGTCCCTCACACCAGGTAATATAGCCTTAGATTTGAGATTTTGTAAGTTGAAATAGGCTATATTAGTAGAAAAACATCCCTTTGATGTGCAATGGAGAAAGCTTGAAAATAGCTTCCTTTTCAGTTTACAGAGAAGAATTCTTTCAACTTTAGAGTCCTTTTTGACCTAGAATAAGCCCTCTTCACTGGCTTTAATGTTCCTAAAATTGGTAGGATATATAAATTACATTTACAAACTTGCCATAAATGCTATCTGCATGAGTTAATAATCTAATTTAGAAAAGGAGTAACAAAAACTAGCTTTAAATATTCTGCTATGGGAACTAGACATTTCTGTCAATTAAGGCTCTATTTATTTAAATGAACACAGTTTTGAGCCAAGTTTCTCTGTGGCACAGGACGACTGTTTGTAAGACAGTGGTGAGCATGGACAGCACCACTTCAGAGAGTGATTTTAATGAAATCTGAGAATGATTGCTATTGAGAATCGGTCTCTCCTCTTTCCATGGCTTACAAATCATTTCTCTCTATCACGAACAGCTAAGTTATAGCACCCAAAATAATTATGGGGGAGTAAAAACAAAAGAGAAAAAGTCAGGAAATGGTGATAATACTTAGACAATGCAGGAGAATAATAGAAATAGCAGAAATGAGTTTACTCCCTATCGTGATAATTAGCTTCAAATAAGATGTTCGAATACAATCTGCTCAAGAACTCTGTCAGATATGTGTTATTGTAGCCAGTTTCAGCCTTAGAAACCATGACTTTCAAAGTCAAGAATCAAAACAAGGCAAGTCAAGAATCTTGCCCAGGGACACAAAATAGCCGCTACACAAAGTAGCAGAGCTGAGATTCATGCCATCTGAGGCCAACCTGGGTGGTTTTTTTTTTTTTTCCATCTTATTAAAGTTTCTAATGACAGTCAGTAAATTACCCAAACACTAGAGATCAGCAAGTTTCCTGGCCTGATAGAAAAGGTTGAGAAAGAACGTAAAAGGAGGAAAAACACAGTAAGAGCAAACGAGAGGAAAGGTCGCCAGAACTGGAGGTGGAGAGTCTGGGGCTCTGTATGGAGAGGCCCCAGGGCGTAGTGGATGGAAGCCCCTTCTCACACGGATGCTCCTGCTCACCCGTGGCCCGTCCATCCTGAACCCTGCTCTCTGCTTGGGCCGTCATCCCTTCCGGTCTGTGCAGAAGCAGCGTCTCTCCCAATCGTGGAAAGGCTTCCTCTCAGCTATTACGTCAGTCAACTTTGGCTGAATTTTGAAAGCTCTTTGGGCCTTTGGCTCAGGCTTTTTTTTTTTTTAAAAGCTGAGAGATTTTTGTTAAGTCTGACCAAGGAACCAAAGAAGATCATGCCGTGACATTACTATATCAGTGATACCAGCTGAGGATTTTAATACACAGCCTTCAGCTCTTTCCTTTCACACTGAGTTTTCCTGCCTTCTTGGTGAGCCATCCAAAGGGACTTCAGATTTCAGTAATGAATCTGAGGGCAAGCAAAATTTTTCTTGTTAAATTTCTGGTTTCAGGATGTAAACACAGGCTTTGAATCCTCATTCACATCTCTAACAACTGCTTAGGACATGTCCATGAAAATTGGACATACTACAGGCAACCTTGGCATATCAGTTACAGAGATTGATAAGGTTAGACCCCAACCGTTACCCTAGTTGAAGAGTGTAAGCACGTGATAGTGACATGCTCCATTCTGTCATGAATTTTTGTTTAAATGAGCACAGCTTTGAGCCAAGTTCCTCTGTGGCACATGACCACTGTTTGTAAGACAGTGGTGAGCTTGCAGTGGCGGTACCACTTCAGAGAGTGGTTAATTTATATGAGCAGCATCATAACGTCATTAACCTCTATGCTTTAACCAACTGAGCTGATGTCATTCTACATGAAATTTCCTCAGTTATTCACATTTAATTGACTAATTAAGTTACTTTGAAGTATTTTGCTAATAATGTAGTTCATTGCAAGATAGCCTAACCTCCTTGACTTTTGCATGTTGATATCATATTTAACATATGGAAAGATTTTAAAATGTATGCATCTTGTAACTTGGAAGTAATTACTTCTGTCAAAATTTTGTGAAAGGCCAAAACCAGTAAAGTGTATGTCATTATCTTAATTCTTGTTGTCTATGGTAGATTTTGAGCGGTAAACCTTTAAGATATCTCATCATCATCCTTATCATGATCAGATATTATGTATAAAAGTGTGGCCTGAGATAAGTGCTAAGCAATGTACAAATTATAGGATTGGCCTGGTTCTGAACCTAAGAAATTAATAATTAAAAAACGGGGTATACAGAGTAATAACAGCCACATATCTACTGTGTATTTTTTGGATTTGCAAGTTGACATATGATTATCAGCTACTCTTAGAAGAGTGTATTTTGACCTTTAGTGCTTGTAGAAATGAAGATCCATTTTTCATCCTGTCTTCCATTGAACCTGTTCCTTCCTAAGTACCATTTCACATGGAATCTTTTCCTTTGGCAAAAGGAAGACATTGATCCCAATAACTAATGAGTACAAAATAATATGACATATGATTATATAAAAGATTATTAGTATAATGTCCTGATCAAGGAAATTGTGAATATTGTTTTTGGTTGTGTGTCTGTTCTTTTTATGTAGTTATTTCAGTAGTGCCCAATATTTAGCTGACTTGTTTACAGGAGATAAAAGAGTACTAAGTAAAATTTACCTTTTTTAACCCCAATATCACAGCCTTACTTTCATCACATCTTAGGTGGAAAATGATGTGGATAACACTTCCCTATTCAAAATAGACTCCAAATTCAAAACTTGATATCTTTAGCTAGCACATAATAATTTCCATTTTCACACAAAAAATTTCTTGGCGTCCTGATTCATCTAACTTGAATTCTACTTGTTTAAGATTTCTTGTATAAGCTTTCTAAACTTACAGGTATCACAGTAGCACAGACTATTTATTCTGGTATCTTGTATTGTTAACGTAAGTTACTCTGACATCTTTAGGGCTTCCCTGGTGACTCAGATGGTAAAGAATCTCTCTGCAAGGCAAAAGACCCAGTTTCGAGCTCTGTGTCAGGAAGATCCCCTAGAGAAGGGAATGACTACCCACTCCAGTATTCTTGCCCAGAGAATCCCATGGACAGAGGGGACATCTTTGGCAGATCATTTCACTGCTCCCATTTATAAACTAGTAATACATCTTTCAGCCTTAGAGGAAATAATGTCCCAATTTGATGTAGTAGATGGACGAACTTAATGTTGTATCATTTAGGCTATTAAAGTTGCCAAAGTTCCTCATCACTGAAGTGAGCATTTATAAATACTAGTTTGTGTTTCTCATGACTCTTATTCCATCTTATCAGCTCTTTTAAATTAGTCCATGCCTTTTGAGTGTCTCTATTTTCCCTGTTTTGAATACCTCCTGACAGTCTCACATCTCTAAATAAGTTGGAATATTCCTCTTGAGGGACCCTGCAAGATTGCATTCTTATTCACACTTCCACTTAGTGCTGGCAGGAAGGCTAATTTCCCATTTGATTAAAATAGATTAACATTGGATGCAATTGTAGGTTCATTATCGAGTGTGCTCCATCACAACTTCTGTCTTTCCCAAGGTGGCTGTGGACGAGCATATTCACTGTCTTGTTTTCCTTTTGCTTTTAAAAACTTTTAAATGCATTTTTTAACCTCTTTACCTTAGAGTCAGTGTATTCGTGAAATGGATGAAACTCACTGAATATGTATATTCTTATTCACATCAAGTTTAGTTTTCTTCTGGACTATACATTTTATCTCTTCCTTTAAAATACAGTTTATTTAACACTTTTGCTAGATGATTCTGGTTATCTCCAAGATCTTTTCTTTAGTTTGGAGGTCTTACAACTGAGATGTCCCAATTCTGGAGGCAGGAAAATCCAAAACATTGACAACCTGGGCTCAATCTGTGTATCTGGTCCTGTTTCCACAGACCTTTCCTGAGAGCTTCAAATGCCAATTTTTTTCATGTCTAACCTCCTTTATATTTAAGTCTCTGCCAGTGTTCTTCAGCCCATGTTTACCAGGGCTCTGGGACTGTGTCAAGATGTCCAAGAACAGCCCAGTAGGAGCTGTGAACAAGCGTGTCTCTGATTCTGCTACCTCTGCTTCCAACAAAGAAATCACACTTTTATATGTCTGTATCATGGGTTTCCACGTTTAATTTTATTTAACATACATTCTTCTGTTTAGGAAAGAGTCTAAATTACTAGTTACTGGACTATATCAACATTTTATTCAAAGAATCTATAATGTAGCCCATAGCACTGACGTCTACCCCTCCGGATTATTTTGGTGTTGGCGTTGAGCTCTATGGGCTTCCCAGGCGATGCAAGTGGTAAAGAACCTACCTCCCAGTGCAGGAAATATAAGAGATGCAGGGTTGGTCCCTGGGGCGGACAGATCCCCTGGAGGAGGACATGGCAATCCGCTGCAGTATTCTCGCCTGGGAAATCCCATGGACAGACGAACCTGGTAGGCTACAGTTCATAGGGTCGCAAAGAGTTGAACGCGACTGAAGCTACTTAGCACTCACACTCTGTATATCAAATTGCAAGCACATGTTGTTTATTGATGTGTTTCCATCCTGCCTTCCATTAAAGTCAGAATAGGATAATAATCATGTGATAATTTGTCACTTCCTTGGTCACTACTGTGGATTTGACTGCCCTGGCTGGCTGGAAAGAGGCAACCTCCGTTTTCAGTCTGCCTAGCTTTTTGTCCAGATTATCAGCTTGGACAAAAAGACTGTCTGCTCTACACAGGAGGCGCTTTATTCAGGAAGGAGCCTAAGAGTAGACTGCTCCACCCATGGAACACCAACCCCAGCACTATAATTACTGACACCCCCTTTTAGCCCCCTTTAGCTACTTGTTCAATCCTTCCTCATTTCACTGGATTCTGTGATATTGGGGTGGAAGATTCTGTTCTTGAACTCTCCTCTTCTCACCTTAAATTTGCTCCTGTACACTTAAGCCTAAACACTGAAGCCTTCCAAATGTGTAGTTCTTGCCAGAACTCTCCACTGCTGCCTACTTGACATGCACGTGAATGTCTAATAGATATCTAAAACACAGCTTGTTGAAAGCTATGCTCTGGATCATCCTCCAAACCTGATCCAACCATAGTCTTCCCATCTCCGTTTATTCTATCCTTCCATTTATGTAGGTAAAATTCTTGGAATTTTTGTTGTTGTTGTCTCCTATTTCCCTCGTATCCAAACCTACCTTCAGAGTACTTTGGAGCCGAGGTAAGTCTCAGCACCTTCCCCCCACCACCTCGGTCTGAGCCACCGCCAGTGTTCACCTGAACAGCCTCCTCGCCTGTTTCCCTGGTTCCCCCTGACTACCCCTCTGCATGCTTTTGTTCTCAACCCATCATTTTTGAATGGGGACTTCACTCCAAAGAAGTAGTGTGCTTATGTTCACAAGCTTTGTGCTTTGATTTTTATAATTATATGTACATATGTATGCAAGGCTGTTAATAATTAAAGATGCCCTTTTAAAAGTAATTATATCCATCTTCTGAATGTCTGTATATTCTGTGCTTAGTACATAGTTTAGAATGTTATGAGCACTCAACAACTATTGAATTAATGAAGAGGGATCTCATTTAAAGAAGTTTGGCAGGTCCTTGTTTTCTATAAAATGTGCCATGAGCATAAAAAAGCAGAATTTTCAAATGGAAATTGTTTTCCCAATTGTTAAGGAATAATATATTATTGAATAAATTTCACTTTTCTTGGCTCTACCTTTTACATTTAATAACCATGAGCTGAAGCTAATTATTGCCTGCATTTGTTTAATAAATATCTATTGTAACTATGGCAAATACTGTCCTATGCACTAGAAATACAACAGTTAATATATATATATATATATATATATATATATATATATATATTCATTGTTAAATGAATAGATATATAATGTAGTGAAGAAAATAAAGCTAATTAGGGGAGTAGAGAGCTGCAGTGTGGGAGCAGGAGCATGCATTTTACCCTCTCTTCAGATAACGATTTTCAGAAATGTTGACATTTAAGGAGACACTTAAATAATTGGTATAAGGAGCTATGTGAATATTGGGTGGGCTGGCAGGGGAAGAGCCAGGCCAGAGGATTAGCAGTTGCAAGTGCTGGGGGAGAACATGCTTATCATGGATTTGAAATCACAACTAATCCCTTGTTCCCTGGCTCCCCTCCCTGTCCCCTACCCTGCTCCACTTCTTTCTATTGTACTTATCCCCTTTTGAAATACAATATAATTTACTTATATTGCTGATTTCTGGGCTTCTTCCCACTGTAGTGAAAGCTCTACAAAGAAGGGTATTTGTTTATTGTATTCACCAATTTCCCCAGATGCCTAGAATGGCACCTAACTCATAGCTTCTGATCCGTAGATCTTCATTGTGTCAAATGATACTATATTCTGGGGCTGAGAAGGAGACTGTGTGGCCTCTGGATGGTGTGAAAGGGCGTGGTGGAGTGCAGTGGACAGGCAAGGCCCGGATCAAATACTGCATGACTCTGTAGGCTTGGGAAGGACTTTGGATTTCCTCTGAAGTGTGATAGAAACGTACTAAAGAGATGAGAGTAAGAGAACGCACGGTCTGATTCACATATTTACAGACATTATAGATGTCTGTATGAAGAAAGCAATTCATATTTTCTAGGATCTAGTTGAGTGGACAGGTGCACCAATATGCTAATTGCTCACCCATTGCAGGCCTTGATAAGGGCTACGACTGAAGCACAGACTAGTGGTGTGAAAATAAAGATTCTGGACTGGTGAGACTTCATAGGAAATGGGCACTGGAGCTGGCCCCTGAATTTCAGTGAAAAGAGAATTCTGGATAATAGTAGGCAGTCAAGAAAGGCGTAAGTGCAATATAGTCTGTTGGTTAAAAAAAGAAATTTAGAATGTAGATTTGATTCTGAGAGTGGTGATGACGCTTAGAGCTTTACCTACATAATCTTACTTGATTTTTACAACACCACCGATTGCTAAAACCTATTTTAATCCTCCCTTTGGAGAGAAAGAAAACCGAGGCGCAGAGAGGCTAACTCAAAGTTTTATTGGTCAAGAAAGTAGAAGCATGGGGATTTGAAATTGGGTCTGTTTGACACCAGTCTTCCTAGGTGGCACTAGTGGTAAAAACCCGCCTGCCAATGCAAGAGACATAAGTGATGCGGGTTTCATTCCTGGGTCGAGAAGATCCCCTGGAGGAGGGCATGGCAACCCACTCCAGTATTCTTGTCTGAAGAGTCCCCATGGACAGAGCAGCGTGGCGGGCTACAGACCACAGGGTCTCAAAGAGTCAGACAGGACTGAAGCGACTTGGCTTGCTCTCACTCTGTTTGACCAAGAGCCCTTGTACTGAGTCAGTCATTGAATGATAATATAATCATAAATCCAAGAACTATCCAATTCCTTAAATTTAATCAGTTCTATCAAATTAACATTTTTTGTATGACTGGAGTTGCCAGTGTATATAATGCTGCCCAAGACACTAAAATTATGTTGCTGATTATGTGCCCTTTTGATAATTAAAGCAAAGCATTTATAATAAAAATTTCTGCCTCTGTCATGAAGTGTTAATATTTATGTTCCTTTCATTTATTTATGTGTGGTGGATGTCAAGTACAAGGCAGATAAATTGAAGGAATTAATAAATGCCCACAATTTATCATGGAATAATAAACTCTTAATTCTGTGTTTATACAGCTTCCTAATCAACAAGCTACAAAACTGTGACTTGATCATAGTCGTTCAGTTATCTCTCCACATTTCCAGCTAAGACATTGAATTCTGGAATAATAACTCACTGTTAGTATGTTCAAAATAAAGTTTTACTGAGGTCATTCCCTTTCTCAGTGGTGGTCAACCATTCATTCCTTTTTAGTTATTGGACTGAAGAATGTACTAATAACACAAAACTGGTCACATGACCTGGATTTAGAGAAGAAGATCAACATAAAAAAATGGAATTTAATAGAGAACAAGGTGAAAGACAATCTTCTCAGACAGGAAATATTAGTCAGCAAATTTTGAGGATAAAGGTATACTAGATCAGTGTTTCTCAAGCGTGTTCACATAATGACACAAAGAGAAAATCATGGTATTTCCCTGTCATATTAATGTAGGCAGGGGAGGATGCTCAAGCCTAGAACAGAGCAACCTCAGGAGCCTCGGAAGTCGAGACTTTGAGGAGTCACTCTGAAGCTGAGAGAGTGGTGTTGCAGCGTACTTGTAACCTATTTGCAGCATGCTAGTTGAGATGCTCTGCCCTAGTTAGCTCAGAATGATTCATGGTATGACCAAGAAGAGCAGGACATTTTTATCTCTCTTATGTTCAGTTTGACTGCAAAATAAAAGAATTGCACTATGTCAGTGATTCCTTAATGTTGACTGCACTTTGAAAAACACCAGGGGAGCTTTAGAAAAATACTAATTTGGCATCCTTAAACTAATTAAACCAAGAGGGCTAGAAGTAAAGCCTAAATATGAGTACTTTTAAAATCACCCTAGAGAATTCTAATGTTGGAAGAGTCTACTGTGCTAGTTGATTGCTAGGGCCTTTTGTATCTCTAACCATCTGAAACTTTAAATAATGTTTGGAGACAGTCTATAGCAAGTTAAGTTTGGAGGCCAATGAATAATTGGATGCTTTACAGGGCCAATCAAGGAAAATCCATGAAAGAGATATGGATAAAAGATACCATAAAAGATACCATAAAAGAATGATGCTTAGGAAGATCCCCTTGTAGACTTGAAATTGCCAGGAAGCTTCTCTTTCTCCTTGTGACAAAATCGAGTAGAAGGATCAGTCTCAGACTTTGAGATGAGATGAGACACAAAGATAAGCATGGGTGAAAATATAGGTAAGAGTACAAAGAAAGGGATTTCAGTATAAAACTGCTGTAAATTTGTGAAGAGTGAGTGAGCAAGCAGTGGAGAAAGGCCTTACACAGATTAAAAAGTTTGGGGAAGTGCTGTGAAAGGGGACAAGTGGAAGATAAGGAAGGGCAGACAGCTTAGGGAGCACTGTTGAGGTGGATAATGGCCAGCTTGAAAATGCATCAGTTGTGTGATGTACTCCAATAGCACATATTCACTCAGGTTGTAGCAGATAAAATGGACAATTGGATTAAAAAATTATTTACTGAATGAATCAAAATAAAAATATATTAGGGAAATAGGATGACCATATCAGCAAGAGAATGGAAGATGTAATAGATCATGGATTCCTGGTTAGGTATGGAGAGAATAGAAACGAAAATTAACTGATAAATTAGGAGAAAACTGGGTCAGATGATTCCTATTTTTAGGATGTCCAGGAAAAAATATAGTGAATCATAACAAACTGTGGAATGTTCTTAAAGAGTTGGGAATACCAGACCACCTTACTACCTCCTGAGAAACCTGTATGCAGGTCAAGAAGCAACAGTTAGAACCAGACATGGAACAACAGACTGGTTCAAAATAGGGAAAGGAGTACGTCAAGGCTGTATATTGTCACCCTGCTTATTTAACTTATATGCAGAGTACATCATGTGAATTATTCAGGCTGGATGAAGCACAAGCTGGAATCAAGATTGCCGGGAGAAATATCAATAACCTCAGATATGCAGATGATACCACTTTAATGGCAGAAAGCAAAGAGGAGCTAAAGAGTCTCATGATGAAGATGAAAGAGGAGAGTGAAAAAGCTGGTTTAAAGCTCAACATTCCAGAAACGAAGATCATGGCATCTGGTTCCATCACTTCATGGCAAATAGAAGGGGGGAAAAGTAGAAATAGTGACAGATTTCATTTTCTTGTTCTCTGAAATCACTGCAGATGGTGACTGCAGCCATGAAATTAAAAGATGCCTGCTCCTGAGAAGAAAAGCTATGACAAACCTAGACAATGTATTAAAAAAGTAGAGACATTACTTTGCCAACAGAAGTCCATATAGTCAAAGCTATGGTTTTTCCAGTAGTCATCTATGGATGTGAGAGTTGGACCATAAAGAAGGCTGAGCTCTGAAGAATTGATGCTTTTGAACTGTGGTGTTGGAGCAGACTCTTGAGAGTCCTCTTGGACTGCAAGGATATCAAACCAGACCATCCTAAAGGAAATGAACCCTGAATATTCGTTGAAAGGACTCATGCTGAAGCTGAAGCTCCACTGCACTGGCCACCTGATGCGAAGAGCCAACTCATTGGAGAAGACCCTGAAGCTGGGAAAGATCGAGGGCAGGAGGAGAAAGTGGCAACAGAGGACAAGATGGTTGGATGGCTTTGCTGTCAATGGACATGAGTTTGAGCAAACTCAGGGAGATAGTGAAGGACAGGGAAGCCTTGCGTGCTATAGTACATGGGGCTCACAAAGAGTTGGACACGACTTAGTGAGCGAACAACAACAAATTAGAATACAGAATGAAAGAATGAGGAATGTTTGTTCTGGGAAATACCTTCTAGTTTCTGAGGCATTGTGCATCCCTGTGTGCGTATGTGCTCCATTGCTAAGTTGTGTCTGACTCTTTTTGACCCAGAGAGTCACGAAGCCTGGACTCCAGCCAGGCTCCTCTGTCCATGGGACTCTCTAGGCAAGAATACCAGCATGAGTCCTCATTTCCTTCTCCAGGGGGCCTTCCCAATCCAGGGATTAACCCACGCCTCCCTGATGGCTCAGAGGTTGAAGCGTCTGCTTGCGATGCGGGAGACCTGGGTTTGGAACATCCCCTGGAGAAGGATATGGCAACCCACTCCAGTACTCTTGTCTGGAGAATCCCATGGACAGAGGAGCCTGGTGGGCTACAGTCCACAGGGTCTCAAAGAGTCAGACACGACTGAGCGACTTCACTTCCTTTCACTTTCACTTTCCTGCATTGCACACGGATTCTTTCCTGCTGAGCCCCCAGGGAAGCACCCCCCACCCACCCCATGCGGCAGGGACACCATTATAATAATGATTCTGGCCTAACTTGCACTCTTTGAAGCAGAACTGATTTCCTGGGTAAGCCAGTCTGAGAGAATTAACTGGAATCATGGCTTGTTTTATTCTTCCCTCCCTTTATCAAACTCTCGAACTTCCTGCCTCCAGTGAGCATCCATTCTAAACTGCTTTTTGCCAAGCGGAAAACTTTGTAGCTTCTCCCAGCCCACTCATCTATTGCCAAAGCCTTTAATTTAAAGAAGTAAAGTCAACTAATTTGCTCACATATCTAATCTATGTTCTTTAATATGGATGTATCTTAATATTCTCTCTCTCCTACACAATTAATTTATACCATTCTGTCACATCTCCAACATTCGTAGGACCCTTCCCCAACCTACTCTGAGCTGATAACCTTTCTTCTTAAGTCCTCAAAGACTTGCACCACCTCCCACCACCACAGTTACCAGAATAGGTATTCAGTGCTCTGCCTTCCATGCGTTATCAAAGATGGGGTCCTCTTCCTCTCTAAAGCTAGTCTCTTTTCTAATAGATTCTATCTCCTCTCATCTACTGCAGAAATTTGCCTCTTTTCATTCTACATCATCAGTTTTTCATCTTCTTCCTAGAGCCTTTCCCTCAGCAAAATGTGTTCTTATTTCTCTCCTTCCTTTGCCAGCCAGTGTGCCATTTCTTTAATTCCCTTTGCAGCAATATGTTTTAAATTGCTGCAGTTTCCAATTTCTCTCCTCCCATTTTATCTTAAGCTTACTTTAATCAGCGTTTCTCCCAACCCTCCACTGAGGCCAACCTCTGCTTTGTTATTAATAACTCCAAGAGCCAGTCTTCATCTTACTTGATCTCAGCATCTGATACAGATGATCACTTTTACTTCTTGGATTCATGTTGATCAGCAGTGTTTCAGGCACATCATTTTGGTCTTCCCTCTGCTTTGCTGATTATTTCTGCTCATTCTCCTTTGCTGATCTACCAATATGCTTATAGATAGAGTGCACTTGGGCTTCGGCTCTGACCTCTTTTCTCTTCTAATTGCATTCATTCCCATCTCTTGGTTTTAGTCTGTGTGCTTGTTTGGTGTTCAGATCTGTATATTCAGCTGCCTTTGTAAATCTCTATTTAGATAACTAGTAGAAACCTCAAACTCACCATGTGCAAAACTGAACAACTGAATTGTCCCCAAACCTGCTTCTCTGGCAGTCTTCATCTCGGTTGGTAGCTATTTCATTCTTCCATGGATGAGACCAAAAAATCAAACAAACAAACAAACAAACACAACACAACCCGCAATGAAAGTGCTAGTTGCTCAGTTGTCCAGGTCTTTGCAGCCACATGGACTGTAGCCTGCCAGGCTTCTCTGTCCATGGGGTTCTCCAGGCAAGAATACTGAAATGGGTAGCTATTCCTTTCTCCAAGTATCTTCCCAATCAAGGATTCGAACCTGTGTCTCATGTGTTGCAGGCAGATTCTTTACCATCTGAACCATCAGGGAAGGTCCTTCCGTGGATCAGACCAAACACTTGAGAAATTGCTCAGGTCAAAAGACTTGAAGTTGTAGATTCTTTTCTTTCATAACCCACAACTGATCCATTAGGAAAATCTGCGCACTTTAATAACATTAAAATAAATAGTTCATCAGATAGCCCATCACCTAAAGATTCTTAGATGTATGAAATCAATCATTCAATCAATCAGGTTTTTTTTTCCTTTTTTTATATTTCAATACTGAATTAAAGTCAGTGGTGGATAAGCATGCCAACATGTAATTTTGAGTTATAGTGTGGTTTTGCTATCAGATAAACCTGAAAGTAAGCGACTTTCTCACTTACCTGCTGTGTGACCCTAGACAAGTTATAATTTTTCTAAGATTCAGATTCCTTATATATAACTGAGAAATAAAATACCTCCTTTAACAGGTTTTGAAAAAGGGAACACTATGACTAACATATAATATCATTAGATAAATGGTAACTATTGAGCCATGTTCTTGCTCTTAAAAGAAAATAAAACAGGACAATAATTGGCTTTAGCTTTCAAGAAAAATTCTTGGATAAAGTAAAATTAAGAAGAAAATAATGTATTTTCTACCATGGCAACTGTGGCAGTAGAGAATTTAAAGAGTTAGAAATAAGATATTCTAAAGTTTGGATAGTCTACTCCACAGTTTTGCATAATAATTCCCTTGTTCCTGTAATCTTGCAGTCTTTCTAATTTAACATGGGATTATGAATGGCATGTGCATCCATATAAATTAATGTTTTTTTTTAATCATCTTATTATCCAAGCTAACCATGGTTATGCTATCCTAAAGGTCTTTGCATAGAATTGGTTACCATCATGATTTCTCTAATCCTATCCGTCAAATCTGTTGCTTCTGGGATGATATAATCAAGATGTTTAGTGTAAAGTGAACTGCAAAAAAAGCATTAGAATATCTGTCTTTTTGCTTGGAGTATATGTTTATTTTCTTTAATATGATATTTCTCTCAAAGCTCTGTGGATGTGTGCATGTAGATGAATTTATCTATGTATACACTTGGGTGAGTGCATTCACATAAGTGTACAAAATGAGGTGTCTCAACATATATTTTTAAATGTATTTTCTAAACCATTATACAGCATTATTTAATAAAAACAATATAAGTTGATAGAATATCTATATTTGTTCATTTTTATTTCTGTTCATTCATCCAGCAAAGACTTGCCTATTATGTACCAAACAGTGCACTCAGTCCAAAGTTGGAACATTAAATCTACCACATATTAGCTGTAAGAATCTGACACTGAGAAAATAGATTTTTTAATGGTCCAAACTAGTCAGCAGGTCAAAATGAGATAATATTAAAATGTAATCTATGAAAAGAGAGAAGCAAAGCAGTCAAAGGAGAATGTTTCAGTCATTACCCAAGTATTTACTGGATACCTATTCTGTGGCATGGGCTTCCCAGGTGGCTCATTGGTGGTAAAGAATCCAGCTGCCAATGCAGGACACATGGGTTTGATCTCTGGGTTGGGAAGGTCACCTGGAGAAGGAAATGACAACCCACTCCAGTATTCTTGCCAGGGAAATCCTATGAACAGAGGAGCCTGGCAGGCTACAGTCCATGGGGTCACAAAGAGTCGGATATGACTTGGTGACTAAACAATAACTCTATGGCATGCATGGTGCTGGTTCTTGTCAGGGACAGACTAGAAGATAAGTTCCATATATGTCACAACTTTTGCACACTAAGGAAGATTCTTTTATCTCAAATTTTAACAAGGAATTATACTTGCTGATTAAAAAAGACTAAAGTTCAGATCCTTTATGAGCAACTGAGAATGCTCTGAATCTTGATGCAGTAATTTCAGTGCATAGTATCTGAGAACATATATGGAAAGTGGATAGTGAAAAAGAAAATACAAATTTGTCCGGAATGAAAGTATTTGTTTGGTCACGAATGCATAAGAATTTTACCAATTTTTAAGGAAAAGTGAAATTTAGTGCAAAAACTTTACTGTATAGTAGAGCATGTGGGGTGTATCCAATTTCAAGTTCAACATATAATACTGTATATGGAATTTTCATGCCATAGAATGGACCCACAGCTTCTCAGCTGTTTTTAATGTGTATAAAATCAGAGCTCTGAAATCTTTTCAAGTATTATTATAAAAACTTGAGCTATGTGAGCATCTGATATCCAGAGTGGTAGATTAGGAAATAATATCCTGTTATAAAACTTTAACGTAATTTTTATAAAATCAAATTGATGATATATATTTCAGAACATAAACAATGTAATGTAATGAAATTACTGATTTGTAAAATTTAGAGTTCTAGTCAACTAATATTTTTCTTTATTAAAAGACAAAACAAAATTGAATCCTGAATTTCAGACAATTAATATTTGTAATTTAAGAATTAAAGGATTCATAGGCTATCATCATAATACAGGTAAACATTTGTGGAAAATGTGGTTCAGGTAAGGAGAAACTAAAGTGAAAGAGAACAAAAAATATAAAAAGATAATATTTAAAATTTCTAATTTGAATTTTGAAGACAATATACTTGCATATATGTGTGTCTATATGCATATATGCACATGTGTGCATAAACATGTATATATGTATATGTGTATATAATTCACATATACATATACATGCATATATATGTACAGACATATATAAAGCTTTATGAGATAATGTAAGAAAATGCAACATACTATTATCAAGATATGGATTAAAGCCAAATTTAATATATTTGTTTTGTTATAAATGGAAGATTGTAAAATTTTACTTCAATATGCCCATTTACTTTTTCTTGGTCCACATGGTCACAAATCTTCAAGGATACCAGGGATTGTCTTGATTTATTTGGGACAACCTCAATAAATGAATGATTAATTAGCTAAAAAATAGTCTTGAACTTGGCAAAATGTCCTTGAGACATTAGAAACTTTTTTTTTTTTTGAAATACTTTAATCAAGTTCTCATTGCTAGACTTGATGACACCTATTGGATCGATCATCTCATTGACATGCTACTAAATGAGTATTTCCCCTCAATTCGCCTGTCTTTCATTTCTGTCGTAACTATAATGGGTATCTGACACATCATCTCTCTTCAATAAACATTTGTTGAATCAGTGAATGAGAGAGTGAATGAACAACCTGCTGTGAGTGTCAGGAAATAGAAAACTCAGAAGCAGGATCTGAAGTAACCTTAGAGTTTTGGCTACATGTATAGGGTCATCTTTGCTCATCCTGATATAAAGACAATACAGATATGGATAGAGGTGCATAAGTATGAATATATATTTAGATAAATAAATAGATGTTTGATAGATACATGATAGATAGATAGCAATATATACTTAACTCTCTTCCATATGCCATCCATATGGATTCACTAGGATGTATTTCCCATCTGGGCTGTAAATTTCACTCCATATGGCATGACTTCTAACTGAATGCTTGGCTACAAAATTCTTTGTTACCTTATAATGCTATGATGAAAACTATATTGATATCTCTCCTTTCGTCCCCCACCTCCTCCTCATCGTTCTTACTCCTTTCTTCTGCTCTCTCTCTCCTATTTTTCATCCAGTATGGCATTTCCCCCTGAGCATTTATTGGAAACTAACATCAAATGAACAGCCCTTTGCAGTGTACTCCTTTAACTCTGCAAGTTCTTATTCTAGCAAATGTTGGAGCGTGTTATCCAATGCCTATAAGTGAATGAAAGACAATTTATATGGAATTGCTTGTCTTGAAGCAGGATATGTTATTTGTTGGAAAAAAATGTGTTGAAGGGATATAAAAATGTTGTGCTTAATTTTCATGACAGGATATGAAATGGTAGTTTTAAACTATTCTTGAACTTTTTATAAAACCAAACTGATAACCTATATTTCAGAAGACTTAAGAGTAATTATTCCCAGAGGCAGAAGGGTTTATCATATGATTTCTGGGAATCATCTCTGTAAGTCTATTAAAAACAAGTGTCTGGCTTGAAGACTTCTATTTTACTCATTTAAAAAAAAAGTGTAGTTTATTTATCCTTTTTTATATTCAGGTTTTTTTTTTCTGAAAATTCAAGCACTTGAGATCATTAAGCCGTCTAGAGTTAATATTGTTAATTTACTTCTCTTTGTGAAAGATAGATCTCGAGAGATTTAAGGGAGTGATCTGTGTGTAGTAATTGAAACAGACATATTTACCCATCCTGTGGCGAATATTGCCTGGAAACTGATGATTACTACCATCAGTGTATTAAATTTTATATTACAGAACAATAATGTACTTCTTAAACTTTTAAGTTAATACTTAAAAATAGTCTTATTTTAATTCAAAAGCAGTCAAACTAAGTATGAAATTTCTTGACAAGCCACAATCATCCTGGAAAGCTATTTGGAAAACTAATTAACTGTAAGTAAGAGAATATGTCTCTACATTTCTTATATTTTTAGAAGACAAGTATGTTCTAATTTCACTGGATTTCTTAGGAAAAGGATGTTGACTAAGTCTCTTTACTAATTTCACTTGAGTAAATGTTTCTATATGAAAGAAAAAAAAATACCTAGCAGGGTTACTTCTTATGCCCTGCAAAATTTTCAGCCATATTTTCCCAATCACTCTACTTCTATGCCATCTCATGCCTTTCACACATGCATCCTTCCCTTTATCTCTTTTGAGACATTTTTTCACTCCGAACTCTTGGGGAGCATGAGTTACATGAACCCATGCTTAAGAGTAAATATGATCCCAACATTTATCTTTAAAAGGGAAGAACCAATATATATATATATACACACACACATCACTGATTACCACAACTAGTATGTGTGTATAGTTATTTGAGCATCAATGGAACAAATCCCATGTGGGCTAAGAAATCAGAAGGGGAAAAGCAGTTAATTTGAGGAATGAAGTAATACGGCTACTTAACATAGAAATGGAAAAGGAAAACAAGACTTTTCAAGGAAACTTACAGTAGTAATTAGAGTTATAGTTAAGGAGACTAAAAGTAATCTTAGCAAATAATATTTACACCAGAAAAAAAAACATAAAAAAAAAAAAATAAGCATTTCTGCTAAAAAAAAAAAAAAAAAAAGATGGGAACATATCAAAGGGAAACAGGATCCAACCTGAAGGGTTTCCCAGTGACCAATGCTAGGACAATTTAAGCATCAAATAGATTGTATTATAATCCAAAGTATGAAATAAATATACCTGAGTTCATGCCTGCATAAATAAATGATTGAAAAAATAATCGAAGGAGAGATGCAAGGCTTCTGTACAGAAGAATTCAGTATAATATATGTATATACTCTCCCCTCAGGAAGGTAAAGCTTAATTTCACCTCTCCCTATTTCTTCTTGGAGAGTGTGCAACTTCCAAAAAATAGAGTGAACAAGTTCCAAAGAGTAGAGTATGGAAACAGAAAGAGTAATTTTATAGTTGAAAAACCTGACAAATACTCCTTTAACCAAAGGACCAAAGTTAACACCGCTAGTAAAATGCGGATGTCATTCATGCCTAATATGATGTGGTGAGGTCGCTTCACAATAATATTAATATGATGGGATGAGACAGACACTTCACCCCGGTAGTATTCTTCTCCCAAACCCATAAACCTAGTCTAATCTTGAGGAAAACATCAGACCAAACATTGGGAGATACCCTACATGATACTTGACCAGAAACTCTTTATAGTCTTCAAGATTGTGAAGAATATGGAAAAGCTTAGAAGCTGTCATAGACCAGAGGAAACTACGGAAAAAAGCAAAGAAACCAAATAACTGTGGTACCCGGCACTAACGGAAAGACTAGTGAAATCCAAGCACCGTCTAAAGTTTCATTAATAGAATGTACTGTATTGGTTTTTTGGTTTAAAAAGATATAGTAATGTAAGATGTTAACAATTAAAGAAATTGGGTGAAGGATACATGAAAACTCTTTGTATTACCTTTGCAACTTTTCTGTAAATCTAAAATTATCCCCCTAATAATTAAGCATTAATTTAGCACATTATCTTCTGATTTGTTTAGTAGCTTGGTACTACTACGTACGTAAGTTGCCAGAATATAGGAATTCCAGGAATTGAGAATTTCTTTCTACTTTCTACTCTTTGATATTATGAATTTGAATCATAACTAGAAATTTAAAAGTAAAAAGGAATAGTAATTTAAGTTTTAAGAGCTCATCACCAACATATTACTTTTATAGTCTTCAAGTTCAGAACAGTTAGTTCCTGGTTGTTGGTTGTGAATAACTATGTCATCTTAGATACGTTCCCAAAGACACCTTTTTTGGTTCATTTTAATCTCCGTCTTCCTGAAGTCTCCACCTTTGAACCATGTGTAAATGGAACATTTATTTTTACCTCTGAAAAGCGTAAAGTCATCTGAATATGATCCTTTAAACAGACTGAATAATTTGTGTGAAAAGACATAGAAAAATGGACATGCATCACAATACAGTCTAAATATTTATAATCAATATTTTGAGAGTTTGGGTCAAAATTTTCATGTATCTAAAGTATGTTTTATTTATTTTCTGCATATGAGATAGAGTTGTAATTATTTAGAATAAATGTATGGTACTTTGTATTTATTGTGAAATCATTTTTTGAATTAAGGTGAGGGAAATAAGAAAGCAATGATACATTCATATTCATGGTGTTATTTAAGAGCAGAAAATTAAAAATAATTGATACATTTTATTTGATAATATGCCTAGATTATATAGTGTTACTGAATTATATGCCTTGCCCCAGAAAGTCTTAGCCAGCTACAATATGATTTTATCTATACATTTTAAAAAGAACTGTTTTTTTAAAAGGCTTTAAAATTTAGAATCATGTTGAAAATACTGGGAATAACAGAGATTTAGAAAGGTACAGAAATAATCATGATGAAACTCTGCTTTGTTACTAGATATATCTTTAAATGGTGTAGGAAACACGCTTCAGGTTAGTCAGGAGAGGTCCTCAGAATTACACCGTGCGTGTTTCCCTGAATTGAAACTGTATGTTATTGGTTAACCAGGATATTTAGCATAATCACTCTGCTAGACTGTGGTGGAGGGAGGTGATTATCACTGAGAACAGATGGGCAGGTCCACAGCACTGCCAGATTCTGCACAAGCTCCATTTATTTGCTGCTTCTTGCTTTTTCCCTTCGGTGTTTTAATTTTTTTTTTTTTTAAACACTGTATGTTCTAAAGAACTAGCTGCACAAAAGGTCAGTAGCTGATGACCTTTCAGCTTAGATTTCAAACGTAGGAGAAAGATTCAAAATGCTCTCACTGTGTATCTAAGAAGGATGGGGCAGGTTTCATTTTACACTCTAGCCTCAATGCATGCACGGATTTATCTGTACGCTAAGCTCTCTGCTCTGCATCTGTAGCTCCTTGTGGATTATATTGTCTCTCTGATCAGAAATGATCTTCTCGGATATGAACACCGTTTCTGGCTCCCCTAAAGTGCATCCTCCTAATGGGACCCGGTTTTATACTTTTCAAGTAAGTGTGCTTTGAATGGCTTCACTACCTAGGGAGTTAATACATAGTCCAACTTTTAATAAAGAGAAAAATAAGGGAAGGAAAACTGCAAAGTGTGAAAGTATTAAAGAGGATGTAAGATGTAGAAAATGTGCATGTCCTTTTAATCCAGGTTTTTTGATATGGAAATGAGATAGCATTACGATTCTCTGTGAATTCAAGCAAAATAATAGTGAACTAATTTTCACAAGGATTTTTAAATCTGCTACATTATCATATTTACAGGGTTTATGAGATAATCTCCTGAAATTGTTCTTTATAGATATAATATGGTAAAAGTTATTAAGTTACTTCCCTGATATATTACAGAGAAGATAGAATTAAAAGACATTTTATGGAACTTTGCAAACTATGTTCTGTGGGCTTAGAAAAATTTTGTATTTCATATACATAGCTTAACATGACTCTTGTTATTTACTTTTATGAGTGCAATACACAATTAATCAATAATACAGTAGCTTAAGTGTCATGTTTATGCTTTTTCAATTTCAGGTAAAGTAGAAACTCATTAAGATGGAAGATTTTCTGTGTTATCAAAAAGTCAAAATGATTTGCAATATAAATGTAAATGTGTGCTACAAAGCTGTTACGGACTTTCAGTTGCCTTTGAATAAATCAGTCATCAGTCTAGAAAATGGTTAAGTCTAAAGTAAATCATATTCTACCTCATTTTTATCCTCAAATTGCATTTTCCAGTACTAAGGTTTACTTTGTAGTTCAATCATATCATCATTAGGTTAAAAGGGGGAATGAAACTCATCTCTGTATATTTTACACTATGGGAATATGAACAGCCTAGCATTTAATTATTTTAGCTATAGAGTTATAATGTACTAAAAAACAAATGCAAAGACCTAGAGAATTAATATAGTAGAGGTACTATGTCTTCTAAAAAGGAGCTCTGAATAAATGCACATATGATTTATCAAAATCTCTTGCCTTTGCGCACAATAGCAGCAGATATAATTACTCTCTCTCTCTCCTCCTTCTTATACTTCTATTTTTAATCCTGTTGCCTCTCCTGCTTTACACTGATGTCTACTGATAGTGCAAGTCTGTGCTGTTACAGAATATTTTTGCTTCCCAGTAGCGATCAGCTTATTGTGGCAGTGATTCAAAATGCAACTGCCCTGGGGCTCTTGTACAGAATTATTACTTTTTTCTTCTCTGTACACTGAGATATAAACACTCCTTACAATATCCTGTAGCTGCCTCTTAGGGGTAGTTTTTGACATTGGGTATTCTGCTTCAGTCTCTTAAAGTTTAAGGGTCAGTAAATTCCATATGCTCAGTCATGACAGGCTTTTTACAATTCTTTCAGCAGGTCTTGCTGACAGATTTCCTGACAGGTGATTTTCTTTGGAAACACACTGGAATGATTTTTAACCACTCATTTCTTTTTTTTGCTAGTGTTATAACAATTCATGTAAAAAGCACCAAGATTTCAGATAAAATAGAAATGTTGACAAATATGAGCTCTATTTTGCTACATTTTTAAAATCACAAAAAGGTATTTGATCCTGACATTTGTGGTAACAGGCACTGTGTGTTTAACTTTTTGTTGCTATTGTTTGTTTTTGCTTTTGGTGGAAGAGAAGGATGGTTTTTAAAGCATAAATATACCAGCTTATAAAAGTTAACTCTGCTTTTATCTTCAAGGGACTGAATTATACATGAGTATCTTTCTTATTTATATATACATTAGCCTATTTTAAGGTGATGTGCTTTCTTCGATTGTAGTACTGTCATGAGAAATGAGATGCTGTAAAATAACAGGCCGTTTGTCAAAAGTGTATCTTGTGGAAATGATTAGTTAAATTTTTGAAAATGGTTTTCATTATGGAATGGCATAAATGTGTTTCTGAAATGATTCTACATCAAGGAATTGAGATTTTAATGCTTACCTTCTTAAAATTATTCTAGCCCAAGAGTTAACATATGCAAAAACATTTAGGATAGCTTAGCATGAATAATACTCAGTTTCAGTTCCATCTTCTCATCAAATGTTTAAACTATCCTATCATTTTTTGTTGAAATTGTACAATATCAAATTTTAAAAGTAAGATTTAGAACATATTTGACCTGAACTGTTTAAGGTAAAAAGACAACAAATAAGAAGCTGAAGAATATTCTAATTACAAGCCTATATTTTTCATTGCATTTCAATTTAGCTACGTTTATACTTCTATTCACAAGTGCAAATACTATCTTGTATAGACTAACACTTAATTTAAATTAATTTCCTTATAAGTGAGATCTCACTTATATATACTATGAAAATACTTGAATCTGCAATTTTCATTCAGAGGTCCCTGCACCTTAAATGATGCCAACACCCAATTTGCACTATATATTTAGTAACTTGCCTCCAAAAATTCAAGTTCTAGAGAATAGTTGTCTAGAATGATTTTTGATTGACAAAAATTAAAATTAATTATAATATTTGAATGGATTAAAGCTGTCAGTTTATGGTCCTCAAATAGGTACAAATGGGAAACCTACTTTAAAACAAAATTAAATTATATATATGAATGCAGTAAATTCTTTCTAATGTCCATAAAAGATGATGTCCTAACATCATTTCATATTTAGCTCTATTTCTGCAAGTAAAACTATTTACTATATTTTATTAAATATCTAGATAAACTAATCATAACATAATGTGTAAATTCTCCCAGAAGTACTGATGACCACCAAGCTACCCCATCTTCTCCTAGAAATTAAGTATCTTCATCTAGAGGTTTTCACACTGTCTGCAGAATCCTAAGATTTCATGGGTGCTTGTCAGTAGTTGCTAGAGACAGTAGGGAGGAGATATACATTCTTTTGAGCTTCTTAATGCTTCCTTATTCTACATTTACCTATTTTATTCATTGGAACTCTATGCAAGCTTTCAGGCACAGCAAGTAACAAATGGCATACTCCTTTCAAAAACAAAGCAAAAGTGGTGTGCAAACCACTTCCTCAAACCAAAGGAGTTAATTTTTGATGGGACCAGTTTTGATCTATTGAACCCACAGAGCAATTATTTCTGCTTATGATGTATTTCTTTGCCATTTAATCCTAGCATTAATAACATTTATTGCCAAGAATGTGTGAAAGTATTTGACTCTGTTGCCTTCTGGTACCCACTGAAAACAAGAGAAAGACACTTTGTCACAAAGCATGGAAACATATTAATGTGCCATTTCCATGTTTAGAATACTTTATATATCCGCTGTCCTTAAAGAGTAAAATTCATTTCTTTAGTTTGTTATAAAGAAGCTCTTCCTGATCTGGAGCTCATGCAACATACTGCTTTCTTGACTTGCTTTCCCCAAAAATTATCTGTATGCTTCTGTTCTTTGCCTCTTCACTGAACCTGTCTATTGCAAAGTTGTTTTTATTTAAAGACTCATTTAAGATACCACCTCCCATGAAGCCTTCACTCATTCACCTGATTTATTCATGATGTATTAAGTACATTTTCTTTGATCATTTGCCTGTTTATATCACTACAGGAGTACTTAATATGCTTTGTTTTAATCACTGAGAATATTTTATTAATCTGCATCCCTAGCAAATGGATATACTTATTATCCCTGTATAATAAGCAGGGCTTATTGAAAAGTAAATGATTAAAATTTGAAAATTCAACACAAAAACTATAATTTTTTAATTTAAGCTATGTAAGCATTTGTTGAGACATATATATTATTAGAAACATAGCTAAAGATATTTAAAGGTAAATGTATTTAAAACTAAGCCTTTGAGTACCACCATTGGGTTCTTCAAAATAAATAACAGTTACATTATGGTTCTCAGAAAAGTTTTAATTTCATTGTTTTTGTAATAGATTTATTTTACAGCTAGACAAAACATTTTTGAGATTTTTTCTTTATACCTATTTATAATTCCTTAGTAATTTAGGTTTTTCATACGTTATCAAAAGAACTTTAAAATTGTTTAATGTGTAATTTTTCATTTAGCAGATACTATTACTTGAAATATGTAGGAGATTAATAGGCAAATTGGAAATCTCAATTGCATGAAGAATTTCACTCAAAAGGTATTACTGATAATTAGTGTGGGGCACCATATCTTTGTGATCATATGAGGTTGAGGTAATTCTGGCTTTTCAGGGGAAGAAAACAGATTTTTTCATATTCTATCTTTTTTTGTTTAATACCTGGGAACCCACTGTTACTCTTATATTATTTGAAGCACATTATATTAACTTCTTACTGTTGATATTTTTTTTAATGCACTGAATATATCTATCAGTATGCTTGGAACATGTTATGTATTTAATTAAAAAAATGAAAGCAAAGGAGCCCAATAGAAATAAGACAGACCCTTTGGCTCTAGGGTTATAGAGTAATATAGGCAGACTTCCCCAGCTCAATGAGAGAACTGAACTTTTTCTCTGTCACCCAATTATATGCAGTCATGATTATGATTATAAATGGTAGAGATAATACAAGAAGCCTTTCAAGCAAGTAGACTGACAAATTTAAATGTCCTTCTTGGTGTGTGGGAAAGGCAGACTTTTATATAACTAAAACATAAGCTGGAGACAGGAAATGGCTAAAATTCAATGTCCAAACTCAAAAATATAAAGGAAGGTTTGAATGTCAAGTCCAGATCCTCAGGAACTTGATCTTAGGATTCAAGGATTTTCAATGAGAAATGATAGGCTTCAATTTACCATCTAGTTGGAATACTGGATTGTGCCTTGGCTGGTTGATGGGACAGCAAAAACTATTCAGTGGCTTTCCAAAGTAAAAAACAAAACAAAACAAAAAACTAGAGGAATTATGATTTCCCTGCTTTAAAGATAGAAAAAACTGAAGCTCAATAATGTACTTAAGTAGTTGTTAATAATATGAGATATATGTAACATGGTTTCTGTCTGAATCCAGAGTTTTAGAACCCAAAATTCCATACTCTTTCCTCTATGTTCTTCTGCTGAAATTGTTGATGATTAAATACATCAGCAAAAATTATTCCAAGGTATGTAATTTCTAATCCTCTGTTGGTCTATTAATTCAAAAACTTATAGAAATTTAGCTCTACTTCTTCAAAACATTGTATTACAGACTCACTGAGTTTTTAAACTTGAGATTCTTGTTTAGTTACATCTCCTCATTTAATCCTTATTGACAGTTTTCTTCTAGTTAGAAATATGTTTTTATAGTAATCAAATTGCCAATCAAATTGTGCTGAAAAATAAAAGAGAAATCAAGGGGGGAAGTATTCACTTAATACACACCTTTGTCTATACAAGAATGCTCTTTACATTAGTGAGACCAACCGTAGAAAACAATGAATAGCTCCTGGGCTCCCCATAGGAGATCATATCTCTTCCATCTGTAGAGGTTTCTGCTCAATAGATGTTGGCTAGGCTATCTGTTCTGTGAGGACAGGCCCATGTGTCCTCTTTTTTTTTTTTTCCTTGCATTGTTAAATCACTAACACCAAGAGATTGTGCAGCACAAAACTGTAATTAGTAAATAGGTGTTGAATTGAATTACAAACGGAAAAGGATGTATCCTCATCTAGAATGACTTCCCCATAGGAAATTCCCAGCATGAGGTCCACAGATATATTTTACTTATATACTTAGCTACAATAACTTTAAGCTGTCAAGTATTGACTGAAGGGGAAGGAAACTGGAAGTAGGGACTTTAATTAGGGTGCTCTTAAGGTAAAATATTTAAGGCACGGAGCATAGTGCTCCATGTGTAGTAAGAGGTCAATAAGCCGCGGCCACAGCAGCAGCAGGAACCAGAGGTGGGGTCTGCAAGACACACTAGAGGTGGCAAGGGTATGAACTAAGAGATGTTAAGGTGAGGGAAAAGTCATTGGGAGATAGATTTTTAAAATTCATTAACATATGAATATAGGAGACAAGACAGTAGAAGGCAAGATTACCTCCGAAGTTTCTATTGAGGGAGAGAGAAATTTAGAGGAAGAGCAGCTTTGAAAAACAATGTACTGAGTTTGGTTTTGGGCAGACTGAGGAGACAGTTGGAAGTATGGGCTTGGCTCTCAGGAGAGAGGTCTGTGTGAAGAGTGGACATGAATGTGGGAGTCATCTGTTTACAGGGTAGGGGAAACTGGAAGTGGATGAAACGACCTTGGCAGAGAATGAGGAGAATGGGGGAGAAGGGTGGGGCTGGGCATGAAATCCTTGAACCTACTGACTTCCCAGAATTACTGTCATTTGGAGTGTGTGTGCTTGGTTTACTTTGCAAATACAGTTTGAAAGCTTTTCCCTAATTACCTCTCCTTGAATATCACCTCTGAATCTAATTTAGATGCTCCTGCCTCTTTGTGTGTGTCTTTGCTTTATTTTGTAAATACATTTTGGAAACTAACGCTTCCTTTTAGCCCCCTCTGGCATCCCCCCCCCCCCGCACCCTGCCATTGAATATTATCCCCTGAACTCCAGAAAAGCATAAAATTTATTTTACTTAACTACTCATATTTGTTTATTGACACCTAGCCTGATGCTTGTCGTATAGATGGTATGTGTTTTCTGAATGAATGAATTTGTGTGTAAATTGAAGAGTACCTAAAATTAATTCTTTTATATTAGTTTGTAAAATCAGTTGACACACCTTGTTCTATATCCCCATTATGCCAGACTTTAGTGATAATGAGCAAAACACCAGATTTCTATCGTCAAAACTCATAAAGAGTAGCCTTGTGGAAAATTATCCAAAAATAATAATAGCACATTGTTTGTTTCTCTGAAGATACTTTGATGTTAAGGGTTTATGTGTTGTTGTTGTTCATTCACTGAGTCGTGTCCGACTCTGCAACCTCATGAACTGCAGCACGCCAGGCTTCCCTGACCTTCAGTGTCCCCAGAGTTTACTCAACATCATGTTCGTTGAGTTGGTGATGCCATCCAACCACTCATCCTATGTTGCCCACTTCTCCTCTTGCCCTCAATCTTTCCCAGCTTCAGGGTCTTTTCCAGTGAATCAGTTCTTCACATCAGGTGGCCAAAGTATTGGAGCTTCAGCTTCAGCACCAGTCCTTCCAATAACATTCAGGGTTGATGTCCTTCAGGATTGACTGGTTTGATCTCCTTGCAGTCCAAGGAACTCTCAAGTCTTCTTGAGCACCACAGTTCAAAAGCATCAATTCTTCAGCACTCAGCACTTTATGGTCCAACTCTACTGGTGTCACAGAGTCAGACACAACTGAGTGACTTTCACTTTCAAGAACATCCATACACGACTACTGGAAAAACCAGAGCTTTGACTCTACGGATCTTTGTCAGCAAAGTAATGTCTCTGCTTTTTAATAAACTGTCCAGGTTTGTCATAGCTTTTCTTCCAAGGAGCAAGCGTCTTTTAATTTAGTGGTTGAAGTCACCATCTGCAGTGATTTTGGAGCCCAAGAAAATGAAATCTATTACTGTTTCCACTTTTCCCCCATCTATTTGCCTAGACGTGATAGGACTGGACGCCATGCTCTTCATTTTTTGAATGTTAAGTTTCAAGTCAGCTTTTTTACTCTCCGCTTTCACCTTCCTCAAGAGACTCTTTAGTTCCTCTTCACTTTCTGCCATTATAGTGGTATCACCTCCATATCTGAGGTTGTTTATATAGATAATACTATTATAATTTACGTAATTTCATATACTTATTCAGTAGAACCTTATGATGATGGTGATCATGAAGAAAAAAATAGTTCTTCTAAGAGACTTTCATAAATAGTCTCATTCCTGAACTAGTGTGGTATTCTGAAAAGAGCAATGACTGTTGTTTTACTATATCCTAAACATTCAACTTTTACTCTTTTTTAAAGCAAAAAGGGTTTTGCAAAACAAGAAAGAAACTACGTATTTCCTTTGACCGTGTACATATGTAACGACAGAGGGTAGAGAGAACTAGGGAAGTGAAGAAGGGTGAGGGTGGAGGAAGAACCGCAGCCTTGGCCTTGGAAGGAAGAATGCTTTATCTTCTGAGAAGCAAAGTGAACACAGTGAAAATGCAAGAGAGAGGAAGATGGCTGAGCCTGAAATAGTAGACATCAAGTAGAACTGAGAATTGAGCCAGGATTGGAAGCATAGTTTCAGATCAGTCTTAATAAATGAGTTTCTTGTTAATCTCCCTAAATGGAAATTGGAATGGGAATAAATATTGGCAGATGTGGCAAAAAAAATCAAGCAATCAAAGTGCTAACGAGATTAAGGTTGAACTGTCTGAGTGTGGGTCAGTCTTCAGTCTTAATGAACATAGGAAGTAATTGATTGAAGTTTCACTTTTTAAGGAAAAAAAAATCACTGAAAAATTACACTTTACTCAGTGTTTCTATAATATACTGTTATAAACATAAATTCTGAGACATTATACTTTATTTAACAGTGATTCCCAGAGCATTCTATCATGCCTGGCACTTAGTAAGCTCTCCAAAAGTGTAAGTAGAATGAATAGATGTTCTTTAAAAATATAAATTTAAAGGGTTGTTTACCTCATGAAATATTACAACTAAAATAAAGTTAGTATAGTTAGCACTAGTAGGTAATTCTCAAATTTATTTAAATATTTTGCCTGTATGTAATATTAAAGATTAAATGGAGCAAATAAAACATTGTAAGTAATAAGGGTACAATAGTAACTTATTATAAGCTAAAGAAAATGTAGGAGAGTTTGTGCCTTTGTGGGGAAAGGTCAGCATTACAATCATATACATGGAATGCCACAGACTACATTGTCCAGAAAATTACTCTTACTTTTCACATTACATTAATATAATTTCATTATATATATAGCCTATTATGGTACAACAGTTTAAATTAAGTACAGAGATGAATCTTTAATACAGAATGCTGCCAACACAATTTATTATTGAAAAATAGATCTTTGAAGAAAAGGTGGACAAAATTGTGGATGTTATGTAATCAGGGAAAGAAATGTGGAAAAAAGACACCATCTCTGCCACTAGGATTCCCTGGTGGCTCAGACGGTAAAGAGTCTGCCTGCAATCTGGGGGGCCTGAGTTCAATTCCTGGGTCAGGACGATCCCCTGGAGAAAAAAACGGCAACCCACTCCAGTATTCTTGCCTAGAGAATCCCATGGATGGGGGAGCCAGGTGGGCTACAGTCCATGGGTTCACAAAGAGTTGGACTCCACTGAGCAACTTCACTTTCACTTTCATTGCCACTCAAAAGAAATGTTCTTTTGGTTTGCATACAATGAAGTTGTTCAGCATACATGGTGAGAAAACTTAAGGAATACGTGAGTCTGAATAAAAACAGAAGAGGTTTCACTTGAATATAGAAAGTGAGTCTGTTGGAGTGATAAAACACAGAAGTGGGTAGTTGTCAGTGACATCTCAATGGAACGTTTGTATTGGGGATTTTCAGAATGAGGCAGAGTACAAAAAGCAGGGTGCAAGTGAGACTGTTGGAGTCTCATATCTATAACTTGAAATGTGTACACATACAAAAATTATTAAACTTCACTGAGATTCAATTTCTTCACCTTTAAGTAATGAGAATAATAAATACATTTTCCAGGGTTGATATGAGAAAATGTACTTGAAAGCATTTTATACATTTAAAAACACAGTTCAGTTAAGGCTTTTACAAGCAACAGAAGCTGACTGTGGTATGTTATTCAAAAGAGAAATATTTGAATGATATGGGAAGCACTTTTATTGACTCATGCAGTCAATTAAGTGCTTGGTTCTATTCTGTACATTGGATAAATGAGTGAGCAAGTGAAAAATCACCTTATATTCAGTGGGGGGTGGGAAATGGATTATAAATAGGATAATGTGTAGCAGTGAGTAAGTGAAACATGAAGCTTATATTCTAGTTGAATGAAACAGATAGTAAAATAAATAGGATAATGTATAGTATGTTGCTGCTAAGTCGCTTCAGTTATATCTGACCATGTGTGACCCCATAGACAGCAGCCCACCAGGCTCCACCATCCCTGGGATTCTCCAGGCAAGAACACTGGAGTGGGGTGCCATTTCCTTCTCCAGTGCGTGAAACTGAAAAGTGAAAGTGAAGTCACTCATTCATGTCCGACTCTTCCCGACCGCATAGACTATAGCCTACTGGGCTCCCCCGTCCATGGGATTTTCCAGGCAAGAGTACTGGAGTGGGGTGCCATTTCCTTCTCCGGTATTGTGTGTTAGATGTTGATAAATGCTAAGGAGAAATATAGAGCGTAGGAAGCAGATAGGAAGCATTGAAGCGCACAGAGAAGACAATCTGGAGAAGAGGACATATGAATCAGAACAGCTTTGGATTGTTGTATTGGCATAAATTGAAGAGTATTCTCTTCACAGTGCTGCCACCAAATAGGTTAACTCTATATGTATTCTCTCCATTCCCAAGATTTAAAGTCAAGAGAGATAAAGTCTGTTTGATCCAACCTGGATCTCACTTAACCATAAACATGCCATCATCTATCTATATCTATTAACCTTCTACCTGGCTTGCTCAACCTAGGTCCCCAAATTTTCTGTTTACTATAATGAGGTATACATTATATTTATATAATGAGGTATCAAAAGACTGTGATGCTCAAACATATTTTAGGCTTCTTATAAGACAAAAAAAAAATAGCAATTGCATCTCTATATTCCTCAGAGGTCCTAGAACTTTCTTTCCCCTTTTTCTACTTGTTCGTTCCAAACTCATTCATTCTTTCAAACCATGTGCAATATGTGTCTTTCATGAATGTGTCACAATTCCCAGTTAGGTTCACCGCCATCCTTGGTGAGATCCTGCAAAATGCTGCGCTTACTTATTTAACACCAACATAATTTAAGTACGGGCTTCCCAGGTGGCTCAGTGGTAAAGAATCTGCTTGCCAATGCAGGAGATGAGGAGACACGAGTTTGATCCCTGGGTCGAGAAGATTCCCTGAGGTGGAAATGGCAACTCACTCCAGTATTCTTGCCTGGAAAATCTGATGGACATAGGAGCCTGGCGAGGTACAGTCCATGGGGTTGCAAAGAGTTGGACACAACTTAGAGACTGAGCACACACACACAACATTTAAGTAGGTGTGTCTGTTTCCCCATATATATTTGTTAGGTGAACAAATTGTGCGTGCTTAAGAGATATCTGACTATATAAAGGATACATGTCATTATCTCAAAAGTTACAAGTTACCTTTTATACCAAGCTTTATATTGAGACTATGTCAATTAAACTTGACGTTGTGACTATAAAATATGAATTATCCAAGAGAAGATAGGTGATTAACCCCATTAAGTTGCCTGAGTGTGTGTGTATGCGCATGTGCCTGTGAGCACATGTGTATGTTATTTTTGATGATGTTTTATTTGTTTATTTGGTGGAGAGAAGATATAATTAACAAAATAATTGTTGTAAACATTTTGGAAGAAAAAATTTAAAACATTCCGAAATTTTAAATAAATATATTCTTTCTTATTTAATGTCTACTAAATGATGTCAGGATCAATGCACTTCATGTGAACTGCATGTAACACTTAGGTGTTCCATTTCAATCTGTTTGATATTCTATATTACCATGCTGTACATCAGCTTCAATTTTCTTGAATATCTAATATTTTCCTAAAATTATCAGGTTTGAGTAGTAGTGGTGGTGGTTTAGTTGCTCAGTTGTGTCTGACTCTTGCAACCCCATAGACTATAGCCTGCCAGGCTCCTCTGTCCATTGGATTCTCCAGGCAAGAATACTGAAGTGGGTTGTCATTTCCTTCTCCAAGGGATCTTCCTGACCCAGGAATCAAACCTGGATCTCCTGCGTTGCAGGCAGATTCTTTACTGACTGTTGGAAATGGCAACCCACTCCAATTATAGTGCTATTGTATAGCAGTTTGAAGTCAGACCTAAGTATTAATCATTCTCTGCCACCTACTAAACAGGTGACATAGTCTAAATTCAGTTGTCTCATCTGTAAATGCAGTTGGAATATTGTCCTCAAAGGGTTGTCATTAAGGTGAAGTGAATTGTTTACCGTGGGCTCAAAACATACAGATACAACATAGTAGTTCTTACAGCATAATTTTTAGTATTATTCTTATTAAAGTATCAAATAGTTGAATGAAATACTTTTTTTTCCAAGGCTATAATACTTCATACCGTCAATGCAAATTCTCTCTGGGAATTGAAATTGGGCTTTCAGATTTTATGTTATTGACTACAGCTTATTTTATTCTTCCTCTGTTGTGGATCATAATAAAAATACTTAGAGCTGTTGTAGGGGTTGTCAAACTTTAGAATACATAATTATCCAGAAATTCAAGCTACCATATTACCACCCCCAGAGATGATTCAGAAAATCTGGTAAGGGCCAAGGATTCTTCATTTTTAAACAGAATTCCAACTGATGTCAGTGCAGAAATGTCACACATTGAGAAACAGTGGACAGGAGACAGAGTTCTTTCAGCACTATAAATGGTACTTTCTATTTGAAAGACAACTGCTGGGTAGAAGGTTAAATATCCACAAGGCCTTCTTCTAGTTATAAATAATTATTCTGTTTTAGAAAGGCATGATTTTTACTTGTTCTGATAAAGTCATTTAGTTATTTCTTCTTGGACCAATTTATAACTCCAATTGAGGTACTAATTGCGAAGATTCTAAACCTTTTTTTTTTTTTTAATTAAAATAAGCTAATTATATCAAGGATTGGCCCTCACTAATGATTACCTTTACCTTCTATATCCTTTAGGGCATGTGTTTGTCAGGGAATTTCCCAATTCAGACTTAATATATTGATGTGTCAAGAATGATACTCATCTGTTAGTAGTTAATGATTTGTCTGTAACCCAGAAGCTGTGTAAAATGAAATAAAACCTTTAAATTATCTACCACAGTAAATGTGATCTGTCCTATTTAAAAAATATTAAAATCAAAATAGAACTTGATTAAAGTAATAAATGTTCATTAGAAAGGTGGTGTTATATGATTGCTATTCATTGACTACCTAATTCTTGAATACCAAGAACACACCCCTTGTATGTTTGATAATTATCTTTATGGGTTAAGCTGAATTTCAGTAATAAGGCCTATGAAGTATCACTTTGCTTTCATAAAATATCTGCCCTTATGTCAAGATATATTTGCAAGTTCAAAGTTACAAGTTCATAGGAAAATTATGTTAAAACCGTCATGAAGAAAAGTACCATTTTGTGTTTGGTTAAAGTTCATTAATAGCTGTCTCAAGATTATTTTGAATTTAGCTTCAATGAGAAGATAGCAATCTTATTCTAATATTATAAAATAAGTATCATCATTAAATATATTTTAAAAACAAATGCTTTAAAAGTACCTGAATTATTTGTGCTGATTAATATCTCTGTCTCATGCCCTTTATGCTATATTTAAGAGATGCAGCAGTCACCATGCAGACATTATTTCATCCAGCAGAATCATCCTAGAATGGACAATATTTTCTGAGACTTCATGGCATGGATGAAGGAGCGTAAGATTAGAAATCAGATCAACATATATCCTGCCACCTGTGTGACTTTGGGAAAGTTATTCAACTACTCAATTTTAGTCCTCTCACTATAAAATGAACACAATAAAACCTATATCTCAGGAATTTTATGAAGATTAAAAAATGGGTAAACCACCAAGTACGGAGGTTCAGTTCAGTTGCTCAGTCGTGTCTGAGTCTTTGCGACCCCATGGACTGCAGCACGCCAGGCTTCCCTGTCCATCACCAACTCCCGGAGCTTACTCAAACTCATATTCATCAAGTCAGTGATGCCATCCAACCATCTCATCCTCCGTCGTCCACTTCTTTTCCTGCCTTCAATCTTTCCCAGCATCAGGGTCTTTTCAAATGAGTCAGTTCTTGGCATCAGGTGGCCAAAATATTGGAGTTTCAGCTTCAGTATCATTCCTTCCAATGAATATTAAGGACTGATTTCCTTTAGGATGGACTGGTTGGATCTCCTTGTAGTCCAAGGGACCCTCAAGAGTCTTCTCCAACACCACAGTTCAAAAGCATCAATTCTTCGGCGCTCAGCTTTCTTTATAGTCCAACTCTCACATCCATACATGACCACTGGAAAAACCATAGCTTTGACTATGTGGACTATATGGACCTTTTTTGGCAAAGTAATGTCTCTGCTTTTTAATATGCTGTCTAGGTTGGTCATAGCTTTTCTTCCAAGGAGAAGTGTCTTTTAATTTCACGGCTGCAGTCACCATCTGCAGTGATTTTGGAGCCCAAGAAAATAAAGTCTGCCACTGTTTCCACTGTTTCTCTATCTGTTTGCCGTGAAGTGATGGGACCAGATGCCATGATCTTTGGTTTTTGAATGTTGAGTTTTAAGCCAGCTTTTTCATTCTCCTCTTTCACTTTCATCAAGAAGCTCTTTAGTTCCTCTTCACTTTCTGCCATAAAGGTGGTGTCACCTGCATATCTGACATTATTGATATTTCTCCCAGCAATCTTGATTCCAGCTTGTGCTTCATCCAGTCAAGCATTTCTCTTGATGTACTCTGCATAGAAGTTAAATAAGCAGGGTGACATCATACAGCCTTGATGTACTCCTTTCCCAACTTGAAACCAGTCCACTGTTCCATGTCCAGTTTTAACTGTTGCTTCTTGACATTCATACAGATTTCTCAGGAGGTAGGTAAGGTGGTCTGGTATTCCCATCTCTCAAAGAATTTTCCATAGTTTGTTGTGATTACACAGTTGAAGACTTTGGCATAATCAATAAAGCAGAGGTAGATGTTTTGATCCCTGATTTGGTTTCTGACTGCAAGGATAACCACCAATGATTCTCACCTCCTAAAATGCATACCTCTTGTGTATACGTCTCCTTCATTAAATTAAAACTGCCCTTATGTGAATAAAGTGTGGTGTATGTAAAAGTATATGCCTTCGGAAATGAGGTTATGAAGTCATGTAGCTTCTACCTTGTTCTCTTGGACTTGTTCACAAGCCAACTCCCTTGCTGTGAGGGTGCTCCAGGAGCCCTGTAGAGACGCCCGCAGAACTGAGGTCCCTAGCCAAGAGCCAGCGCTAACTTGCCAGCCATGCAGTTGAAATACATTGGCAGTGGATCCCCTGGTAGTGCAGTCAAGCCTTAAATGGCTGCTGCCCAAATCAGTCTCTGACTGCAACCTTCTGAGAGGCCCCAAGGTAGAACTTCCCAATTGAGCCATCCCCAAATCCCTGACTCACAAAATAATGAGATAATAAATAATCACTTTTGTTTTAAGACATTAAATTTTAGGATTTGATTTAGGACTAGATGATGAACACAACCGCCGAGGCAACCTTGTCATCTCTAAGCAAGTTCGTCGTAAGCCATTCTGTCTATATATATATTTCATCACCCCTCACAGAGCTTTTCTACCCAAACCAACTTGCTCTTTCTCCACTTAATTTATCTTTGTTTTTCACTTACCTCCCTGTTTTACTTCATAAATACTTCAGTCTTACAGCATCAATATCTTTCAATGAAAACTATTTCATTGGCCTTTCTTTCAGAAAGTCTTTTCTAAGATGTTTACAAAATACATGTATACACTGCTTATCAGCAAGTACCTTAACTTTTCTTCTTTGTACTCTTCTGGCAGCTCATCTGGTGTAATCTCATTTTATGGAATTAAATAAATATTTATGTGCTGTCTGCTACTTACCAATGACTTTTCTTAGTAAAAAAGTCATGCAATTGAAGATCATGTTTGCTTGCTATGATTATGCATAGGACAGAAGTATTTCAGGCAGTGGATAACCAGTCCAAAGAGAAAATTTGGAAGAAAAAAGAAGCAACCTTCTATAGGATTTTTTTTTTTACGGTGGAATATTTTAATTAATTTATGTGTTTTTTTTTTCAAAGCAGAGGAATGTTTATTTTAGTAATCTGGGTAGTTAATTATTTTATGAAAGATAAAATATACTGTTTATGTTCCTTGAATAAAATAACATTTTGCATGGAAGAAAATCGAACCTCTATTAGTAAATATACAGATTAAAATAGCCTGGTTAGTAATGCATTTTATTATCCTAACAACATTTGGAATAGCATGAATTCTCATATTTGAGGTTTGATAGTGTTTATGTGAAATTTTAGTATCGGCAGCTGTACTTTAAAACTACCTGTCAACTCTGGGTTTGTCAACAAACAAATGATTAGACTAAAAGTATTTGAAATTGTTTTTGATACATTTCTAACCCCCTCTCCTCAAAAAATATATTGGCGGGGATATTTTTGGAGAATGTATATATCAGAAGAAAACATATGCACTTGAGTTGACTTATTTTAGCGTAAGTTTTTGGATAAATATTTCCTGAAATATGAGATTTTATTATCAAACATTTTCAAAATCTTTGCTATAGCTCAACAAAAAGTATTTCAAGCAGATCCTCTTATAGAATGTTTATGTATATATGTCTATATATATATATGTATATGTGTGTGTATATATATATATATGTATTCATTCTGATGACATTTATGTGATCTTGACCAGATTTATTTCCTTATGTATCTGTAATAATGTTAGAAGCTTATATAAACTCATAAGAGTAAACCTAATGTAATTAGTAAAAAAGCAAAAAACATTAATGATGTTAATGCCAGGCTCAAAATAGTAAAATAGAGAACCTGGAACATATCTGAGGGGTTAGCAAAGGCTGTTATTTTAGAGACAGTTAGGATTCAGCTGAATTGCACATCTCTAAATTCTCAAAATAGCATTGCCTACAAGAGAGAAGTTCTTTTCTCTCTTACTTAAAAGAATATTAAATACAAGTAGTCTATGTCCAGCCGCGTTGGAGGCTGATGTAGTCATGTGGATTGTGTATCAGCCGGGAATTCTCTCCACTTTCCCCTTCCTCCCACCATTTGGTTAACATTTGTGCATTCTGCAAACCTCAGTTTCAAAGTCATTTTCCTAGGCAAGTTACGGTAGGTACTGCTTGCCTCCAAATATGTATTGTTTTCATCTTCTCTATTTAAGTAGCTCAATTCTTAATTAGTGATATCTTATGTGGCTATATCATCCTTCCTCAAAGCTAGGTATGACTATATGACTAAGTTCTTACCCACTGATGTAATAGGAATATTTGTGCAATACTTCTAGGAAGCTCTTTCAAAAAGTTGAAAGTAAAGTCATTCCTAACTTTACTCCTTATTGATAGTTGGAATGCAAAGCTGACTATTGGAGCTCACACAGTCATTTTTGATGATGAGGTAAAAGCCCATGCTCAAATTGAGAGAAAAAAAAAGAGAGAAGGAATATGGGCCTCTGTCTTATTGGAACTTCCACAATTAGCCTGGACCGCATACATCTATCAGTCTTTTATCTGAGACAGCAGTGAACTTCTTTCTTTCTTCTGTCACTGTTATTTTTATATCAACTGAACCTTATCCTAACTAGTAAAACAGCTATTGCAAACTCCTTACATCATGTCAAGTTCCTCTGTTTTACAACTTTATAAGCACCACACTCTTTTCTTTGATGCTAGTCATCTCAGTATATAATTGTACGCGTACATATATTGGGTTTTTTTAAATTGAAAACTCCAGAGAACAGAGCCCGTGTATGTTTTTGCTCACTTTTATTAACTGAAGCCTATTTTGATGCTGACCACAAAGTCAATATTTCATAAATATCTATTCTATAAGGAAGGTTAGTATGTATGATCCGAGATTGACAAGCTTAAGTGGAAATTTAAATATCTCATAGATTCTCATGTTTGTGCCAGTTGCCTGTCCAGGAGTAGTACTGGATTTATAACTCTCTGCTTTGTCATAAGACCTAGTTAGTGAGAAGAGTAGTGTGACATATTGTCTGTCTTGGTGTCCTCATCACTTTGATGAAATTCTCAGTTTCCAGTTTTCTTAACTACATTTGTCTCTACTTTCAGGAACTATTCCCATTTGGAGATGGGAATATTGAAAAGTAATTATTAAGTGGAAGTTCACAAATCTACAGTAAGAGAGAAATTTAACAATCTTAAGGAGATTTTAAAATCAGTGATCTCACAAACATTGCATTCTTAAATCTAGAGGATATTCTTCAACCTCCTACATATTTTGAAAATAATTTAAATATATATATGTATATATAATATACTGGCAGATATATATTATATACATATATGTATATAATATATATACATATGTGTATATATATATATATATATTTTATATATATATATAAAACTGGCAGAACCAAGACCCGTTTTGTTTTAGTTTGTTTAGCATTCAAATTAGTTTTGATACAGTTCCATGAAAACAGGAGAAAACACCAAAAGAAACTGGGTTTCCTGTCATCATCTAACCTCGGAAACACAAAGCCTTACCAAAGCAATTTAAGCTTTGCAAATAATGTAAGAGCAGTGTGAAGCACAAAAAAATAAATTAAATTAGGACTTTGTTTCTGTAATTCGACATGAATGTAAGCCTTCTCAGGGGAATAAGGTTTTTTTCTCCAAGAAAAACAAAGTCTATAGAGGTATCATGATAAATACAGGTAGAAATGAATCTGTATTTTGTTCATGGGAACTGGAAAGTTGAAGGCTATTCTAAGGCTCATATTCCTAAAGAGGTAATTGGTAGGTTGATAACTGCAAATTATTATCATTGTGTTCATTTAGTCTTAATAGAAGGATGTAAACATTTATGTCTGGGAAGTTGAACACAGTGGCATAAAAATAAGAATAATCCTCCTCTAAATTCTTACCATTTTCTATTCAGTGGGATTTCTCTAAGATTTTTTTTTTTTAAGCAAGAAATCTTAAAATTCTGATGGTCCTTCTGAAACATCAAAAAAAAAAAAAGTCAATAATGGTTCATGAAGTTTTAGTCTTAGATATATTTTAATTTCTTAAAAAAGATAATAAATTGCTATTAAATAGAATCTTTTATTATCTAGAATTTTCCATTAATTCCCTGGTTTAAAACAAAAATATATTAATAAGCAATACATCAACAGATGGTAAGGCGTGACATGCAACCTTCTGGCTGCACAGAAGTAGATGATAAAAGAGGAAATGTGAAAGTTATTTTTCCTGGGTGTCTACAGAAAATGGATATGCAGCCCATGATAACTATTTTTGTATTGCAATATTAGAAGATGTAACATTAAATGTGCAATTGAATACCATCTGTCTAATTGCAAGCCAAAATCATGATCACAGATCAGGCATATTAAGTAAAGTTCTAATGATAGGGTGAAAGTCAGAGGTACAGTTCCTGCTGAGAATGCTCCCAGCCTAGAATAGTATACAGATTGGATTAATTTTTTCTTTCAGTTAAGATATTAGAGTGCTTTTAAGTTAGAAAGAAATATTGATCATTCTAGGATCTTGGGGTCAACTAAAACTTCTTTAACAGCAGTAGACATTTCAAAAATAATACATTTAAGGACTATAATGAATTGCTATTCCACAGGAGCATTGTAATTAACGGTTCTGAACCTTCTAGCATCAGTGATTGAAACCATGCTGCTCTTTCTCTGTCTTCCATAAGGGGCTTATAAATTCTTGGGAAAGTGAAGAAAGTGTTTGTGATTGTCAGACCAAACCCAGGATCAAAATCACCAGGATAAGGCTCTGATTTTAGAGACAGAATGGAATGTGGGGATTCAAGTTTACCAGAAAGAGCCTGGGAGTAGAGACAACTTGTGAAATCTTAGTATTAACTGTGTTATTTCCCCTTTGAGGAGATAGTCTTGCTAAAGCTAAGTATGGGTCAAAAATCAGAAGAATCAGAGTCTGTAAACATCATTTAAATGGACACACATAGACTGTTCGAATTCCAGAATGATGACATAAGGTCTAAGTATAGAACACTGTCATATTGTTATTAGAAAGAAATTGGCCGTTTCCTCACAACTACAGAGAATGTGATAGCAGTTGTGCATCCATCCCTTAGGGAGTCAGTGATAAGGAAAAGACAAACCCAGATGATGCTACTGCTTTGACTGGTACCCCTTCTTTTCATTAGGTCTGTGACTGTCACCATTTATTATAATTGGGAACTTAACGACCATGCATGGGCTTCCCAGATGGCACTAGTGGTAAAGAACCTGCCTGCCAATCAAGAGACGTGAGATACGAATTTGATGCCTGAGTCAGGAAGATCCCCTGGAGAAGGAAATGGCAACCCACTCCAGTATTCTTGCCTGGAGAATTCCATGGACAGAGGGGCCTGGCGGGCTACAGTCATGGGGTCGCAAAGAGTCGGACACGACTGAAAGCAACTTAGCACTAGCGCTAGAACACTAGAGCGTCTGTGTTGTTTCTCCCCACCAACATGCAGCACAACCTGATGATCTAAAGATACTCATATTTGACATTTGGAGTATGACATTTAATTAAACTTATCATTCATTTAATTAATAGATTAGTTAACCAAGCTTATCGATGCCTTCTTATGATATCAACCAGGTTACATTCAGTTCAGTTCAGTTCAGTCGCTCAGTCGTGTCCGACTCTTTGTGACCCCATGAATCACAGCACGCCAGGCCTCCCTGTCCATCACCAACTCCTGGAGTTCACCCAAACTCATGTGCATTGAGTCAGTGATGCCATCCAGCCATCTCATCCTCTGTCGTCCCTTTCTCCTCCTGACCCCAATCCCTCCCAGCATCAGGGTCTTTTCCAATGAGTCAGCTCTTCGCATGATTTGGCCAAAGAATTGGAATTTCAGCCTCAGCATCAGTCCTTCAAATGAACACTCACGATATATTAGTTCCTATTATATGTTTTATAAGTATTTTTTAATTTGGATTATGAATTTTTGTTAATTTTCCTTAAGTATTTTCTTTACATATAGTGTATTAATAAAGTGAAGTGGCTCAGTTATGTCCTACTGTTTGCGACCCCATGGACTGTAGCCCACCAGGCTCCTCCGTCCATGGGATTTTCCAAGCAAGAATACTGGAGTGGATTGCCATTTCCTTCTCCAGGAGATCTTCCCCACCCAGGGATCGAACCCTAGTCTCCTGCATTGTAGGCAGATGCTTTACCATCTGAGCCACCAGGGAACTCACCCTTATTGTTAAGCAACTAAAAGACTTTTCTAGAAAAAGAAAATGCTTTATTAAGCATTGAATTTTTTATGTGATTATAATTAGGATTATAAGAAAATTCTTATTATGTTTTATAAATCAACAACAGTAAAACTGACTTTTTGTTTACCATTCTGTGAATTTTAACATGTATATAGATTCATGTAACCACCACTGCCGTTCAGGTACAGAACCATTCCATCACCTGAAAAACCCCCTCTTGCTATCACTAAGTCATCCGACTCTCCTCTGTCTCTATCCTCTGGCAATTTGACCTGTTTTCCATCATTATAGTTGTACTTTTATCCTTCAGGAATGTCATGTAAATGGAATCATACATAATTTAACCTCATGAGAATACCTGCTTTCATTCAACCTAATACCTGTAGAGATGCATCTCAGTCGTTGTATGTATTAATAATATGCATGCTTTTAAAAGCTTCTTATACACAGTTCTGGTGGTAATTTTTGTTCCAAATGCCTATATCTTTTTCCTAGTAAATTTGCCATGGACCAAATTATAATTGTAATATCTCTTACTAGAAGCAGCAAGATTTAAATACCAGGCCAAAAAATTTTTGTTTGATCTCTATTCAGAATAATGGTGTGGGAAAAGACAAGATTTTATTTTAAAAAATTTGCTAGAGGCTTTATCATAAAAGCATTTTAAAATTGCGTGTTTAAAAATACTCTTTTTTAGCAATCCATTTAACCTTTTTTATCCACAAGTATCAGAGTAGAGACATACTTTGAGTGTGTTTAATGGGAAGAGTTGGATTTTAACAAACAAAGTTTATATTAATAATGAATTAGTTTTTATTTTCTAAATATCTGAAAAGTAGCAGTTTGGAGGAATGGCCAAAAAAATTTTTTTTAAATCAACATATAAAGCAGTGTTTCCCAACCAGAGAAAATTTTGCTGCCCCAGGGAACATATGACAATTTTTATAGACATTTTGAGGGATTTTTTTTCGGGGTGAAGGGTAAAAGGACAATATCCAAGCATGTAGTGGACACAAGCTGAAATATTTTTAAACATTCTACAATGCATAGGGCTGCTGCTCACAACACAGCTATCCAAAATGTCACTAATGCCAAGATAGAGAAATCTCAAATAGGGTGTTGTATTCCAAAAAGGTTAGCAATTAATTTTCATTAACATTTTAAAATTGAATATAAATATGATATTATGTATTGTCATTATGCCCATTTCAGGCCATTCAAGTTTTGGCACTTATATTTCAACTTTTTGTTATGGAAAATTTCAAAATACAGTGAAATTGAAAGAATAGTATAATGAAGATTTGAATTACCATATCTTGACTCAGTAGTTTCTTTGTGCAATATTTGGTCATAGTATATCTACTTTTCCTTTTTCTGAACAATCTCAGAGTAAGTTGTATACATTCATTGCAATTCAGCATGAGCTCCTAAGAGTAAATATTCTCTTCTATAACCACCGTCACGACACATGTAAGAATATAACACTATCACCTAATACACAGTTCAAACTTTTCCAGCTGTTCCAGAAATATCCTTTATGACTTTTTCTTTTGAAGAAGAATCAAATCAAGTATGACACATTGTATTTTTGTCTTTTTAGTCTCTTTTATTCTAAAATAGTTACCCCACTTTTTTAGCATTCAAGGATCCATGGTCCTTGAACGTCATGTTTTTCTTTGACAGTTATGAAACAGTAACTTTATATTTTCTCTTCTATTTATTAGCTGGGAAACCACTGTAAAGAAGGGCTTTCTCTTATGAACTGTGGATGAACTACAGTTCCACCTAATAACAGAGTTCCTCTGAATTACCAATAGACTAAAGAATTGATGCTATAGAAATTTTCTTATTTTGTATGTGTACATGCATAGAGATTTTATAGGTAAAATTTCTCACCTGTAAAATAGCACAGGAATCATTTTAGACATAGTACAATCAATATAGCTGTAGTTTCACCTGTGCTGTGTTGCACAATCCTATGCAACTCTTGCAACCCCATGAACTGTGGCCCACCGGGCTCCTCTATCCATGGGAATTCTCCAGGCAAGAAGACTGGAGTGGGTAGCCATGCCCTCCTCCATGGGATCTTCCCAACCCAGGGATCAAACCCAGATATCCTGCATTGCAGGCTGACAACTCAGTTGCCTCACAAAATTTGGATATATGATTTTAAAATATCTTTTCCATTCAGTAAGTTGCCTTTTCATTTTGCTTATGGTTTTCTAGATATGCAGAAGATTTTAAGTCTGATGTAGTCCCCTTTGTTTATTTTTTATTTGTTTTCATTTGGAATCAGATCCACAAAACACCACTCAATCCAATGAGAATGTGTGCACTATCTACATTTTATTCTAAGCAATTTATGGCTTAGGTCTTATATTCAGGTCTTCAATTAATTTTGAGTTAATTTTTGTGTATTGTGTAACATAGTGGTCTAGTTTCATTCTTTTGCATGTGGTTGTATAGTTTTCCCAACACCAGTTATTGAAGAGACTATCCTTTCTCCACTGTATGTCCTTTTATCCTTTGTCATAAATTACTGTTCACATATGTGTGCATTTATTTGGGGACCTTCAGTTCTATTCCGTTGACCTGTGTGTCTGCTTTTGTGCCAGTACCATGCTGTTTTGACTACTGTAGCTTTGTAATTGTTGTTGTTCAGTCGCTCAGCGGAGTCTGACTCTTTGTGACCCCATGGACTGCAGCACGCCAGGCTTCCCTGTCCTTTCACATCTCCCAGAGCTTGTTCAAACTCATGTCCATTGAGTCAGTGATGCCATCCAGCCATCTCATCCTCTGTCGTCCTCTTCTCCTTCCGCCTGCCGTCTTTCCCAGCATCAGGGCCTTTTCTAATGAGTCAGTTTTGTGCATCAGGTGGCCAAAGTATTGGAGCCTCAGCTTCAGCATCAGTCCTTCTAATGAATATCCAGGACTGATTTTCTTTAGGTTTGACTGGATTTGAACTTCTTGCAGTCCAAGGGACCCTCTCCAACACCACGGTTCAAAAGCATCAATTCTTCGGAGTTCAGCCTTCTTTATGGTCCAATTCTCACATCCATACACGGCTGCTGGAAAAACCACAGCTTTGATTGTGTGGACCTTTGTCAGCAAAGCAATGTTTCTGCTTTTTAATGTGCTATCTAGGTTTGTCATAGCTTTTCTTCCAAGGAGCAAATGACTTCATGTCATGAAGTACTTTCATGACTTCAGTCACCATCTGCAGTTATTTTGAAGCCCAAGAAAATTAAAGTCTGTCACTGTTTCCATTATTTCCCCACTTATTTGACATGAAGTGATAGGACCAGATGCCATGGTTGTCGTTTTTTAAATGTTGAGTTTTAGGCCAGCTTCTTCACTCTTCTCTTTTAAGAGGTTCTTTAGTTCCTCTTCACTTTCTGCCATAATGGTGGTAGCATCTGTATATCTGAGGTTATTGATATTTCTCCCAGCAATCTTGATTCCAGTCTGTGCTTCATCCAGCTCAGCGTTTTGCATGATGTACTCTGCATATAAGTTAAATAAGCAGGGTGACAATATGCAGCCTTGATGTACTGCTTTCCCAATTTGGAAACAGTCCATTGTTCCATGTCCAGTTCTAACTGTTGCTTCTTGACCTGCATACAGGTTTCTCAGGAGGCAGGTAAGTCTAATATTCCCATTTCTTTAATAATTTTCCAGAGTTTGTTGTGATCCACACAAAGGCTTTAGCATAGTCAATGAAGCAGAATTAGACATTCCTCTGAAATTGTCTTGCTTTTTCTATGATCCAGTGGATGTTGGCAATTTGTTCTCTGGTTCCTCTGCCTTTTCTAAATCCAGTTTGAACATCTGGAAGTTCTCGGTTCATGTACTGTTAAAGCCTAGCTTGGAGAATTTTGTACATTACTTTGCTAACATGTGAAATGAATGCAATTGTGCAGTATTTTGAACATTCTTTGGCATTGCCTTTCTTTGGGATTGAAGTGAAAACTGACCTTTTCCAGTCCTGTGGCCATTGCTGGGTTTTCCATAGTTGCTGGCATATTGAGTTCAGCACTTACACAGCATCATCTTTTAGGATTTGAAATAGCTCAACTGGAATTCCACTACCTCAACTAGCTTTATTTGTAGTGATGCTTCCTAAGGCCCACTTAACTTCACACTACAAGATGTCTGGCTCTAGGTGAGTGATCACACCATTTTGGCTATCTGGGTCATAAGTTCTGGGTCACAGTTCTTCTGTGTATTCTTGCCACCTCTGCTTAATATCTTCTGCTTCTGTTAGGTCCATACCATTTCTGTCCTTTATTGAGCTCATTTTTGCATGAAATGTTCCCTTGGTATCTCTAATTTTCTTGAAGAGATCTCTAGTGTTTCCCATTCTATTGTTTTCCCCTATTCATTTTTGCATTTTTCATTTAGCAAGTCTTTCTTATCTCTCCTTGCTATTCTTTGGAACTCTGCATTCAGATGGATGCGTCTTTTTTTCTCCTTTGCCTTTCACTTTTCTTTTCTCAGCTACTTGTAAGGTCTCTTCACACAGCTACTTTGCCTTTTTGCAATTCTTTTTCTTGGGGATAGTTTGGATCACCACCTCCTGTGCAATGTCATGACTCTCCATCTCTTGTTCTTCAGACACTGTCTATCAGATCTAATCCCTTGCATTTGTTTGTCACTTATGAAGCTAATCAAAGAGTGTGATATCTCTAGCTATGTCCTCCTTTCGCAGAATTGTTTTGGCAATTCAGATCTCTTGTGGTCTCAAATTAAAGTTTTAGAAATTTGTTCTGTGAAGTATGCTATTGGAATTTGTATTGCATTGAATCTGTAGATTGCTTGGGTTTTAGCAATATTGCACATGTATGCTCAGACCCTCATGGTGTTGGATTCTTTGCAACCCTATGGACTTGGCCCGCCAGGCTCCTCTGTCCATGGTATTCTCCCAGTGAGAATACTGGAGTAGGTTGCCATTTCCTCCTCTAAGGAATCTTCCCAGCCCTGGGATTGAACTTGCATCTCTTATGTCTCCTGCATTGGCTGATGGATTCTTTACCACTAGTGCCACCTGGGAAGCCTTTTAGTAATATTAATTCTCCTAATTAATGAACAAAGAATATATTTTCTTTATTTCTGTCTTCCTTAATTTCTTTTATCAATGTCTTATAATTTTTCATACACAAGTCTTTCAGATTCTTCATTAATTTTATTAGTAGATATTTGATTATTTTTTGAGGCAATTGTAAATGGATTATTTTCTTAATTTGTCTTTCTGAAGGTTCTCATTAAAATATATAAATGCAATAGAGTTTTAAAAAATATTTATTTATTTGGTTGCATCGGGTCTTAGCAAAGTAATGCTGAAAATTCTCCAAGACAGACTTCAACAGTATGTGATCCGTGAACTTCCAGATTTTCAAGCTGGATTTAGAAAAGACAGGGGAACCAGAGATCAAATTGCCAACATCTGTCGGATCATCAAAAAACAAGAGAGTTCCAGAAAAACATCTAAATCTTCTTTATTGACTACGGCAAAACCTTTGACTGTGTGGATCACAACAAACTGTAGAAAATTCTTCAAGAAATGGGAATACCAGACCACCTGACCTACCTCCTGAGAAATCTGTATGAAGGTCAAGAAGCAGTAGCTAGAACTGGATATGGAACAACAGACTGGTTCTGAATTGGGAAAGGAGTACGTCAAGGCTGTATATTGTTACCCTGCTTATTTAACTTATATGCAGAGCACATCATGTAAAATGCCAGGCTGGATGAAGCACAAGCTGGAATCAAGATTTCTGGGAGAAATATCAATAATGTCAGATATGCAGATGACACCACTCTTATCTCAGAAAGTGAAGAAGAACTGAAGAGCTTCTTGATGAAAGTGAAAGAGGAGAGTAAAAAAGTTGGCTTAAAACTCAACATTCAGAAAACTAAGATCATGGCATCTGGTCCCATCACTTCATGGCAAATAGATGGGGAAACAGTGGAAACAGTGAGAGACTTTATTTTCTTGGGTTCCAAAATCACCGCAGATGGTGACTGCAGCCCAGAAATTAAAAGACCCTTGCTCCTTGGAAGAAAAGTTATGACCAAAGTGGACTGCACATTAAAAAGCAGAGATATTACTTTGCCAACAAAGGTCTGTCTGTCTAGTCAAGGCTATGGTCTTACCAGTAGTCATGTATGGATGTGAGAATTAGACTATATGAGTGCAGAAGAATTGATGCTTTTGAACTGTAGTGTTGGAAAAGACCCTTGAGAGTCCCTTGGACTGCAAGGAGATCCAACCAGTCCATCCTAAAGGAAATCAGTCCTGAATATTCTTTGGCAGTACCAATGCTGAAGCTGAAACTCCAATACTTTGGCCACCAGATACAAAGAACTGACTCATTGGAAAAGACCCTGATGCTGGAAAAGACTGATGGCAGGAGGAGAAGATAATGAGAGAATGAGATGGTTGGATGGCATCACTGACTCTATGGACATGAGCTGAGTAAACTCCGGGAGTTGGTGATGGACAGGGAGGCCTGCCATGCTGCAGTCCATGGGGTCGCAAAGAGCCGGACATGACTGAGCGACTGAACTGAACTGAACTTAAACTTGCAGTTTAGATTGCAGGTAGGCTTGACTTCAAACACCTATACAAACTATTACCAGTTCTGTAACCTTGAGTAATTGACTTAACCACATCTAACATATTTTAAAAAATCAATAAAAGAAATAATGATAGTGCTCATATAGTGTTTGCATATTAAGTAAAATAGAATATAGAGTTTTGTGCAATTCTCATTTTCATTAAGGGCTAGTGAAAGCTACTGATTGATGTTATTTAATTGCTCCTTAATTCCATAATGAAAGTGTTCTGAACTTTTTTAATATTGTAATTTTATGTTTATTATTTGATATTAAATTAAACATATAGGGAACAGTGTTCCATGCACAGTGCAATCTTATTGTTATAAATTTTTTGAGTGACTATATTTAGAAAATTCTGCAAGTATGCCCTGAAACATATTGCGACCAGTTTTCTTTCTTTCCAGACCACTAAGGTTTTACTTGATTTTACATGTCAAAAAATGCTAAAGATTTTTTAGGTAAGATTTGCAAATTATTAGATAATTTTTATTTTGTTTTTGCTTATTTATACTTTTAATTTGTTTTAGAGTAAATGTAGTTTACTTTTTTGCTAGGAGAGATAAAATTGGCATACAGTGCTAATCTTAAAACATCCTTGTAATTTTTCACTTGTACAATATAGCTAATATATAAGGTCCAAAATTCTTTCAAATCATGGACAGCCTTCTAGGTATTTATCATATATTTGGTTATTAAAGATAAAAGGACATAACAACTCAAGTGACTCAACTGGTGACTATGCAAGTCACCAGTGCATAGTTTTAGTCTAAATAATATTATTGTGAGCTTGTTTATTGTTTAGCTCTGACCTGAATAAACCTGAAGAACTGAAGCATAGAAAGATGACATTATTTATGCAAATTGTGATACCATGTAAGTAAATTTTCAGTAATATTAATGAAAAGGCATGATTCAAGATAAATGCATATTGGTGACTGAAGTAAATACTTCAAATATTGGTTTGTTTTAAACAATTCTATTTGAATATCATTGTTAAGAAAAGTATAAAAATACCTAATTCAGTTTTACTTTAAACAGTGGTTCTCTATTTTTGGCTACACATATTTTATTATTTTAAGTAATTAAAAATCTATATCCTTATTTAATAAAAGATAATGTTTTGAAAAAAGTTATTTTCCCATCAAGCCATAGATTCATTGATACATTCTGACCTCTGACACTGAGTAATGATGTAGAGAATGAGATAAAGCCTGGCCCTAAAAGGAAGGATAGAGAAGAATTGAGCAGTCCACATATAGTAGGTAAAAAGAGTGGCATATAAGGCAGAGGGATGTTTTGACCATAATGGACTTCTTATTAGTTACTCTGAGATGAGATTCCCTCAACTAGGGACAGTTTAAATTATCAGACTGGATTAAGTTCACTTCTTATCTCTCACCCAGTATATGTAGCTCCTTGAGGAAAATTAGATGAATTACATAATAAACAGACAATTCGCTCTACCTTCAGACACGGTGCTGGTCACATTTATGGCAAAGTTACTGTTAGTGCAATTCTGAACCAACTACCTAGCATTAGCACAGACCTCATAGTTGAGGGCATAAACCTCCACAAGACTCTAATACTTCAGACACCAGTGACGAGCTCTGGGGTTCCCAATCCTCCCACACATCAGACCACCTGGCTCTAAATTTGAGGGTCCCCTCTACCCTCTCAGTTTCATGGACTGTAGCCTACCAGGCTCCTCCATCCATGGAATTTTCCAGGCAAGAGTACTAGAGTGGGTTGCCATTTCCTTCTCCATAATAATTCACTAGAACATATCAAAGAACTCAGGAAGCTACTATACTTCTATTTAACTTAAGTTTCACTGCAAAGGATACAAATCAGGACCAGCCAAAAGCAGAGACACTAGGGTGAGACCTGTTTGCTGCCCAGCTGTAAACCTTCTGTATTCTGAGGATACATCATCCTTTCAACACACTGATGTGTATCACTAGTCAGGAAGTTCTTAAGGCTTCAGACATCCAGAATTTTTGTTGGGGTTTTATGATGCAGGTATGATTAATTGAATCATTGGCAGAGTGATTGAACTTGATCTACAATCTCATCTGCTCATTGGAGATCAGGCTAAGAGCACCTGGTTCTAAGTCCCAATCCTCTAATCAATCACATGATTGAACTTTCTGGATTGCTCTGACCCTGAAACTACTTGAGGGCCTATCTTGAGTCATCTCATTAGCATAAACTCAGGTATGGTCTGTGGGACCCACCATGACTAATAAAGAGACTCATCGCTGGGCACATTCCAAAATTTCAGAAGCTTCCTCTTAGGAGGGTTGGACGAAAGACCAGACAAATTTGTTATTATGCAATAGTTACATATTTTAGAAATTTTATTATTAGAATTTTAACAAAACTCAGCATCTTTCTGAAACACGTCAGTAAAACATTTTTTGTGCTACATACACGCGTATAGTTGAGTAATGGTATGCATATACATAGTATCCATATACATAATACATACATGGTATACATAGTATAATATATATATCAGAGTATATACATACATATTCATATGAACAAAGTGTGTATTAAGCGAGATGGCACCATTTGCACATGTATCTTAGGTAAACTCAACTATTTATGTACCGCAGCAGCAGAAAGGGAGACAAATAAAGATGTAAATATTACAGAAGATGCTATGCAATGAGCAATTCCCCCAAGTGACTGTGATATGGGAAACCTAAACAATTCTCTAGTAGCTCCTGTGCTGCTTATAGTGTGAGCACTTTGTGAGGCTGAGTGCAATCCCTGTTTTAAAAGATACTTCTCATCCATCAAAAAGTACACATTGTACTTTTCATTCCACAAAACCCCATAGCAGGGCAGCTCATCCATCCAGAGCTCTCCCCCAGTGGGAGTCATATGTTCTAAGTTGGGAGGAGAACTGCCTGGAGTGGACCTAGTGGATTGTAGGATGTTGATCTCCAGTGTGATGCTTCCCTGGGGTACTGTCTGGAGTGGTTTTGAATAAATTGGTTTTTGCCTTATGCTGCTGCTGCTGCTAAGTCGCTTCAGCCGTTTTGCCTTATAGGCTGACTTTAAACCCTAACCCTCTCCACAGAGAAGATATGATTTCCCTGCAAACATATATAAATGACAGGATTGAGGACACCATATGCAAGTCAGCCTTAGGCAACTTAATTAAAAAAAAAAAGAATGAATAGTTTCAGATTTGTCCTAAAATAAAGTGACTAGATGACAGGTAAAATAAATATTTGTTGCATTGCCTGTGACAGTTTTTGAGACACAGCTCATAATTTTTTATATGAAAGACATGTTTAGGAATCTAATTTTCTCATTCTTGTTTCTTGGGGCAGCACAGTTCCAGTTATGTTAAGTAACATCAATGTGATCATTCCTGGGAGTTTAACACTGTATTTAGGAGTTGGTCTATCATTTTATAATTGTGGGGGAGGCGGTTCACAAACACATGTGATACTCATTAAAATATTTTACTTTCAGTTCAGTTCAGTTCATTCGCTCAGTCGTGTCCGACTCTTTGTGACCGCATGAACCGCAGCACGCCAGGCCTCCCTGTCCATCACCAACTCCCGGAGTTTACTCAAACTCATGTCCATCGAGTCGGAGATGCCATCCAACCATCTCATCCTCTGTCGTCCCCTTCTCCTCCTGCCCCTAATCCCTCCCAGCATCAGGGTATTTTCCAATGAGTCAACTCTTTGCATGAGGTGGCCAAAGTATTGGACTTTCAGCTTCAGCATCAGTCCCTCCAATGAACACCCAGGACTGATCTCCTTTAGGATGGACTGGTTGGATCTCCTTGCAGTCCAAGGGACTCTCAAGAGTCTTCTCCAACACCAAAGTTCAAAAGCATCAATTTTTCGGGGCTCAGCTTTCTTCACAGTCCAACTCTCACATACATACATGACCACTGGAAAAACCATAGTCTTGACTAGATGGACCATTAGACTATTGTAAATACTTTCGAAAGGGATGTGTGCCTTTCACTATATAGAGTTATTATTGTGCTCAATTTTCCTGTCTTAGAAAGATCATTTAGAAAAGAGCATCCTGAGTTCTAATTCAATTATGCCCCTAAAATCTGTGTAATGTGGAGCAAGTACCTTTCAGAGATCAGTTCTTTCTTTATAAAATAATGGTGGTGGTTTGGTCACTAAGCTGTGTCTAACTCTTTTGTGACTCCATGGACTGTAGCCCGCTAGGCTCCTCTGTCCATGGGATTTCCCAGGCAAGACTGCTGAATTGGGTTGTCATTTTTCTTTCTAGGGGATATTCTCTGACCCAGGGATCAACCTGCAACACGTTGCAGGTGGATTAATGCTGAGTCACCAAGGAAATCCTATAAAATAATAGGCTGGGACTAAATGGTCTCTAAGATCCCTTCAGCTTTAAAAGACTATATTTTTGTGGTTTTTTTTTTTTTTTTTGGTTGTTTTCAATTCAAATATACCACCTCTGAAGTGCCATTTGAATAATGATTAATTTCATAAGTTTTCAATGAAGATGAATCTTTTCTATTTACAATGTTAATCAGAACTAATATCATTCAAAATAATCATTTTTCATACTCATCTATTTTACAAAATAAATGAGTAATTTTTATGTCATTCACACAGAACTCTTTAGAAGCCATTATTTCTATTTAAAGGATGAGCTATATACTGAGTAACTTTTGTTGATTTTATATAGTTGAATTGAAGCACTGATTTATACCAAAATTTTTAAAAATGATTCCTCTCCCCTGACACTGCACTGTAATGTAAATATCCCTACTACAGCATTTATCACATTTTATGACAATTATTTGTGTGCTTTTTTCTGCTCAAAGTTACAAGCACCACATCTTACTGAAGTTTATACTTTGGCATCTATAATAATGTCTGCCGAGTGATAATGGTTTACTATCTGTTAAGTGGAATAAATTAATGAATAGTGACTGAAGAATGTGTTATTATAGAAGGCAAGAGTGGAGACAGTTTTAAAGAAAGGAGCAACCAATTGTTATCAACAACAGATTATTAGAAGTGAACTATAAGAATCATCGGATTTAATTCATTAGAAATGAAGCCAGATTGCAATGAACAAATTAAACCAAGTGGAAGCAGTGAAGTTAGACCACTTAAGAAGCATAGATATGAAAAGGAAAAATCTAAGGCAGTAGAGGTTGTAAATACATTAAAGACGTTTTTAATGATATATAATATTTGAAGGTCATCATACAGAAGGATTCAGTGGAGATGCTGGGAGAAGGTACCCAAGGTATGACACCTCAGAGGAGGTAGAGGAAGATAAAAGTAACTGATAAGCAAATTGATATGTGTGGAAAGGAACAGATGACCGGGTTCTTTGTTCAAGAAACTTTAAAAGTAAAATGAATACATGTATAGAAAAGAGGATAAGATAAAGATATTCACACCTAAAAAAGACTAAAAATGGAGACCATGACTTCTCTGTGTAGACAATATTCATTGTCCATTGTGATGAAGAATGACTTATAAGAATTTCTCTCCTTGACTGATGCCCTGAATTTATATTAGCATATTGGAATTCTCCAGAGTAAGTGGCTATGGTTCAGTCAACACAAACTCTCTTATGAAATGGCTCTGAAATAAGAAGCGAAGTGTCAGTTGTTCAGTCATGTCCGACTCTTTGCAGACATGGGGTCACAGACTGTAGCCCACCAGGCTTCTCTATCCATGGAATTCTCCAGGCAAGAATGCTGGTGTGGGCAGCCATTTCTATCTCCAGGGGATCTTCCCTTACCCAGGGAGTGAACCCAGGTCTCCTGCATTGCAGGCAGATTCTTTACCATCCGAGCCACCAAGGAAGCCCCTAAAATGGCTATTCACTTTGAAATATTCCTCAATGAATTATTTTCAGCTATCACTTTTAGTCCAAACTACAGAAGAGTTTTAAATTTTTTCTCTAATAGTATTGTTTCTACCATTATCTGTAGAATAAAATTATCCATGGACACTAAAAAGAGTGCACTAACATTCTTGAATTATTTTCATTTTATATGCTGACAATCATCTTTTACTTGTTATAATTTTATGATCAGGAAATATCAGAAATTAACCACTGGTTTATATATCTGTGTGGTATATTAAACTTTTCAATTAATCTTCACACTATAATACTCTCTGGATTTTAGGGGCCTCTTCTTGAAAAGCTTTTCAAAACATTTATCCAAACTTTCAACTATGTGTTTTAGAGTAACACTGAGGGGAGAGTTTTACGTTGGATAACTGTTGATGTTAAAATGCATCCATGCTTTTCATATCCTCTTGATTGTAGATGTATAACAGCTAGTTTGTTTTTATAAAAGATGCTGAACTGTACTCACAATTCCTGAATTATTATCATTAGATGTATAACAGTTTTTTTTTTAATAAAAGATGCTGAGCTATATACACAATTCCTGAATTATTATTGCAATTATTCTTTATGAAAGTCATTGCTTTTTAACTTATAAGCATGCAATTGGAAGAAGAGTAGATATTTTTAAAATTGTTTTTCTTTAAACTTTAATGTATGACCGTATTTATTGTTTTTAGTTATTCTAAAGTACCCACCTGGAACTTTATCAGACTGATGATGTCATGCTTTTCAACACCATGAGTGCCTATTGCAAACTCTGTGGGTTGCTTCTATATCAGCAAGCCCCTGGTTCCCTGTTACATCATCTGTAAGATGAGCTCTACACCTGTTTTATCTTCCTCCATGAATCATCCTTGATTTTCTCCCCACACTGTATTCTCCTTTCCTTGAACTCCATGTATTATCTCCTAATAACTATCTCAAAAGTTAATGCAAACATGAAATTAAATGACATCTGTACAATGACAAAGTACCTAAAATATATCAATCATTGTACAAATGTCATCTAATTTCATGTTTGCATTAACTTTTGAGATAGTTATTCAGTGCTCAGTTTATACAAACTCTCCCTTTGATGAAAATAAGTATCTAAAGACAGAAACTTTGACTTTAACCGAACCATGAAGCAAATAGGTGCTGTTTCATATGTGTATGTGCATATATATATGTATATACACACACACACACAGCCTAGGAAACACACACACACATATATATACACACACAGCCTAGAAAACAAAAGTTAATGGCTTGCATCTGATACTAATTCCATCAGAACTCTGTTGTAATTAGGACAAAGTGGTTTGTGAAAGTGGCTCAGTAAATTCTCCAGAGAATACAAAAATTAATCACCAATAGAAACCAAGCCTTTTATCTACATAGGTTTAGGAACCCCTGAAGTACCTACAGCAACGTCTCTATACACTGATTTTCTCCTGACCCACACTTTATAAAGCCATATCTTTCCTATACACAGCCTCGTACCTGAGGTAAGCCTCATATGAAAGTTTTAATAAATTATGAGTTTAGTTGTATATTTGTAAAATGTGAATAGAAACCAGCAATTAGCTTTTCAGTTTTAGAATCAAAACTCTTTTTATAATTTGCACAGAATGTCTTTGGCATAAAAGATGGTTTGTGGATGTATATTCTTCATGATCAGAAATCTCAATTAATTAAATTTATCAGCTGTTTTTAGACAGAAATATTTTGTTAAATTTTATAAACTTAAATCTCTATAGTCACCAAGAAATCATTTTTATAATGATGGAATCTGAGGCACCTGTACTAGAGATGAAAGTTAACTTAGGTCTCTGTGATTCCAAATATGGCTGCCTTCTCCTATCCTATGCTTTCTGTTGCTTAGTAGGTTGTATGATGTCTAAAAATAGTAAAGGCAAATTGTTGACACTTTTAAGTCAAGTTAAAATACTTAGAGTGATACATTTAAGATCTGAAAAAGTCTTCTGTGAGAGAGAGCCCAGTTTTCTGCCTGACAAAAATAAGTCAGCTCGGTTTTTATTTAAATAAGAGTTTGGATAACTCTAGTTCTTTTCAAAATACATAAGATTCTCTGCTCATATTTTATAAGAACAATCAAATTGTGAGGTCATGGCAATACTTGTAACTAATATATGAGTACACATTGCTTTTCACATATAATTCTTAATATAGTGCTAAAGAATTCTCTCTCCTCTCTCTCGTCTCTCACACATGCACAGAGTTATGTTTCTTAAAAAAAAGAGGGAGATGCCGGTACTTTTTCAGTCTCTGGTACCTGTATTCCTCGTGATTACAAGTATAGTCCAATAAGTAAAAGTGATAGGCACTTCAGTCTTGTCTGACTCTTTGCAGCCCATGGACTGTAGCCTGCCAAGCTCTTCTGTCTGTGGAGTTTTCCAGGCAAGAAAACTGGAGTGGGTAACCATTCCCTTCTCCAGAGGATCTTCCCAACCCAGGGATTGAGCCTGGGTCTCCTGTATTGCATGCAGATTCTTTACCGTCTGAGCCAAAATGTCATTTAAAAAGACAAAAACAAGAAAAAAGGTGTACAACTCTTCTGTCTCTGGTAGTGTGAAGCATAATAAGGTGTTATACTTTGGTTGAAGGAAGCTACGCTGGCCCACAAATTAGCATTTGAACTTTTTATTCAGGCTAAATGAGTCTACTGAGATACACTGTTAATTAATTTGAGCAGATGTACGTCAACATCACTCTGGAGAAATAAATGAACCATAAGACTACAAAAGAACTTAGCATTATGGAAAAAGTATTGGATAAGAGAAAAATGTAAAATCATTTAATAAATATTTTTACTTTGAAATTTTAAAGAGAACATCCTATTTAAGAAAATCTTTTCTTTTGATGTTCTTATGAACTCTTTGATATAGTGACACATGAATTTATTCTTAAGTCTAGAATTACTGAGCCCCAAACAAAGAATCTTTTAATGGCATCTTGGGTATAATTTTCCCTATATTTATAAAATTTCTTTAGCTTGAAATCATATGTTTGGTCATGCAACAGGAAAACCGTAGTTTAACTTTGGAATAAATATTATTTTCCTTTCAAATGAATAAAACTATGGAATCCTGTACCACTCAACTCCATGAATTCCAATCTTGGATCATCTTTTCTTGACCTTTAATTGTCTTACTACCTAAAATATGTGCACACACACACATATATATACACACACTGCTGTCATCTTACCCACCTTCCATTTTTTAAAACAGAAAAGCAAGGCTCTTTAACACTTATTTTTGAAATAGAGCTGTTACTATCTGAGTTTTGTACCAGTTAGAGTATCATAAAGCAATTCTTGATTCCTTTAGTGAAATGGAAATGACCTTTTCTCGCTGTGTTTTAAAACTTTTTCAACTGTTTCATGAAATGTGGCATTTTTTAAAGGTTCAAAATTTCTTAATTTTCAGGAGTGTTAATTCTGAGATAAGTTTTACAAAAGATATTAAGCCAAATTGCCCTTTGCTGAAATTCAAGAACTTATAAAACAAGTTTTATGCTTTTTATAAAGCAAAAAGGACTAAATTTCAGCTTTTTTAGTACATAACTTCTCATCTAGAAATAGCACTAAGTCCATTGTGAGAGATAAGACTGGAAGATAGAATGTGAGATAGAATGGAAACATGCTATGGTTCATAACAGGCATTGCAGTGCATGCTTCCCCAGGAACTCCAGCCAGAGTTTAAACTGACAAGTGCATGCATGACTCTAGCCTGCCAGGCTTCTCTATCCATGGGATTCTCCAGGAGAGAACACTGCAGTACGCTGCCATGCCCTCTTCCAGGGGATCTTCCTGACCTAGGGATCAAACTTGCATCTCTTATATCTCCTGCATTGGCAGGTGGGTTCTTTACCACTAGTGCCACATGGGAACCCCAACTGGCAAATAGTAACCCCTATTTCCCTAGTGGCTCCAACAGTAAAGAACCTGCCTGCAATGCAGGAGACCTGGGTTTGATCCCTGGGTCAGGGAAGGATCCCCTGGAGAAGGAAATGTCAACCCACTCCAGTATTCTTGCCTGGGAAATCCCATGGATAGAGGAGCCTGGCGGGCTATAGTCCATGGGGTCACAATGAGTCAGACACAACTGAGCAACTGACTCACATATTTCACTAGCTATGGTCTCATTTGCCATTGCAGGACTTTAAGTATTTAGCATAGGGCCAACCACATCTTTAAGTATTTTAAAGGTCTCCAGAGATATCTCAGGAGTTCTAAATAAATTCACTGAGCTACTGTTACCTTCACTGGCTGTCCTGGCTTCTATAATGCGCACTGCTCTATAGCTCTGCGGTCATACTCAGGTGGTCTTGTCTCCACTATCACCAATATTCCAGGACTATGCTATGTTCTATGCAGAAACACGGGAATGCTCTCTCTGGGTGGTCCAGAGAGAGCATTTGCATGTGTTTTACTTGTCTAGTTTTCCTGACTTTTCTCAGTGAGCTTATCTCATGTTACAAATGATGAGAAAATATACTCACATTTGGGTAAATAAATATAGATCATATTAACTATGTATCAGTCCTCCATGTGTTCTAAATACTGGTTGAAATCCAAGCTCCAGAAATTGAGAATTATAAAGAACATTTGGAAAACCATGAATTTAGTTTTCTATATATTTCAATTTAGTTGTGTGACGAACTGGGCATGATACAATAGTATTTCTTACTTATTATAGAGTGAATCATCTGTATCTCCTTTGAGAAACAAGCCAACATCTGGGATCTCAAGAACCTTTTGATAAACACAGTAGCATATTACCTTTTGGGGTGATTGTGTTTAAAAGGATGTCTTTAAATAACAATCAGTTCCGTTTAGTCACTCAGTCATGTCCGACTTTTTGCAACCCCATGGACCGCAGCACACCAGACTTCCCTGTCCATCACCAATTCCCGGAGCTTTCCCTAACTCATGTCCATTGAGTTGGTGATGCCATCCAACCATCTCATCCTCTGTCGTCCCCTTCTCCTCCCACTTTCAATTGTTCCCAGCATCAAGGTGTTTACCAGTGAGTCAGTTCTTCACATCAGGTGGCCAAAGTATTGAAACTTCAGCATCAGTCCTTCCAATGAATATTCAGGGTTGATTTCCTTTAGGATTGACTAGTTTGATCTCCTTGCAGTCCAAGGGATTCAAGAGTCTTTTCCAACACCACAGTTCAAAAACATCAATTCTTCGGCTCTCAGCTTTCTTTATGGTCCAACTCACATCCATATGTGACTACTAGAAAAACCATAGATTCGACTGTGTGGACCTTTGTTGGCAAAGTAACATCTCTGCTTTTTAATATACTGTCTAGGTTGTGTCATATCTTTTCTTCCAAGGAGTAAGTGTCTTTTAATTTCATGGTTGCAGACACCATCCGCAGTGACTTTGGAGCCCAAGAAAAAGTCTGTCACTGTTTGCATTGTTTCCCCAGCTATTTGTCATGAAGTGATGGGACTGTATGCCATGATCTTTGTTTCTTGAATGTTGAATTTTAAGCCTGCTTCTTCACTCTCCTCTTTGAAGAGGTTCTTTAGTTCCTTTTCACTTTCTGCCATAAGGGTGGTGTCATCTGCATATCTGAGGTTATTGATATTTCTCCCGGCAATCTTGATTCCACCTTGTACTTCATCCAGCCTGGCATTTCACATGATGTACTCTGCATATAAGTTAAATAAGCAGAGGGACAGTATATAACCTTGATGTACTCCTTTCCCAATTTGGAACCAGTCCATTATTCCATGTACGGTTCTAACTGTTGCTTCTTGACCTGCATACAGTTTTCTGAGGAGACAGGTAAGGTGGTCTGGTATTCCCATCTCTTTAAGAACTTTCCAGTTTGTTGTGATCGACACAGTCCAAAGCTTTGGCATAGTGAATGAAGCAAAAGTAGATGTTTTTCTGGAGTCTCTTGCTTTTCTGATGATCCAATGGATGTTGGCAATTTGATCTCTGTTTCCTCTGCCTTTTCTAAATCCATCTTGAACATCTGGAATTTCACTGTTCACCTACTGTTGAAGCCTGGCTTGGAGAATTTTGAGTATTACTTGGCTAGTGTGTGAGATGAGTGCAACTTTGTGGGAGTTTGAGCATTCTTTGGCATTGCCTTTCTTCGGGATTGGAATAAAAACTGACCTTTTCCAGTCCTGTGGCCACTGCTGAGTTTTCCAAATTTGCTGCCATATTGAGTTGTAGCACTTTCACAGCATCATCTTTTAGGATTTGAAATAGCTTAACTGGAATTCCATCTCCTGAACCCCATGAACAGTATGAAAGAATAACAATATAATGACTCAAAAATGTTTTCAACATTATTATTATTTCTCCTATACTGGCAGATTTCAGCCAGAACCACTTGGTTCTAGGGGAAACCCTATAGGTGTGCCATCCTATGACTTTTATTTAAGAAATTCTTTAGTTTAATAAAATATGTACATTTCTTGTCAGTGAGAGTGATTTAGCTTTTACAACTATTTTTTTTCCCAATTATAGCTTTTTCTCTGCATTCTGCAATGTATATCTTTGAAAATGTATATCTTATTCTATACTATTTTCAAGATGTATTATAGATTCATATTAAAATATTACTTATTTGCATTCTGTATTGGATAGTGTCAATAAAATGTGCAATATAATTTTTATTATAATACCAATATTTGCAAATCTAGATAAATTTGTTATATTTTCTTACTCCTGTAAAAATCATTTAATTTGTTATTCAAAATAAATGAAATGTGTGGTATTATACTTCTGCATGTGAACACTGTAACAAAATTGAATTATTCAATGTAAACATATTAATATAACAAATTCTTTGAGTTATGTTAACAGCTGTCATAAAATTTGACCCAATACAATTCCATATTTCTACCTTTCAGATTTTAGAAAGTCAAGGCAGAAAATTTCTTTGCCACTTTTTACCTAATAAGATAGAATAGCACCATGAACATTATATTTTGTTTGTATTAGTTACGCGAAATTCTTAAAAAATACATGAATCATTTGAACATATTTTTAAGCAGTATCACTAACATGTTTCTTATCTGATGAGTAAAAGAAAACACCATATTTTATGCCCAAGCATATTATATGAACCAAATAAATGCAATTAGAAAAGGATTGTTGTGTAATTGTACAATTATGATCCAGGGCCACTGACTCCCAGCACATAACTTATAGCTGGAAACCCACCATACTTGAAGGAGTTTGTTGATCCCTTTTTCTATGATAGCTCATTTGGCTCTTGAGAAACATGTTAGTCACATATGAGTGTGTGAGGCTTAGTACATTTATTAATTATTCATATAAACATTCATACAAATTAGACCATGGCTTTTTCAGAACTTCTTTCCTGAGCTTCTGGCCGTAATTTATGGCCAGAAACTTTATACATGCATTTTACCATAAGTATTAATTCTCTCAAACTATTAATACTTTTAAGTAAATTACCCATTTAGTGAACTAAATGATGTTTAATTTGAGAAGGCTCAGTTATGATCTGAAATTATTTAACTGAGTAATAGCCTAGACTTTCTGTGTTTTCAGGAATTAGCTCTAATAATAGAGAAATGAAGTTATTGTAGCCATTCACCTATTCAAAGACTCATTTTAATGATAACTGGTAGAAATTGCTGAAATAATGCTGCTTCCCAGAATAATTGATAGCCTTTGTGATGAGAACTTTGAATAAGAAAGCATTAACTCTAATATATAACTTTTAAAAGTTGATAAGTTTTAAAGATCCTTCTCTGCTCAGGTAAGCAGAAAAAAAAATATGCAAAAATTCTAACCAAAGGGATCTTATATACCTGTAACAGAAAATATTTTAACTATTCCTTTAAGGTTTTGGTATTTAGGTATTTTGAGAGTCTCTCCTGTGCAAGAAACTGTCTTGATCTGGGAATATCCTGATGAATGAAGGTAGTGGGCCTGATCTCTTCATTCATACAGCTTTCTTTCAGTCCTGCTGGCAGACAGTAATCAGTCTAAATACAATAATATATAACTGTAGATCACAGAAGAAAATTCAGTTCTATAAAAATATGTCAGAATGTCTTTCCTTTCATTTGTAGAGGGAACATGAAAAGGTTCCATAGTTAAACATAATTATATTCCATTTGATCTCAAAAGTTAGTGGAGTGGGTAGATAAACTGAATCAAAACAACCTAACATTCATGAAAAGCTTGCTCAAATTTCCCCATTTCCCTTTCACTGCCTACCTAATCTCACCTTAAGCAATAAGCTTTCACTCATAGAATGACCTATTACACCCAATCAACACATTTTACATTTAGTTGGTTAAAAACAGTACAGAATTTTGCATCTTTTAAAATGCATGAAAATTATTAAAATAAATATATCCTATTTCTTTTTTTGTGTGAAAATATTCTATAAATAATCACAAAACCAAAGTGAATGAGGTTCAACAAGGAGCCTGTTTAAAATGTTAGAATGTGAATAAACCCATCCTGTTATTCATAGTAAGATATATTATTCATCTGATAGCCATAGATTTTTGCTTATTCCTTGGGTTAATTTTGGTAAAATAACCATGATACATTTATAAATGAATAATTATTGGACTGTGGTGGTGGTTTAGTCACAAAGTCATGTCCAACTCTTGCGACCCCATGAACTGTAGCACACCAGGCTCCTCTGTCCATGGGACAAAGGAGCAAAAAACCTGGAGTGGGTTGCCATTTCCTGCTCCAGGGGATCTTCCCCACTCAGGGATTGAACCCAGGTCTCCTGCACTGCAGGTGGATTCTTTACTGCCTGAGCTATGACAGCTCTCTATTGGACAATCTTCACCTCAAAGTATTTTGCCTAATCAGTAGGTTTTCATTATGATGAATAAGTCGTGATAACTAGAAAGTATACCAACCAATATAATGCACATTATTTAAAGTATTTGGAAACCATTGGAAAGTGAACTAGGTACATCCAACCTAGTCATTCCTCATGTCACGGCTAGTCATAAATGAGTGGTGAAAAAATCACTGAGGGTGCTTCTGAATATAAGAATTTATTAGTTCCATGCCAACTTATTGTTATTCAGTTTTTTTAATTTAGGGTTAAACCCTGGAAGTCTCTATTTCTAGAGACTGTTTGAAGTATCCTGACAGGCAGCAGTGTATAGGAGCCACTGAATTTGACTCTATTCTGTTCCAATATTTATCAGTGTCACATTTGAACACTCAGAAGTGTAACTGTAGCACACACATCCCTGAACCTCCAGTTTTGTGTTCTTCAGACACGGATTGAGATTCTGGATGTGTTTTTGTTTCTCATCTGCAATTAAAGTTCTATTGTTTATTTTGAAAACTATCTCAGCTCTATCAAGTTACTGATTTGCTGGTTTGTGCTCAACTATTATTTTTGTCCTTTTATGGAATTAATTATAATGTTTTGTGTTTTGCCAAAGTATCAGCAAAAAGATGAAATAACAGAAACCCATGACTAAGGACTGTTTTCTCCTTTCATTAATTCTGTAACTGTTTGAAAATTACTCCTATTAAGATTTACATTATCAATTCAAAGTACCTCAGATTAGTGAGGCATAATCCCTTTTGGGCTTCCCAGGTGATAAAGATCCCTTCTGCCAATGCAGGAGACTTAAGAGATCCTGGCTGGATCCCTGAGTCAGGAAGATCCCCTGGAGAAGGGCATGGCAACTGATTCTAGTATTCTTGCCTGGGGAATCCTCATGGACAGAGGAGCCTGGCGGGCTACAGTCCATGGGGTCGGCCAAGAGTCGGACACGATGGAAGTGACTTAGCACACGTGCAATCCCTTTTGGGAAAGATAGGAGAAGAATTAGTGTCAATGTTTTTTAGTTGTAGTTATCATACTTAATGAGATTTCCTTCTCAGATTTCTTCCTATCTCAGACTCTTCATCTCTTTAGCCATTAAATATCCATTTCTACCAGAGTTCACTTCTTTTCACTTAAATTTTCTTTCTTCACATTTTTACTCATATATTTACCTTCACTCCTTCTTATGTTCTAATGACATTGCAAAGGCATCTTGAGTTTATTTTTAACTTTTATTTCTACTGAAGAATCATCTTGTGTGCATATCAGTATTAGTTCAACTTAAATGCCAAATACAAAACTCCATTAAACATTACTCTTACACTGCTCTGTGGAGAGACCTCAACCAGAATCCTTATAGTCCACTAAACCCAGATTCTGAATACGAAGTTTGTTTATGTCCAAATCCTCTAAGTACTAGTTATTTCCACTCTCTGCCTTACCAAGATCATCTATCACTTTAACCTACTACCTTCTGGTTAATTGCATCATATCATTTTGTACATACCCTATCAAAGATATTCCGTTACTATTTTTCCAGATAAATTACTTTCATGATTTTACGAATGCTCTTCCTTAGATCTGGAATGCCTTAACTTCCCAAATGCCTAGCACATTCTTATTCATCTCTGAAGATTTAGCTCAAATCAGATGTTTTCTGTATGCGAATCCTCCCCTTCGGCCATGAGCTTGATAATCTTGGATTTTTCCAGCTTCTTAAACACCCTGTACAACCCTTTTACAGGATTTAATTTATTATATATAACGTTTTTCACTTTTCCCTCTTCCTGGCTAGACTGTGAATTTTTTAAAACTTTATTTATTTTTGGCTGTGCTGGGTCTTTGTTGCTGCCCATGGTTTTCCTCTAGTTGCAGCAAGAGGGGGCTCCTCTGTAGTTGTGGTACGTGAGCTTCTGTTTTTGCAGAGCACCGGCGCTAGTTGTGTGGGCTTCAGTTATTGCGGCCAATGGACTTAGTTGCCTCAAAGCATGTTGGGATTTATCCTCCTGAACTAGGAATCAAACTGGTGTCCCCTCCATTGTAAGGCTTTTTATTGACCACTGGACCAGCAGGGAAACCCCTAGACTGTGAATTCTGAAAGAGCAAAATTTATATCTCCTGTGTCTAGTGCTAATTGTATAATTGGTCCATTTATTTGGGATTAAAAATTTTAAATGTTTTCATATTAAATTATCTATTTTACCAAGAAGTTCACAAACTCATCTCAGAAAGAAAGCTACTGTCTTTGCTTCAGAATGTATCTTAATGACTCATTTTCTTAAATTAAGATAAAATGATCTGAGGCTGATTTTGGATAGGCAGAGACAAGTTAATTGCTTTACATAATAAGTTAATTGGGATCTGTGGATATGGAGAGAAAATAATAGACCTCCCAACAGAAAACCGGTCAGCCTGGCAGCAACAAATTCATAGTGATATGCGAAGAAGTGGCTAAAATAGCATTTCAGAATAAGACTGCCTCATACTCAGATTACTGCTATTTATTCTGTGTTACTATGTGCAACTATTATTTATCCTATTACTATTATTTATTAAACATGCAAATGAGTCATATAAATAATGTTTTGAGACCCTTTAGGGGAAAGGGCCATATTCAAGAATTTGGTGAGGCAAGAATTTTGAAGTGAAGAGGCTGTTAGGAAATGAGCATGCCCATATTTTTAAAAACATCAAGGAATGTCTTACACTTCCCATTGGACATGATATAGGAGTAACTATCAATATTACTTAAATCTCAAAATGTAAAAGGCCTCAGTTGACATCTAAGTCATTTTTGTAGAAACTAAAATCTCTCTCAGTTTCTCTAGTATCTAACATATATCATCAGATATCTTATAAGTTGATTTTTTTCCCTTAGAATACATTAATATTTCACTTGTCAATTCAAATATTATCTCCATTTATGAATGGTAGTGACTGGCATCTTTCCAACAAAGCTTACTCAACATCATTAAGGGACAGAAGGCTCTTGGAATATAGTGGCAAAGCTAGAACTATATATAAATGAAAGGAATAATAAATATATGTGACAATGCTCTTTCCAAAGAGGCATGTGTTTCTAAAGGATGCAATCGGGTTGGGACAGATGGGAGAGCATGATTCACTACTTGTGTGGAGGCAAGCTATGGCTCAAAGACATTGAATTTTGCTATTTATTTCTCTTGTGAGAAACTAAGCTTCCTTATATTTTTTGCTAATTAAAAGCTTACCAACTAAATCTTTGAAATGGCATAAATATCTTATTTGCAAATGTAGTATTATATTTGTATGAAAAGCACCTGCAGTCTCTTTGTGTATAAATCATAGTACCTATTGTAATATTAGTTTAATGACCGACCTCATAATAAGGCTACAGGAGTCATGAATTAATATTGTTATTGTTTAAAAGAAAGTAAATATTCTAATTCTCTCTCACTTTTTAAAAAGTAATAATAGTCCTTAGCTGATAAAACACAGCAGAGTTCCACTTCATTTCCTTATTACATTTTCCTAGATACTTTTATTGTTCCTAGGTACTTTTAATTAAAGATCACTTATTATTCCTGTTTTCCTTATTAAAATATTAGTCACATGGAATTTACATCATTTGTCAAAGAATTTTTAATTTGTTCCAGAACAAATTATGGTGAAATATAGCTCAAATTTGCTCTTCTCTTCGTTCTTTCTCTAGTTTGGTTGCCTCTTTCATTAAATACATCACTTACCCATTTATTAGTCAGCAAGTTAACGGTTACCATAAAGTGAAGAGTGTGTAACTTTGTTTTGGACTGAGACTCAGAAGGAGACTTTTGATACCTGGATTTGAAATCATTCAAAATATATTATTGATCAATACATTTTTTGGTAATAAAATGAAATGCCAATGAAACTTATACAGTATAGCTTAGGTTTGTAGTTAAAGTGAGCATAGTTCCATAAATTGAGCACAGTATCCACAGAAGATAAATGCAGATTGTCATGGACAAATAATTTTACTGCCAACACCAAAATCTAGATACTGGAAAATATTATTTTCTTTTCCCTTCCAGCACACCCACCCCCAGCATCTGCCACACTTATCACTGCCAGGCTTAGGGCATGATTAGAAACCGAGGAGTCACAGCCTGCTGTCTGTATACTGCAGGAAAAAAAAAAGATCAGAAGATCCTCAACCAGTGGTCTTCAGACTTCCTAGACCCTACAACCCTGACATAATAAAACCAGTGCTTTCCAATGCGATGCTCTTTTTTACCTCCTAAAGTGAAATTCATACAAAATATAATGCATCTAAATTTTTAAAAAGTCAATGTAACACTCTAACTGAAGTATAAAAGAAATGTTGTGGTGGTTTAGTCGCTAAGTCATGTCCGACTCTTGCGATCCCATGGACTGTAGCCCACCAGGTTCCTCTGTCTATGGGATTTTCCAGGCAAGAATACTGGAGTAGGTTGCCATTTCTTTCTCCAGAAATGTAAAAGAAAGTTAATGCAGTAATAAATAGCACATATTTTAATGTGTAAATGTTAAGGCATGTCCAGACATAATGAATGTTTAAGGTGTGTTTACTTACATATAGAATCTCTGTACATGTGACTGATGAGGTATGTTATATTGGTGACTTGAGTCATTGGTAGTTAGGCTTTCTGAAAGCTTTTCGTATAAAATAGGGTCTGGTCAGTATTCCCTTTACTATCGGGGTATCATTACTTCTAGGCCCTTTCACCTGAAAGAGCAGTTAAATATATGCATGCTAATCTATCTGTCTAGTAATGTCTGTCTATCCACAAAGAAATGTATCTAGATATCTGTATAGATAATGTCTATATATCTAATAATATCTGTCTAGAAATTAGATAGACAATGTAGATATATAGATCTATATTCATTTCCAGAGACTGCTATAATAAATTGTCATAAACTGAATAGCAAAAAAAAAACCCGAAAAACCAGAAATATATTCTCTCACAGTCTGGAAGCTAGAAGCCCAAATCTGAGGCAGAGCCATGCTCTATTCCAGGACTCTAGAGGAGAATTCATTCCTTGCCTCTTCCAGTTTTTGTGGGTCCAGATATTCCTTGACTTTTGGCCACATCACTCCAGTCTCTGCTTCTGTCATATCACTGCCTCTTCATCTTTTTTCTCAAAACTTCCTCTGCTTTCTCTTGTAAAGATACATGTGACTGCATTTAGGGCCACCAGGATAAACTAGAATAAGCTAGGGGCTTGCCAGGTGGCTCAGTGGTAAAGAACCCACCTACAGATGCAGAAGACGTGGCAGGAGCCTTGAGTTCCATCCCTGGGTGAAGATTCCCTTGAGAAGGAAATGGCTGCCCACTCCAGTATTCTTGCCTGGAAAATCCCATGAACAAAGGAGCCTGGTGGGCTTTGTCCATGGGTTGCAAAAGAGTTGGACACAACTTAGTGACTAAACAACCACAACTAGATTCTTAACTTAATTACATCTTTTGCCAACTAAGGTAATATTAATAGGTTCCAAGGATTAGGACAAATGGACACCTTTTAAGGTTCTTTAAGTATCCCACTCAGGGCTTCCCCAGTGGCTCAGCGGTAAAGAATCTGCCTGCCAATGCAGGAGACGTGGCAGGAGCCTCGGGTTCAATCCCTGGGTCCCCTGGAGAAGGAAATGGCTACCCACTCCAGTATTCTTGCTTAGAGAATCCCATGGACAGAGGAGCCTGGTGGGCTGCAGTCCTTGGGGTCGCAAAGGGTCAGACACTACTGAAGTGACTTAGGACACACGCAAGTATTCCACTACAGTGTTCCTCTTTATCTCTATTAAACTAAGCAGGAATTCATACTAATGTCTCCAACTCTAATTCAGTTTCATATTGACCATTCTAGTCTTCTTCCCTTGCTTCTCTATAACCTATCAATCCAAAAGAGAAACCTAAATGCCCCCGTTGGCCAAACATTACTTAATTGTTCAATTCCATTATGTATCTACAGTGGTTTCAAAAACTGTTAAGTTAGAGCCTGGAGCAGATCAATTCCTGAGCAAATCAACTCGAGAAAAAGTGATTTTTTGTCAGAAGCCTGATCATAGTTATCCTAAATACTCAAGAAAATACTAGTCTTTTGTTTACTGATCACTTTAAAGACATAATCAGTCTGATTAATATTAAAAAAAGGGAACTATTTTGTTGAGCAATAACATTTTTTTCACAAGTCTGTTTTATTTTCCACAAAAGAAAATAAAGCCTTTTTTTTCACGTTATCATAGATACTGTAAACATCACGTGGAGAGCCACCAAAACAAATTTACTGTGTTGTATATTTCTTCTTGGAGATTATGATTTTCCTTTGGCACTTGATTTCCCACCACAGGAGACAACTCTTTTCATGGAAACTTCTTACAGAAACATTAATTTATACGTAAAATTATCTTGCATCAGTGTGGACAGCTGTTGAGGTGGGGCTTATGGTCAGGATTGTCAGGTTTGCCTGTGCCCTGGGAAGTTTCCTACAACTGAGTTCATCTGAATTGCACTCATTAAAAAGAGAAAACGCTTGCCAATGAGCCGTTTGTAATGCAAGAAGAGAAAACAGTGGGAAATGACCTGATTTCTTTATGAAAGAATAAACTGTTTTGTTCTTGTAGTAGAAGACTGTTTAGCAATGAAAACAAATGGATGACAGCTACATGTATCCATAGTGATAAATTTCAAAAATGTAATGTTAAGTAAAAATACTAAGTTATTTAAGCAAATTTTGGACACAATACTATATGGTGCTTACAAATACATGTATATTTGTATGATATGCAAGAATCATTATGGGAATAATATGCTCCATCTTCAGGATTGTGGATATACCTGGAAAAAGAGATAAAAGAGGATGAGCTGAGGGGGTACAGGCTTTAATTGTGTCTGACATTCCTAAGGAGAGATCTATAGTTAATGTGGAAATATGAAGCATTTATAAAGTCTTGATATGTATGAGTTGTCTGTCATATTATTTCTGTGCTTTTCTGTCTGTTACTTTCTGTTACTTTACATGGAGCAAAATGTCTTAGACTTCTAAAATGTAGTATTTTAAAAATATGGATATTTGTGTAAATTTTTGTTTTGAACACTCCCTGTTTTTATCAATAATAACACAAATAAATACATAGACATATGCTTTATACTCTTAAAAATATTTTTAAAGCCATAAAGAGCTGTATTTATTTAATATTAAATGATTGATAAATTTGCCATGTCGGTGTCCCTTTTTAATGAGAGAGAATTTCTTCCATCTACTTTAATAGCAACTTAACCTTTACTGAGTTCCTAGCTTGAAAAAGTTTTTGTCACATGAGAGATTCGTCTCAGCCTTCATGGTGGGTTTGCAGGAAAGGCTTTCTAGTTGTATACATATTTGTTGTTGAACGTGAGGAGGTTCTGAGACGATAAATCACTTTCCACAGATTAGTTACTGAGTTAGTATCCAACACAGTTCTTTTCATTCTTACTTGCTAACTCTTACAATAAATCATCCTACCTTCCTTAAACATTAGAGAGAACTTCAAAAGGTCTATCAGGTATTTACACCCTGATTTTTGTGTGAATATTCTCTTGCTATTTGCCATTTTGTTTGATTTGTTTGCTTTGGTAAGGCAGGAGTGGTAGCTGATAAGAAGTGTAAAATCTGTGTAAAATAGGCAATTTACACAAACCTCTACTGGTTCACTTATCCTCTCTCTGGGTCTCTGCCCTCCCTTCCATTATGGGAATTCATTTGGGTAAATGAGGTACTATTTGGAATGTTACTTATCCCTGGTTAAATAAAGCTCTAGTTAACTTAAGTTGCTTTAATCAGACTTAATCAGATTAAATAGAAAGACATTGAAGTTAGTAAAACTTTGGGAAGATAAAACTAGCTCCAAGCAATCATGCCTAATAGAAATGGAAAATGAGAGAATAAGGAATATGAAAGTAAGTAAAAGCATTAATATATGCATTGTGTCAGACCTTGGAAAACATTAGTGAAACAAAGAATTTACTCACTAAGAAGAAGATTAGATTCTGAAAATACTTTGTGATCTGCACTCTAGTAGAGGTGTGTTGACAGTAGTATAAGTTTTCTACCAAGGGCATCTACATTTACCAGGAGGTATATAGGAAGCCACCTCAGGGATCCGGGTTAGATGAGTAAATTATCCAGAAAATGTTGGTTGAAAGCAGGAGAAGAATCTATCTACAGGGCTCTGTGTGGTCAAAGAGACAGACTGAGAAAAGCTGATATATTGTTCGATGTCCTCAGTTCTAGTTGGGGCCACTCTGTGCTTTTCTCTCCCTCCCTCCCTCTCCTCCTTTACTTCTTTAATTTATCTTTTTTCTTGCAAGTTAAGGAGTAAAGGATTTAGAGACAGTGGCTGGATGGCTAGTGGGAAGGATTTGTGAAAAAAAATGATAAAATTCAGTCAAATGTCTAGATGCTGAATGTCATCTACGACTTAATTGATCCAGCAGAGATTTTTTGAAACCTTATATCACATCAAATAATTATTCTCTGTTGATGATTTCTCTATGACTGTTTCAGATTAAACTTTGTATTTCATCTATAAAGTACATATATACATATTTAAGTGCTTTATTGGAAGATCCTTATTTTTAATTCTTTCTCCTTCTACTTTCCACCTAGGTTTTAGGGCCTGTATTTTACAAATACTGCATGCTTGATAAATTAGTATTTACTGATATAAAAAAACATAAAATTGTCAGGCACTGACAGGGAACCATACATGACTTTTAAAAATATTTCTATTTTTTATTTTCTCTAATGAAGTCACTGAGGGGAATATAAGAAGTCTTTAGCTGATATCTACAAGTAATTTTTAATATGGTACTTGAGTAGTTTGGAATATACAATTAAGCACTAAAGTACAATAAGAATCTGAGATTTAAAATTATAGTTTATGTGTAATGTTAAATATCTGACTATGTTAGATTAAAATTTAGAAATTATGCTGAGTCAGTGAGGATTGCTGGGTTGATAATTCAGAATGGATGATACATTTATCTTGTTTCATGTTTTTCTTCAGCTAATCTGATTGGCAATAAGTAATAGCTATTAGCTTTGTCATGATCATTGGTGAATTTTAAGTGCTTTGACATTTAATTCTTATGGTGTATTCTACACATGCTAAGATGCCTACTATATTTATAATACTCATATTTTCACTGAAATGTTAGCTTCAGTAGTTTGTGAAAATGAATTTGAGGAACAAATCTGAAAATCTGACTTTGCTTGTCTTTTATGACTTGCCTAACTTAGTGATGTGACTGAACACCAGTTTGCTAATGCCTTTTTTCCTTGTTGTTACCTTATATTTTTATTCTGGTTTCATATGTAAAAGATAGATTTGTACTGAGCTACAACAAAGAACACATGAGTGAGTTTTTCAAGTTATAAGTCTTATAATAGAACTTAAATTTTCATAAAATCCTTAAATATGAAAGAAAAGTAATATAAACATCCTTATTTTCTAATAATGAGTATCTTCTTGTTCTTGAGCCATCATTTCTTCATATGAAGAAACTTGTGATAGTATCATAAAGAAACCCAAATGAACAGCTTTTACATAACTATTCAGTTTAAGGAGAGGATACAGTGGAGGGGTTTATGCTCACAGACCTTCTTCCTTCCCTCCTTGCTCAGAGAGTGTCTGGATGGAGAGGAAATCTTGGGTATTTTTTTGACTATGAATTAAATTTCCATTGTTTTAGATGTCTCACCATGATCTCATAACATCAGTTGCAGTTAAGTTTTATTTTCCAGGAAATTGGGCATCATGACCTGGTGTCCACTGAAGTGTGGCTGGTCCCATCTGATTTTTCAAGTATTGTTCTAGAGCCCGGTGCTAATGACTATAGACCTGGCCATTGCCCATAGTCAAGAGTTTCCAGAAAAGGGATGCCCTTTTCTTTAGCCCAGGCCTCTTGAAATCCACCAACATTCTCAGAACTTCTATATATTATGTGTGTGCGTGTGTGTGTGTGTGTGTAGCCATTGGTGTCCATTGTCTTGGACACCAATTTTGAGTACATATTTCGTACTTCAGACTGGACTGTGCCAGATCGCTGAGGATGCTACCATGTTTATTCATCTAGATAGCCTCTTGAGTCGTTAATTATGGTGTTGTGTTGTGGGGACCATAGCACCTGGTAACAGTGGGGTGTCTCTGAGGGCATTGTGGCTTGCCAAGACTACACAGGAGAAAGCAGGGAATTTCCCCAAGATGATCAGTTTCTCTAATCAACCTGAGTTGATTCAATATACCTAAATCTATTTGTATGTCAGTTACTTTATCTGCTCTTTGTTCTGATATCATGGACTATCATCTAAACTTTGTTTCTTGATAGATAAAAACTCTCCTTTGATTGCTTCAAGAGAAAACTTTTACTCTCTCTTTTGAAAGTCTGCTTAGCTATGATTTTTGTAGTTCAGTTTGAAGTTCAAAGTTCAGTAATGAACTTTTAGTCCTAGAGGTTCCCTCATGGTCTTCCCTAAAATAATTCTTAAAGAATGAAAAACAACAAGAAAGTAATTTAATTTCCAAGAAGGGAAAATGCATTGAAAATATTTAAAAACTTTGGGCCTTCTTAGTTGCACTCTTATTTGGTGAAATATCCAGCAAGGAAGTGATGATTGAAAGATAAATATGACATTTTTCAAGGTCATTAAGAACCAGGACAAGACATTAGGATAGAACAATGATTTGAAGCAAGGAAATGTGAGTTTAGGAACCACTGTAATTGAAGAGGATCTTTGTCATAATATTGATAAATTGTAGTTTTTATTTCAAACATTTGTCACTATAGTACTATTCTAAGTCAAAATTTTCACACCCAATTTCATTCCCACTCAAAATTTTTACTAATTTTAAAATTAAAAAGCAGTGAAAGTAGTAAAAATTTTAAAGTGGTGAAAATCACTGTAGGAAGTCTGCAACTGAGTATAATCTATAAGCCCTTATTGCTATAGATTTTGAGGTCTGATCAGTTGTATTTTTGGTTTGCTTTTAAATAACCTGTACCTAAAGAATAGGATAAAAAGGGACACACACCATTTAAAGAATATATGTATATATTTGATAGACCCTAGATTTATATATGACCTTTGGAGAAGATTAGTACCTTTATAGAATACCCCTTTACATCAAATGTTGCAGCATTATTTATAGCAGTACCAAATTGAATCCGTATAAACATTTTGAACATTTTGACCAGTGACCCTTCCATCTGGTTACCCACTGCATTTCATTCATCCCTTTCTTCAGCCAAGGTATTGGTGACATTGAATGTGAAACTGAACCCTAATTTGCTCAGAAAGCTAAGTGCCCTTTCACAGCATTTCATACCAATGTTATGTTACAAAGTTGTAATGTCAGCTACATTTTGGCCAAAACCAGATACATGAGACATACACTATTAATAGAAAATTCTTAAGTGATATTTGATAAATGGAGACAGCTTAATTGAGATAAAGGGGCTTTTGCTTCTCTTAGTGAGAAGCTACTTCTGTTAATATGTTGAAAGAGAGGAAGATGCAAATATAAATTTAAAAACTTTCCAAGGCATATTGCTAAAGATAGGTGGGTTTGAGGATGAGGAAAAAAAGCAAGCAATAGGCATAGTTCATGCTTTGATTATTTCATGATAATATTAAGAAACTACTAATAATTGATACCTAAAATTCTAAAAATAAAATAGTGTATCCAAAAAAGATATACTTCTATTAACTAGATATTCACAAAGAAGCTGGATTTTCTTTTGTCCATAAAAGAAAATCCTAACTGTATAGCATCTTGTGTGTTTGATTATTGATTTCTTGCATTTTCACCCAGTGTTCTTTTAGTTGCAAGCAACTAATGCATGTGAACTAGATCAAATAACAGAGAATATTAATTATAGTGTTAAAGGACCTCATAAAATCCAAGGATAGGAGTGAAAGGATTAGCTGACTCAGAACCAGCAGAATGAGCCAGTTCAGGCTGGGAGCTGAGCTGCATGAACAGTCTCTCTGGGACTGCATGAATATTATCTCACCTTCTTTTTTATGTCTGCTCTATCCTCCTTTCTCTACAAGTTGGCTTAGTCAGCAGTTGGCACAAGTCTGAAAATATCTACCCCAGAACCTAAAGATACAAACTCTTCCAGCTATGAAATCTATAGCTCGCTAGTAACAATCTCTCAACCTCTAATGTGATTGGATTAACTCCTCTGTTAAAGCCAGACCACCCAAGTCATAAAGTCTGTCCAGCCAATGTCGTGGCTGCATTTATTTCAGAAGACTATTTTTATCCAATTAACTGTGACCAAAGGTTGTGGTTGGGGAGACAGGCTTACCTTAAAGATAATGCTGACCATTTCGAAAACTGAGCAACACAGTTCCTAGGAAATGTGTCTATTATGTTTATTTTCTTAATTAACATTTATAAATCTGTTATTTCCAGAAGTGATATCATAAACCTGGGAGTTGATCTCTGAGTTGCTTTCTAATTTTCAGATTTTGTTGTTCTTATTATTTCTTACCAAATTTGTTATTATCGTAGCCCTTAAAATCACCTCCTTGCCTCCAGTCTTGGTCCATTTCAGTCTTACTCCTCCTGTGTCATTCTCTTTAAAAAAAACAAAAAACAAAAAAAGCCCTTCAAAACCGCCCCCAGCACCCTTTGGAAGAAATCTTCCCTTTCATATCCTATAAGATATGTGGGAATGAAGACCCTCTTCCTTCCTATCTCATATCTTGCCATATCCTCACATGCCAATATGTCAATCATCTGATCACTTGCTGGTTGCCAATTATTATCTTCTTCATCATTTGTTTGTTTTTTGTTTTTCTGAAGTTTGACTGATCGAGTCATAACCTAGGGAACTCATTGTTCAGAATTCCATCCAAACATTAACTTATTGTGAAAGTCTCTGATTCTTTGATGTTGCATTTTTTCCCCTTTTCTGTAATGTCATGGTATACTCTACTTACACTATCATCATATTTCTTCTCTAGTTTTGTTATCTTTTATCTTTGTGAGAGTTGGACTATAAAGAATGCTGAGTGCTGAAGAATTGATGCTATTAAACTGTGGTGTTGGAGACTATTGAGAGTCCCTTGGACTGCAGGGAGATCCAACCAGTCCATCCTAAAGGAGATCAGTCCCGAATATTCATTGGAAGGACTGATGCTGAAGCAGAAACTCCAATACTTTGGCCACCTGATGCAAAGAACCAACTCATTGGAAAAGACCCTGATGCTGGGGAAGAATGAAGACAGGAGGAGAAGGCAATGACAGAGGATGAGATGGTTGGATGGCATCACCGACGCAGTGGACATGAGTTTGAGTAGGTTCTGGGAGTTGGTGATGGACAGGGAAGCCTGGTGTGCTGCAGTCCATGGGGGTCACCAAGAGTTGGACATGACTGAGCAACTGAACTGAACTGAACTAAGAGCCTTGCTGAATCCCAGGCTCATGGTAACTAATTACTTAATTACTCAACAGGCATTTTTCAATGAATAAATGCTATAATACTGTTTATGCCAGTTTGATTTGCTGGCATTGTTTCCATTTCCTAAATATTAGAAAAATGAAAAATTTCCCTTGAGAAAGGTGAATGATAAAGTAGAATAATAATATTCTGTTTATATTTTTACTTACAAAGAATTGTAACTTTTGCACCTTAGATTTCTCACCAATAAAATAAAGAACAAGGAATAAATGCTCTCTAGTAAGTTTTCAACACTAAAACATTGGCATTATAGAAAAATACTTACTTGCTTAGGGTTTAGTACTAACATCAGTGGTTTTTTTTTTTTAATCACAATTATTGCTATGGTAATCTCTTGTTATCTCTAATTTTCTTGAAGAGATCTCTAGTCTTTCCCATTCTGTTGTTTTCTTCTATTTTTTTGCATTGATCACTGAGGAAGGCTTTCTTAACTCTGCATTCAAATGGGTATATCTTTCCTTTTCTCCTTTGCCTTTCGCTTCTCTTCTTTTCACATCTCTTTGTAAGACCTCCTCAGACAACCATTTTGCCTTTTTACATTTCATTTTTTTGGGGATGGTCTTGATCCCTGCCTCCTGTACAATGTCATAAACCTCCGTCCATAGTTCTTTAGGCACTCTGCCTATCAGATCTAAACCCTGAATCTATTTCTCACTTCCACTGTATAATTGTAAGGGATTTGATTTAGGTCATATCTAAATGGCCTAGTGGTTTTCCCTATTTTCTTCAATTTAAGTCTGAATTTGGCAGTAAGGAGTTCATGATATGAGCCAGAGTCAGCTTGTGGTCTTGTTTTTGCTAAATGTATAGAACTTCTCCATCCTCCATCTTTGGCTGCAAAGAATATAATCAATCTGATTTTGGTGTTGACCATCTGGTGATGTCCATGTGTAGAGTTTTCTCTTGTGTTGTTGGAAGAGGGTGTTTGCTATGACCAGTGTGTTCTCTTGGCAAAACTCTGTTAGCCTTTGCCCTGCTTCATTCTGTACTCCAAGGCCAAATTTGCCTGTTGCCCCAGGTATTTCTTGACTTCCTACTTTTGCATCCAGTACCCTGTAATGAAAAGGACATCTTTTTGGGGTGTTAGTTCTAGAAGATCTTGTAGGTCTTTATAGAACCATTCATCTTCCTCAGCATTACTGGTTGGGCCATAGACTTGGATTACCATGATACTGAATGGTTTGTCTTGGAAACGAATAGAGATCATTCTGTCATTTTTGAGATTACATCCAAGTACTGCATTTTGGAATCTTTTGTTGACTATGATGGCTACTCCATTTCTTCTAACTTATTTAACTTATATATAACTTATTTAAGCTTATTTAACTTATATGCAGAGTACATCATGGGAATTGCTGGACTGGATGGAGCACAAGCTGGAATCAAGATTGCCGGGAGAAATATCAATAACCTCAGATGTGCAGATGACACCTCCTTATGGCAGAAAGTGAAGAAGAACTATAAAGCCTCTTGATGAAAGTGAAAGAGGAGAGTGAAAAAGTTTGCTTAAAACTCAACATTCAGAAAACTAAGATCATGGCATCTGGTCCCATCAGTTATGGCAAATAGATGGGGAAACAGGGAAAACAGTGACAGACTTTATTTTGGGGGGCTCCAAAATCACTGCAGATGGTGACTGCAGCCGTGAAATTAAAAGACGCTTCCTCCTTGAAAGGAAAGTTATGACCAACCTGGACAGCATATTAGAAAGCAGAGGCATTACTTTGCCAGCAAAGACCTGTCTAGTCAAGGCTATGGTTTTTCCAGTGGTCATGTATGGATGTGAGAGTTGGACTATAAAGAAAGCTGACTGCTGAAGAATTGATGCGTTTGAGCTGTGGTGCTGGAAAAGACTCTTGAGTCCCTTGGACTGCAAGGAGATCCAACCAGTCCATCTTAATGGAGGTCAGTCCTGAATGTTCATCGGAAAGACTGATGCTGAAGCTGAAACTCCAAACTTTGGCCACATGATGCCGAAAACTGACTCATTTGAAAAGACTGATGCTGGGAAAGATTGAAGGCAGGAGGAAAAGGGGATGACAGAGGATGAGATGATTGGATGGCATCACCGACTCAATGGACATGAATTTGAGTAAACTCGGGGAGTTGGTGATGAACAGGGAAGCCTGGCGTGCTGCGATTCATGGGGTCGCAAAGAGTCGGACAGGACTGAATGACTGAACTAAACTGAACTGAAATCAGAGTTATGTGTTGACAGTTGCACTCTAGGCTTATGACCAAACTGATACAAATGAATTTGAAGTGTATTAAAACAAAGAACCAGAACAACAGATATAAGTCTCAGGTATATTTCTGCTGCCTTGACTTCCACAGAGCCGTACATAACATGCATATCCAGCCTCACACTTCACATCTCTACTGAGATGTCTAAGTATATACCTCAGACATCCTCAAAGGAGGATTTTCCACCTCAAGCCTTGTGTATCTCTAGCCAGCTCCAATTCAATAAATAACACTGTCTCTTTCAGATTCTCCCAAAACTATAGGATTCATTTTTTTCCTTTTTAGGATTCATTCTTGATCTCACCCTTTTGCTTGTGTATACTTCATCGCCCATCTCAGTGGAAGTCAGCACATTCTGTCAACTTTACCCGATGTCATACATCCACATACTCTAATTCCCTCCAGCGTAAGACAATGTCAACTCTTCACTGAAACAGGATAGCCTTTCAGCAGGCCTTCCATGCTTCCATTTTGTCTCCCCACCATAGCAACCAAGGTGGTCTCTTAAAATACGTATCAAGTCTCCTGTCTTCCATACTTAAACCCTCTAAGGTTTTCCAGGGTACCTGGTAAAAAGAATTCTTCACATCCTGACTCTGGCCTGCATAGTCCTCCCCTGCTATGCTCATTCATGGTAGGCGTGCTCTGCCCCCAGATTTTTGACTCACTCATAAATGGCACCTCCTTACCACTGGTTCCCCTGGTCAAGAGTTCAATTCATGTTTCTCTCAGTATACTGTGATCCACTCTCTTTTAATATCCAGTACTATGTAAAATAATATGCATTATGATTATTGATTTTTTTTGTTTCATTCCCACTCTTCACAAATATCTAGAGAGACATGTAGAAAATATTTATTAGATGATTATTTTAAGAATTAGTATTCATTGGTTTATAGTTATATCTGTCATTTATAAACCTTAAATTTTATTTGGAAATCATATTTTTCTGCTCATAATTCTAGCAAATTTTAGCATTCACCTTTACAGAGCTTTGTTAAATTTATATGTTGTCATTGACAAGCTTAGTACCTTTTTATATTTTGTTCCACATTTGTATAGTGAATACCTTGATTTCCCTTTAATGGTTTAAATTGCTTGAAAGATAACATAAAGATAACATAAGATAAATTGCTTAAATTACACTTTAATAAGTATAATATATGCAAGTCTAAATTTCCTTAAATATTTTAATATTGCAAACTTAGTAAATATTTTACTTAAAATAACTGTTCTAACTGACATAGAACGAGAAATAACCTTGGTCACCATTGTAACTAGAACAATCTTGTTACATAGATAATGTCTCTCTGTCTACTTCTATCTCCCTCTTCCTCTCTCATCTCCATCTATACACCTATAACTGGAATAAATATACAGATTATATTCTTCCTAGAGGTTAGTCCTTCTTGGTGGACTATTGGATTGGGATTTAGCACTCTCATTTGACCTCCCTTTTTTTCTCTCTTCTCCCCCAACCCTTTCTTTTTTTGTTTTTTAATGCCTTACTTATTATTTTAGAATCATAAAATAAAACATTAAGAATATTATATTGAAAATAGGGAAATGTAATTTTGGAGAAATTAAGATCTTAGTTCATCATTTGATCCTGGAAAGGAAAATAAGATATTAGCATTAGGGTCAGAAGTCTTCTTTGACTGTCTGGAGAAATCTATAACAACCTCATTTTTATATTTTGTTTCTTAAACCTTTATTTAATACACAGAAATGTTTTCTTTGTTAATAATGTTCATTAAAATGAAAATAATTCTCATTTTGGTGGTCAGTTTTTTTTTTTTTTTCTCTCTCTGACACATTGACTCTGCTAGTCTGTGCCTTCCTTGTTTTCAGATGAGTTGTTCTTTGTGCCAAGAAGAAAATAATTTCCCGAATGAGTTATAAATGAAAATGATTTCTTGAATGTCTTCTTTTAAAACTGGAACTCTTCCTGCAATGCTTTAATTTTAGAAGTAATCCAAAATCGGAATATGACCCATTTTACTGATATTGAAAAATACCACTATTGTTTCTTTTCATAGCTATGGTTATATAAAGTATGTTTTTTATACTCATTGGTTTCTGTGTAATTTTAGAGTGCACAATGACTGATTTATGTGTAAAATATAATTTCATGCTACTGACTCTGTTGTGTGGGTAAGCTCCGCAGTCCCATGAATCTGAGAAAGGTAAAACTTGGCTTTAGTGCACTTCCTCTGCTGCTGATTATAGAGATAATTATTCTGACGTTGCTGTGGAAGTACTTTTAATCATGCTTTTGGTAGCTGTGTTGCTGTATAATATTTCTGCTTACTTATTTGCAAATTTGTGAACTTAAATTGTATTTTGTGGGCACAGACAGTTATAAGTCACTGCTGCTTGGGCCTGAACACATAAGTACCCAGTAATTTGAATGGAATGCAGATTCCTCTCATTGTCAGGAGCTCATTTTTATTTCACCCTGCAGAAGTTATATTTGACTGCTTCCACTGATTAAAAAAAGCTCTGTTTAAAATAAGTTCTGGCTCTAGAATATATGAAGTATGTATGAAAATAGCTGATGTTTTATCTAGTTCTGCTCTTTCATTTTACCTACTCTTTTGTAGAATCTGAATTCCTGTTACCTATACCATTTTTTGACGTCTTAATCCTTAATCAGCCTGTGTGTTTTAGACTGTACCCTGACATCGTCTGTCTACCGATAGTGGCTTCCCTAATTCTTGCTTACTTGATCATTTATTCTCTCTCATTTATTCAGCAAAAATTATTGTGTGTCTACAAATTGCCAGGCATTGTTCTAGGACCTGTGATACTGAAATGAAAAAACAATAGAAGCCTCTTTTATGGAGCCTACATTCTAGTGGGAGTGAATGGTGATGATGATAAATATATAAATAAAATATAGAGAATATCAGATGGTCATTAAGCACTAAAGAGAATGGTAAAGCAGGGATGCTGGAGGTATTGTGTAAGGCTAATCTGAGAATGTTGCATTTGGACATGAAGGCAAATGAGGTGAGGAGATGTGTGAGTGTGTGTGGGGGGGGTCACTGGGTACCTTGTCAAACATAAGTTTTGGTCAAGAGGATTTAAGAGGGAATAGAAAGAGTGTAGGTAAATACCATGAGTAGAGACAATTTTTTTTTTTTGAGACAATTTTTTAAAAGAATTTTATTCTAAAGGAAAGTAGAAAAATGGTAGGAGTAGTTAGTAGGTAGGAGGAGACAGAAGGATAAATAAAGCATCTTTTAGGACGGAAATGATCCAGTGAAAAGGGACAAGTAATGATGCATCAGATGCATAATTCTGGTTAATTAGTCTGTTTTCATGTAGTACTGACACCTATTAAGTTTAAATATTGATTATCCCAGTTCCTATATTATGGTTAAAAAATAGATCAAGACTCAAACACTTTGACCATATAATTTCCATGTGTTTTCTTATAAAACTAGCAGAATTTCCCATCATTTTTGCTATTAGATCAATGCCTTGGTTTTAATCAAAGGCTAATTTAAATTCTCGTGGAGAGAAATTATTTAGTTTAACCATTAAGTCATACTCCCATCTAGAAGCATAAGTAAAATTTTATTATTGGAATTCAAAAATATGAATAACTATATCATTTAAAACAGACATAAATCATGTGTAGCCTAAACTTATGCAGAACCACTTGAGTATGAGGAGCTAGAGATAAACACTATCAAGAAATTAAGCATATTAAATATTTTAAAATATCTGATATTTATTATTTCTAGTTATGTAGCAACATAAAGCTAAGAAATGCATTATTTTCTGTTTACATTATCATATGAGGAATGTATTAACATGTCAAAATTATCAATTCATCTATTTGACATTCAATAAACAACTGGTCAAATGACTAAAAGTTTATATCAAGCCCTAAGTATATAATTTAAGAAACTATGTTAAAGCAACGAAATCTCATCTAAAACTAGTTTTAAACCATGAAGAGATTTACCAGTAACTCATCCAAAAATAAGGTAGGATTCAGCACTAGCTGGTACAAGGCTTCAACTATGTCATCAAGAACACAGTTTCATGTTTCTCTGCTCAGCCCTCCAGAAATGTCATCACCATCCCCAAACAGGCAAAACTCAGAGCCAAACATTACCTTCCATTAGCAAGCAGGACCACAGGAATATTTATTGACGTCTAGTGAAGACAAGACACTTTCCGTTTCCAGGATTCCAAGTAAGAGATTCAGTAAGGGTACATCCCTAGGATAGTGTCTGAGAACAGAGAAAAGAAAATTCTGGTTATCTCAAGTCAAAAACATACTCTGAAATTAGGAGATTAATTAGCTTTTCCCAGGCTACCGGGGATGCATGTAGGAGGGAGAAATAACTGTTCTAAAATCTGGATATTTAGAAAGAAGAAAAGGACACAGCAATATCCACTACTGAGACCTAGATTTTATTAGAATGTCTTGATTTTTAAATTTTATCTCTTTTACTAATGACTAGATTTCTTAGACATATGTTATTTAATTCAGCAAGAAAATATTTACTGATTTATTAAGTTTTATAGATGAAATGTGCTTCCCACCTTCAAGGAACGTAGAGTCTCACCATGAAGAAAGGCATGAATGTGCCATACTTAGAGTATGTTAAGTGTTCCTCGGTGTTGAATAATACATTACCACAAACATAGCATCTTAAAACTGGATATAGAGACAGCATCACTGGGGCCATGGTTTAGCAGCTATTGATGGGTCAGTATGGGTTTAGCAAGACAAGAGATTTGGGTGGAAAAATTCAGGCTAACTTGCTGAAGTTAGTAGAAAATTTTTATTTTTCAAAATCCTTCACACTATAGAGTCAAGTTCTAGTTTCTTAGGTAACACAGAGTACAGATCCACCTTCAGACAGTGGAAGGAAAGGCCAGGAAGGAATCCCTTGTAAGTAGAGCTTAACAGCAGTTTCAAGAGGGATGCCAATGAGAAAAAGGATGCAGAATTCAAGAACTGCAATAATTCAAATGTTCAAATGACAAGAATGCGTAAAGCAGTTTACACAAGTGTCTGTGAATGTGGGTGGCAGAAGAGATGGAAGGTAAAGAACAATTACTTATGTTGAAATAAATTTAATAATAAAAGCTGGAAGCTAGGTTTTGGAAAGGGTCGACCACATAAAGACTAAAACTTCTCACATTGCTGAACATATAGAAGGTAGTCAAGTCTAAGATGTGATTCTTATGCAAGTCTCAATGAATAAAGAACTGTTTTTAACATCGAAAATGCCAGCAAATTGTGCCTGTTGTATGTGAAGCATAGGATACTGAGAGATTTAGCAAAATTGGTTTCCTTTCCTTCCAAGCACTTGACTATAGTATTATGTCCCTTCTTCCCTTGTTCTCAAGAGCAGCCAACTGACAGATTTATGGCCAATGAATTAGTGGCCACAAAAGCAAACACCAGTTTCTGGCCTATTAAATCCCATGTAATCTTCTGACAGGTGGGTCTTGATTCCCCAAGCAAACTAGAAGCAACATGTTAAAAACCGCAGAACCTCCATCACCCTGGGTCCTTGATAGAGGACATGGAGTGAAGTTGCCAGCCCACTAATTAGAAAATGCTTCTATTGAGATTTAAGGCTTTCTCTGCTCCAGGAATTGGTGATGGACAGGGAAGCCTGGCGTGCTGCCGTCCACGGGGTCACAAAGAGTCGGACACGACTGAGTGACTGACTGTTATAGGAGCTACCATTCCCTTAACTGATAGGGAATACTGTCCCTACAAGTGAGGGACTGGGAGAGTGATGCCTTCTAGAGAAAGCTGGGCTTCAGTAAGGGCAGGCAATTGGAAAGGTATTTTGTAAGGAAAGCAAATAGAGTTATTATTGTGGAAAAAGGGCTTCTAAGGAAAAAGTCGGATGGGAGGGAAATAAAGTGGGGTGAAATAAAGAACTGATGTAGGTTTTGCAGTGACATGTAGGATGGACTGTCCTACTGAACTAGCAGGAGCTTGGAGGTAGAAAGCTTGCGTGACTTCTGAGTCAGAAGCACTTCTGTGTGTACTGAGACATGTAGAACGATTGACTCAAGTTTTTATATCTAAAGTTTTCTCTATGAGAATTGTTAAAACATTTTTTTAGAGAGCTAATTTTCAGATGGCTTCCCAGGTGGCTCAGTGGTAAAGATTCGTGGGTTCAGTCCCTGGGTCAGAAAGCTCCCCTGGAGGAGGAAACAGCAACTCACTTGGCTGTCCTTGCCTGGAGAATCCCATGGGCAGAGGAACCTGGTAGCTACAGTCCGTAGGATTGCAAAGAGTCAGACACAGATGAGAGACTTAACAGGCATGCAATCTTCAGATAGGAATGATAGTCAGTTTTAATGTATCATACCTTCTGAACATAAAGACACATAGAGTTACATCAGATTTTGCCTATATTGTATTTTATGTATAGAATCCACAGTAGAGAGTCAATGCATATTTCTTGGATGAAGTTAAATGTATACCTATGAGAATACATATCCATTTCAGAGGGAGATGTAGGCAGTGGAATCAAAGGAAAAATATAACCTGCAATAGATTATTTTGAAGCAGTGAAATAGCTAGCTTTAAATATTTTGAATAATGGATATTTGCAGCCCAGTTCACATTTCTTATATATTCAAATCTACAGATTTAATATTTTCAAAAAGTCATGATGGATCAAATATCTGTAAGAAACAATATTTTTAGTGTTTTCCTTAATGCATGACAATTATTCCCTTAGAGAAATGTATTCTCTTATTATGTTTGGGTGGAATAAGAACCACTGCAAAAATCAGTTCTTGCTGTTGCCTTTACATATTAATAACAATCTATAGTGTAAATTTTATGTTATAAAATCAAGCAGTCCTGGATATAATTTATCTTCTTCATAAGATAAAAAATTGATAAACATATAAAATGTGAAACACTTTTAACAAAATCTGTTAACATTTAAAATTTTTCATTTGGGTGCCTTGTCACTACTTAAAATACTTCAGTTAAGAAAATAGCCATATTGAGTGCTTATTGATACATACATTGCTCTTGCTCTTGTGGATCATACATTGCAGAAGCTTGCAATATATTGGTTCCTTTCCAAGAATTCATGATTAGTAAAGATTAAAATAAACCTCCATTCACTCAATTAGATGATTAATATCTCAAATTACCACTCACCAGAGTTACTGTATTAAGCAGTATTTATTAAGGACTATTATCTAGGGTATGCAGAAGTCTCAAAACTTACTTTGATCTTTTGTTAATGATCATCAGGCCCCATTTTCCTTCATGTGGCTCCTTAAATTTGTAAGGGTCAGCAAAACATCACTTTCCATTAACTAATCATTTATTTATACTCTAGCAGTCCATCTATGAATATTTAGCACCGTCATTACTTAAAAAAAATATATATATACTCTAGTTTTTGGATTTATGTCATTCTCTAACATAAACACAAAGTAGGGCAGCATATAACAAAAGGATTTTCTGCTGTTACCTTTTATGACACTTAGAGAATTTGACGCTGACCCATCTCGGCTCCCTCCTGAAAAGCCCTGTGTGCCGCGCTCAGTCGCCTTAGTCCTGCCTGACTCTCTGTGACCCCGTGGACTGTAGCCCGCCAGGTTTTTCTGTCCATGGGATTCTCCAGGCAAGAGTACTGGAGTGGGTTGCCATGTCCTCCTCCAGGGGATCTTCCTGACCCAGGGATTGAACTTGCAGCTCCTGCGTCTGTCTCCTACACTGCAGGGGATTCTTTTACCACTCAGCCACTGCTACAGGGGGAAGACCCAAAAGCACTACACTGGCTGCTCATTGTGCATGCAATAGAATGCAGATTCCCTCTCTGGGCCACCAGACGCCGCATGGTGTGAATGCTGACCACCTACTATCCCTCTTCCTTCCATACACTTACTGTCATCCCCTCTGTTCCAACATACTAACTTAGAATATGCTATGCTTTTCCCACCAGAAAAACAGGAAAGCATCCTGACCCCCTTCCTCACAGCTATTCTCTTAATTGAGTGCTTCTTATCTTTCAGATCTCAGACAGTTTTTTCTGTCTTGCTATGTGTTATCCTGCCAAACTTGTCAAAGTACCTGGCACGTAGTGGGTAATCAAAAAATATTCGTGGAAGGAAGGAAAGAAAGAAATCAGAAAGGAAAAGGGGAAGAAAGCAGCAGTTGCCTTTTGTACTGTGAGAGGTTACAAAATACATAAAATCAGATAATTCCATTCTTTAAATAACCCATCATAAATGTTATTATGATAATCTCTAAATAGCATTTTTTTGTGATATGCTTCTACAGCTAAAGATTGTGTAGGTTTTAGGAACATGCTAATTACAAAAGGACTTGAACTTCATGCAGTTTTACATACTATAGATCTCTGGAAGGTTCACTAGAGTAATGAAAGCAACATCACTGTCAGCAATCAAAGTTAGGTGCATGTAAGTGTACAAATATAGGGTCTCCTTTTGCATGCTTATGTAATGTGAGCCTCTATAATTAGGTAATCAGTTTAAGTAGTTTCCACTAATTTAATTTTCTTCTTCATTTCCTATTAACAGATTGTCATGGTTGACTTACCTGATGTAATTAATAGCTTGGGAACTACATTATGACTGATGAAAGGCATCATTAAAATGAATCTTTAAATATTTTAAGCTATTTAATTTCCTTTCTCAAAGACAAATTGAAGAGAGTAGAATCAACTTGAAAAGAATAAGAGTTTCAGTACAACATTAATATAACTATAGTTATTTTAATTGACCAATCCGAGAATCCATTCATTTAGTTATCTCACATATTTTTAATCTTTAGAAGTTGTATTGTTACATTGTGTGCTTAGTCACTCAGTCGTGTCCGACTCTTTGTGACCCCGTGGACTGTAGCCCGCCAGGCTCCTCAGTCCATAGGGAGTCCAGGCAAGATATTGGAGTGGGTTGCTATGCCCTCCTCCAGGGGATCTTCCCAACCCAGGGATTGAGCCCAGGTCTCCTGCATTGCAGGCAGATTCTTTACCATCTGAGCCATCAGGGAAGCCCATGAATACTGGAATGGGTAGCCTATCCCTTTCTAGGTGATCTTCCCAACCCAGGAATCGAACCAGGGTCCTCTGTATTACAGGAGTATTCTTTTCCAGCTAAGCTACCAGACAAGCCCATTGTTACTTGAGTTGAAGTAATTATCATTAAAAAGGTGGGAAATTTTATAAGGGAAAATAAAAGAGGAAAATTTAAAAATTTTATATTTTGAAGATTTCAATTTTATATGAAATTTTAAATTTCATAAACTATAAATAAAAGATCAAGATAACTTTGTATTTCTTAAGTATTATTGACTTTACAAAATGGTCTTTTCCACTTACCTTTAATGGATATACCAAATAGAATTGTAAGGGCTTACTTCATCTTAGAATTGCAATTCTTTGTGACTTATTTATTCAAAAAAGCATTTGAGCACTTACAGTCTGACAGCCACTATTCTAGTTAAATTAAAGAATTATTATAAGATAACTATGTCATTTATTTACTCAGAAAATATTATTTGAGTTCTTATTACATGCCAGACTTTACAGTACAGTCTGGAGCAGCAGCAGTGAATAAAACAGTCTTTGGCCTCGTGGCAATTGGAGTCAAGTGAAAAAAGAAGCAGATAGATAGATAGATGGCTACACAAGTGTTAGGGAAAATTATACATCAGGAAAAGTGATTTAGAAAGTGCTAGAGAAGACAAGGAGATGCTTGGAAAGATGTAGATGTCTGCACAATTTTAATTATGAGTTACAGTATCTAAGATGGATGTCTAGGGATGTAAGGACTTGAGATAGAATGTAAAGATGATATGCAGTGGATTCAGGTCCTTCTCACTTTGGAGAATTACTGTCTTGGGTATATAAGGGAATAGTTAGAAATCTAGAAGATGGTATATAGAAATGAGAGATATTTAGAATTTAGATTATGATATTAGAGTGTAGCTATTGATGTTAGCAGTGGGCTTCCCTGATAGCTCGGTTGGTAAAGAATCCACCTGCAATGTGGGAGACCTAGTTTCAATCCCTGGGTTGGGAAGATCCCCTGGAGAAGGGAAAGGCTACCCACTCCAGTATTTTGGCTTGGAGAACTCCAAGGACAGTCCACCGGGTTGCAAAGAGCTGGACATGACTGAGTGACTTTCACTCACTTATTGATGTTACCAGGACAAAGCATGGCCTTGAAAGCGGGTGGTAGTGTTGTTTAGTTGCTAAGTCGTGTCCAACTCTGCGACCCCATGAACTGCAGCACACCAGGCTTCCATGTCCTTCACTATCTCCCTGAGTTTGTTCAAATTCATGTCCACTGAGTCAGTGATGCCATCCAACCATCTCATCCTCTGTTCACCCCTTCTCCTCTTGCCCTAAGTCTTTCCTAGCATTAGGTTTTTTTCCCACTGATTCAGTTCTTCGCATCATGTAGCCAAAGTATTGAAGCTTCAGTTTCTTCATCAGACCTTACAATGAATATTTAGGGTTGATTTCCTTTAGGACTGACTGGTTTGATCTCCTTGCAGCCCAAGGGACTTCTCCAGCACCACAGTTTGAAAGCATCAATTCTTTGGTGCTCAGCCTTCTTTATGGTCTAACTCTCACAGCCATACATGATTACTGGGAAAACATAGCTTTGACTACATGGACCTTCATTGGCAAAGTGATGTCTCTGCTTTTTAATATGCTGTCTAGTTTTGTCACAGGTTTTTTTCCCAAGGAGCAAATGTCTTTTAATTTCATGGCTGTAGTCACTGTCTACAGTGATTTGGAGTTCAAGAAAATGAAATCTGTCACTATTTCTATTTTTTCCCCATCTATTTGACATGAAGTGATGGGACCAGATGCCATGATCTTCGTTTTCTGAATGTTGAGCTTTAAGCCAACTTTTTCACTGTCCTCTTTCACCTTCATCAAGGGGCTCTTTGGTTCCTCTTCATTTTCTGCCATTAAAGTGGTTCTTCTACATATCTGAGGTTATTGATATTTTGCCTGGTAATTTTGATTCCAGCTTGTGTTTCATGCAGCCCAGCACTTTGCATGATGTACTCTGCATATAAGTTAAATAAGCAGGATGACAATATACAGCCTAGATTCACTACTCTCCCAATTTGGAACCAGTCATTTGTTCTGTGTCCAGTTCTAAGTGTTGCTTCTTGTCCTGCATACAAGTTTCTTGGGAGGCAGGTAAGGTGGTTTGTTGTTCCCATCTCTTTAAGTATGTTCCACATTTTGTTGTGATCCACACAGTCAAAGGCCTTGGTGTAGTCAATGAAGCAGAAGTAGATTTTTTTGGAATTCCATTACCTTTTCTATCATCAAAAATGGGTGACTAAGGTACAATTGAGGATCAAATCATTGAAAATAGGTCAAGATTCTTTTGTATGCATCAAAATTTCTGATTGGAAAAAAATGATTTTGAGCCAGATGTTAAAGTATTTAATATATGATAGAAAGTAATTAAATCACATCTTTAAATTACTACACAAAGAAGTGTGGCTGGCAGTGTAGCCTAAGAGTTGGGTTTCAAAACTGGAGGCTTTTAGGAAGGAAACAGTTTGAAAGTAGCAATGAAGAGTAAGAACTGCTATACAAGAAATTTCATTGTGCACCTAAGTTGCTTCCATATCAAACCGACAATGCTAGTTTATCTGGTGGTATGGTAGATTGGTGCTCAACACCATCCTACTTCTAATGGGTCTTGATAACTAGCAGAAGGCAGACAGCTACAACCTACATTTTCAAGATTCTCTTGCAGTCAGAGCTCCTAATGTGATTTGATTCAGGTTCTGTCAATGTTATGATCTCTCTCTGTGGCTTCTGTCCTATCAGCTGAAATGCACAGCAGAGAGGAATGTAGGACTTATTTCTGGGGCGGAGTTAGAAAAGGTCTCAGCATCCTGTTCGGCCCCTTGTGGATGCTGAGAGGCAGGGCGTGCGCACAGATCTCACTGTGCCAGCTCTAGCAGGCAGGCTGGGCTTCTGGAGCTGCTGCCCCTCTTGTTTTCCTGATCACTGTGTGTTGTCTGAAAGCTGGAGACTTCCTGACTGGGAAAAGAGAGCAGGTCCCCTGGATCCGTGTTCTTTGGGTTTACTTTAGGGTTAGTTACTAAATGTCTAATCTAAAGTTTGTTTATTTAGCCCTCCAAGTGATTCACTTGAAATATGGTCTTTCTAATAGAAGCCTCTTTAATAGCACAATAATCCAGCAGTTAGAAAAATTACACAGAATTTCAATGGTAGTCATACAGAGAGGAGTTAAGGAAAATATTACATGAACGACTTTGTTCAGCTTCTCTTTTGATCACGAAGGCTTCCCTTTGGCTTGGTAGAATGGTAAGAATTTCATGTGTGGCATTATAAATATCTTGAATTATCTAGTTACCTGTGTACTAAATGACATGAGACACATGATCTACATATCCCAGGTGTGTCTTTTTTCTTACTTAACCTTCTAAAATGGTTAACACGAGAATGGGCACATTTACATGAAACAAAACTGCTGCCTTACTTTGCTGGATATTCTTTTACAAGGTGTTACAAACTACAAAATAAATAGAAATTTATTGTCTAACAGTTTTAGATGCTCAAAGTCTGAAATCAAGCTATTGGCAGAATTAATTTCTTCTGAGAGTTATATGGGAGAATCTGATCCACGCTTCTTATTGCCTCAGGGATTCCATGGCTTTAGATAATGTTTTCCCTGTGTCTTCACGTTGTCATTCATCTGTGTCTGTCTACCCAAATTTCCCCTCTACTTATAAGGACAGAAGCATATTGGATTAGGATCCAACCAAATGACCTTATCTTAGTGTGATCATCTGTAGAGATCTTATTTCCAAATAAGGCCACATTTATAGGTACTAGGTATTAGTACTTTAGCATCTTTGAGGGGAACACAATTCATCCCATAACAAAAACCTAGGAAAAATGTAAATATCTGGCAACTGAAAAGGAAATGTATAGTAGAGTTGATAAAGAGATAAGATTGTATGTTATATCTAATTCGCTAATCTCCATAAGAACTCTCAGAAAATATCATCCTTATTTTATTAATGATGAGACTGTCAGGATATTAGTTCTTAATTTGATAAAGGTACCAAGATTATATAAGATGTTGACATTCTGGGTATTTGCATTATTTGACCAAATTTAAGCAAGGAAAAAAAACTATTTGAACTCTAAAGTTCTAAAATTAGTCTATTTGAAACAAATCCAATTCACTTTTCTACTTTTCTACACTGTTCTCCCCAAATATAAATCTACACAAGACTTATAAATCTACTGTAGAAAGCATATTTCCTTGATTTTCACAGTATTCATGGAAAAAATAATGTGAGATGAATAAGATCCTGTATATCTAACTGGGGTAAAGTTTAGAAGTCTTGATGATTTATTGGATGTGTAACAATGAGAAAAAAAAGGTTTTGAATGACTCCCAAGTTTTTTATTTTAATAAAGTTCAGTCATACACTTCTCTGGTAGCTCAGATGGTAAAGCGTCTGCCTGCAATGTGGGAGACCCAGGTTCGATCCATGCATCGGGGAGATCCCCTGGAGAAGGAAATGACAACCCACTCCAGTACTCTTGCCTGGAAAATTCCATGGATGGAGGAGCTTGGTAGGCTACAGTCCAGGGGGTTGCACAGAGTTGGATGTGACTGAACAAGTCACTTTCTCTCTTTTCTCTCTCAGTCATAAAAGCATTCATGTATATATAAAACTGTATTCAAAAAGAGAAGATGCAGAGAAAATAAGTTTTGAGGACATTGACTTTGAGGTGACTGAAACATTCAAGTGATGTAAACTGAGTTCAAATATGAGAATCTGAGCCGATGGAAGAAGCTAATGATAGTCTCTGGAGGCCTGCGCTGAACATCAGAGTAAATGTTGCAAAGCAGCCAATTCTATATATGAGTCAGAAATCAGAAAAATAGATGATGAAACTGACATAATTGTGACAGTGTTGAGATTGTTTTTCCAAAGTAAACAAAGTATGTTGATCAACATAAATAATATCCTTTTGGATTTGTGTATGATTTATAGTCATTAAAGTGTATTTATGCACGTTAGTTGATAACTCCAGATTTCTAAGAAACAACAGGTTTGTCCTCCATGTAAGTTTCCTTTTGATTTACCCTTTGCCAATGATCCAATACATCAAGGGGGTAGGAAAGAGGCAAGTGGCCTTGTTGTAGATTACATTACTGTTGAGTTAGCCTTATCTGTTATTTTTCAAGTGTCAGATACTGCTCATGACACATAAAGTACAACTTTAATTGTCAGTCCACTTTTATAGTGATTTAAAAATACTTAAAAGGAAATGAGTGTTATAAAATTCATGGAGATGTCAGTAATAGGAACATATTATACTTTTTCTCTCATTAAATCCCTTTTAGTTATCATGTATATCATCTCACAGATTAAAGTTAATAGCAGGAAAGAACACTGAAAGAATGCCAAAAAAAAAAAAATACGTAAGAAGAAAAACACAGAATCCACAAGTGATTCTTCTTTATGATAAAAGCATTGGTGACAGCCGAAATACTAGAATGACATAGAATAACAATTTATTTATTTATAAAATAACAATTTATTTCCACAATCTGTTATCAAGGAAAGGACAAGGATTGCAGAAAGGAGAAAACCAAACCATGCAGCATAGTTTAGTATGTTTACTATAAGCAATAGAAATCATATTTACTATTATTGTATAAAAGTGATTATTTTGAATTTCCAACTTTGTCAATAATGTATTGTTTAGTTGCTTCAGAACACTATGATTCCTCCTTAAAGACGTTTTCCCCCCTGATTTCCTGGCCTCGATAAAGTGTTTATTGATATGTGAATAAGTTATGAGAAAGTGCCTGCGTGCGTCCTAAGTCGCTTCAGTTGTGTCCAACTCTTTGCAACCCTATGGACTTTGGCCCACCAGGCTCTTCTGTCCATGGGGATTCTCCAGGCAAGAATACTGCAGTGGGTTGCCATTTCCCAGGGGATCTTCCGAACCTAGGGATTGAACCCAGAGGTCTCTTACGTCTCCTGCATTGGCAGGTGAGTTCTTTACCACTAGCGCCACTTGGGAAGCCCTATGAGAGAGTGCGTGTCTCCGTAAAGATCCTAACTTTGTGAGGGTGAAAATGCTTATTTAAAAAGATACTTCGAAAAGGGTTAAAATAAAGCATCCTCACTTACAAGTAATTCATTTTCTCAGATGATTGCAAAAGATAAGTTACAAGCCTTTATTATTTAGCAATTCAGTATGTGAATTACTGTCATAGGATGTAAAAGTCAAGGCCTTCGTTTTGCTTGTAAATTAGTCTGCCCCCAGGGTAAAAAGAAGGTGATGTATTCTGAATGATAGTAGCAACAGGATTGTACATGTGGGTGGGGCTTAAAGAAAACGAAGAAATTTTCTGAGCAGATCTGCTTATTAGACCAACTCTGTGTATTTAATTTGTGTGGAAGGGTTCAGGGGAGGAATCTGGGCTGGGACAGAAAAGAGCAAGACCAATGAACAAATATAGTTGTTACTTAGATCCTTCTAAGAATTCTATTGAAACAGAACTTAAAGAGATTTTCTGTGTATCCTAACAATTCCAACTCAGTCTGCTCATGTAGTACTGGTTCAGGATGTCTTCAAGAAATAGAAACACAATTTCTCGCATATCACACTTATTTTATTTTTATTGTTTCATTTGTTTATTTTTATAGAGCAGTGTGGTTTAATTGTGGCACAGAAGGGAAAATCATATATAAGATGGGCTGCTAATTTATTGCTATTTAAATGTCACAAATGAGAAGTAAATCTAGATTTTTCTGATCAATTGCTATTAGAAAACTGATATTGAGATCAGTCTACCTATCTATGCTTGGTTAGTCTACATTTATTATGTTATTGATCTATTTCAAATGATATAGCTTTTTTAAAATACATAAATAACTTTTAAAAAGAGAGTGTTAATTTCTTAGTTTGATAAATATATCAGCATTATGTAAGATGTTGATATTAAGAAAATTAGGATGAGGAGTATATGGGAACTATATATTTAGAGCTCTTTGAAAATAAGATAAACTGTCTTTGTTCAAAGATGATGTAATAGTCTCTGGATAAAATCAAAAAGAATCCTAACAAAAACTTCTGGACCTAATAAACAAGGTGATAGGCTAACACACTAAAGTCAATTGCTTTCCTATATACCAACAATGAACAAGAGAAATTTGAGATTAAAAATACAACAACATTCACATTAGCTCCCTGCAAATGAAATGTTTAGGTATTAATGAAATAAAATATATACAAGATCAATATAACAAAAAATACAAAACTGATGAATGAAATCAAATAACTAAATCAATGGAGAAGTATTTTATGTTGATGAAAAGAGGTCTCCTATAAGTCTAAAAGTATTTTGAAATAAACAGTTAAGAAAGCAAACATTGTTTTTTAAAAAAAAACTAAAGTTATAAAAGAAAACTCAGTAAAAACGAAAACACACAATCTCCTTCCTTTAATGACTGTATAGTATTCCTTTGTGTTGATATATAGTACTGCATGTAATCACACGTGAGTAATGGCTGTTGAGTTTCCAGTTTTTTGCTGACAGAAAAAGTAGTGCAGTAAGCTTCCATTTACACACCTTTTAAATAATTTTAATAGTATATGCATGCATGCTCAGTCACTTCAGTCATATCTGACTCTTAACACTCATAGACAATAGCCTGCCAGTCTCTTCTGTCCATTTTTCAGGCAAGAACAATGGATTGGGTTGCCAGGCCCTCTTCTTTAGAATTGTATGGTAGGATAAATTTTTAGAAGCAGAATTAAAGATACCTGCATTTTCAACGTTGATAAATGTTACTAAGTTGTTTTCCAAAGAAATGTGTGACTTACACCTCACTAGTTGAATGTGTGCCTCCTCTGCCTGAATCACGTGATAAATGATATTTGTGACTTTTATCATCTTTTATGTGACAACTATACTATGAGGAAACACTGGCTTCCTTTTATAAATGAGGAAAATGTATATATGGTCATATGGATATTTATTTTCTCTGGCTTACTGACCTGTTGTATTACTTGATATAGCCTCTTTTTCTGCCTTTTACCCAATTTTACAAAACAAGTGTGGTTTAGTTTTTTTAAAAATGCAAGGTATTCATGTTTTTTAATTTATCTCTAAATTTTGATTGTTTTGAGTTAATCTTACCAAGCCCTTGTTTTTCATTGACAGCCACTGACACTGTTTGCCAATAACTCTACGATGGGTTTTATGTATCTATTTAAATGTTAACACTATTCACACATCCCAATAAAAAAATGAACGAGAGTATTAACTTTTTGGTTTCCTTATTTTATGTTTTCCCAAGTCTCCTCTTTGAAGACATTAGGGAATAAGTTAAATGTACTCTCAAATATCATTTTTTTAGTTTTATTAGAAAGTATTAAGGCCTTCCCATTAGCTGTTAGACTATTTTAGGAAAGAAGGCTTAATGGTATTTGAAATATGATAAATGACTTTATCACACACAAGGTTACACATATACTTACGATGGAAAAAAGTCAGATGTTGAAAGCCTGTAACAATAAAGTACTGTATTAGGAAAAGAGGCATGCCAATGAGATGCTCATGAACATAAAGTGTTTCATTTCTAATTTGCAAAGTACCTTGGAAAGCTAGATCCATGTTGAGAGTGCTGTTAGGTTTAACTTGTCTCTTTGGTAAACTTGCCTTAAAGAATTAAAAAAAAAAAATTTCTCTGAAAATTTAAGCCTTTTTTGGTTCTGAAACGGAATACTGTAATTTTTAAACTAATTTAGTATAGCAGCACATCAATGAAATGATTTCATAAATCTCTATCTGGGGCTAAGCTTTGTATTGGGCACTGGAAAAGAGAGTATAACACAGTACTTGACTTTGAACGGGTGCCAGTTAGGGGGAGGACAGTCAAGGAAAGCTGCAGTGATGTGGGAAGCACGCATGGGCTTCCCAGGTGGTACCAGTGGTAGAGAACCCAGCTGGCAGTGCAGGAAATTTAAGAGACACGGGCTTGACGCCTGGGCCGGGAAGATCCCCTGGAGGAGGGCGTGACAAGCCACTCCAGTATTCTTGCTTGGAAAGTCCCATGGACAGAGGAGCCTAGCCGTCTGTGGTCCATAGGGTCACAAAGAGTCGGACAGGACTGAAGTGACTTAGCATGCAGACATGCGAATATGGAAGAAAGACCACAAGTCCAGTGAAAGAAAAGATGGCAGTTTTAAATTTTAAAGAAAGATTGGAGACCCAGAGGAATCAGGTGGAGAGGGAGGTGGGAGGGGGGATCGGGATGGGGAATACATGTAAATCTATGGCTGATTCATATCAATGTATGACAAAACCCACTGAAAAAATAAATAAATAAATAAAGGAAAAAATAAAAAGAAAAAAAAAAGAAAGATTGGAAATCAGGTCAAGGGAAAAGTGTATTCTAAGCTGGGTACAGCATGGCAAAGTCTACAGCGGAGAGAAGTCAGGGAATATAAGTAATGTGGTTTGGCCGAGGGCACCTACTCGTGGCAGATGGGACAGGACAGGTCGGGAGGTGCCAGGCCACCCAGGGTCTCTTGTGTCAGCATGAGGAGCTGAGACTTTGTCACACAAACACTGGGGAGATACTATGGGATAGTAAATGGAGGATGATAAGGCAACATCTACCAAGTATGGAATACACTGTTGGCTAACATGCTGGCATTGATGGACACTATAGGAAACAGAACTGAAAGCAGGCAGTAAACACTGCATCTCGGTAGGCCCTAAGGGCTTCACTTTGCAGTCAGCGCTTTGTATCCCCAGGTTCTGCTTCCCAGGAGTCAACTTGGGGCAGGTCAAAAATACTAAAAGAAAAAATCAGGAAAGTTCTGTAAAGTAAAACTTGAATTTGCCACAGGCTGGAAATGATTTACTGTATTTACATGATATTTATTTGTTATTAGGTATTATAAATCATCTAGAAATGCTTTAAGTATTGGGAGGATATGCCTAGGTTATATTCAAATACTATACGGTTTTATATGTGGGACTTGAGTATCCTCAGATTTTGCTATCTGTGGGGTGCTGGAATGGATTCCTCTCAGATACCAAGAGACAACTGTGCTTCAGTAACTGCAGCACTGATTTGCTTCGTGCTGTATGTTTATGTGCAAAATGCTTTACATGCCTTGTGTCATCTAAACTGCACAAAAATTCTATAGATTGTAACTAGACTCTTTTATTTTTCATGAGCAAATAAAAACACTTTACTACTTGATTTTGCAAAAGAGTGAGACAGGATTTAGCAGCTAAACAACAGGAACTTAATTTTGCAATGCTGAAAGAGAATGCAAGAATATCTGTTTGTGTAGATTTGCTTGGTCTTTCAAGATAAACAATCAATTCAGGAGTTGGAAATGGTAAGATCTTTAAAGGACTTCCTATCAGGTGAAGTGAAGTGAAGTGAAAGTTGCTCAGTCATATCTGACTTTTTGCTACCCCATGGACTGTATGGTCCATGGAATTCTCTGGGCCAGAATATTGGAGTGGGTATCCTTTCCCTTCTCCAGGGGTCTTCCCAACCCAGGAATTGAACCCAGGTCTCCCTGGTCTCCCACATTGCAGGCAGATTCTTTACCAGCTGAGCCACAAGGGAAGCCCAAGAATACTGGAGTGGGTAGCCTATCCCTTCTGCAGTGGATCTTCCCAACCCAGGAATCGAACCCAACCCGAGTCTCCTGCATTGCAGACAGATTCTTTACCAACTGAGCTATGAGGGAAGCGCCCTTACCAGATATCCAACTATAAACATTCATTCATTTGTTAATTTTACTTTTTTCATTGAGCGTTCAGTTCAGTTGCTCAGTCGTGTCCGACTGTTTGCGACCCCATGAACCGTAGCACGCCAGGCCTCCCTGTCCATCACCAACTCCCGGAGTTCAGCCAAACACATGTCCATTGAGTCGGTGATGCCATCCAACCGTCTCATCCTCTGTTGTCCCCTTCTCCTCCTGCCCCCAATCTTTCTCAGCATCAGGGTCTTTTCAAATGAGTCAACTCTTCGTATCAAGTGGCCGAAGTACTGGAGTTTCAGCTTCAGCATCAGTCCTTCCATTGAACACCCAGGACTGATCTCCTTTAGGATGGACTGGTTGAATCTCCTTGCAGTCCAAGGGACTCTCAAGAATCTTCTCCAACACCACAGTTCAAAAGTATCAATTCTTTGGCGCTCAGCTTTCTTTATAGTCCAACTCTTACATCCATACATGACCACTGGAAAAACCATAGCCTTGACTAGACGGACATTTGTTGGTAAAGTAATGTCTCTGCTTTTTAATATGCTGTCTAGGTTGGTCATAACTTTCCTTCCAAGTGTCTTTTAATTTCATGGCTGCAGTCACCATCCGCAGTGATTTTGGAGCCCCCAAAAATAGAGTCAGCCACTATTTCCACTGTATCTCCATCTATTTGCCATGAAGTGATGGGACCAGATGCCATGACCTTAGTTTTCTGAATGTTGAGCTTTAAGCCAACTTTTTCACTCTCCTCTTTCACTTTCATCAAGAGGCTCTTTAGTTCTTCTTCACTTTCCGCCATAAGGGTGGTGTCATCTGCATATCTAAAGTTGTTGATATTTCTCCCAGCAATCTGGATTCCGGCTTGTGCCTCCTCCAGCCCAGCGTTTCTCGTGATGTACTCTGCATTTATTGAGAGTTTTGAGCATTAATTATGTAAATTACATGCCTGAGACATGAAAGTGAACAGCACAATTTTTCCCCCAAAGACTCTCCAGTATTGAGGGAAGCTTTATGCAGCTTTCAGTGTATTTCTATGTATTTGAAATAAAATTTTATATATACATATACATATTATTGTCCAGTGCTTTATAAAACAGTACTAGTTAGGAATATTTTTCTAAACCATTTAAATTTGAATGATTATAAGTTGTATTTTGGTCAATTTTAATTACAGATATCTTCATATATAAATTTTGATTTGCATTTCTGATTATTCTTATGGTGATTCCCTTTAGGGTATATTATTTGTTTAAAAAATTAACTTTGCAGAAGGTTATACCAGTTAACACCTCTCACAAACAAAGTGTTCAGTAGCAATGATGAGAGGATTTTTTGTAAAATGGTTTTTCAAATGTAAATATTTTCTCTTGACATATTGTTGGGAAATGTTCAAAGATGGGTCAGACGTGGTCACACGACTGAACTAGAATTTTATGGAATCTTCTTTGTATGCCAGAGAGTTTTCTGCTTTCATTGTTTTATTTGAAAATTTTTCAGAATTTTCTATTGCTATTACTTTCAGAAAATCTGTCATATATTCTGCAATGAAAATCTTACAATATGTGGCATTTCCTTTTACCGGTAAATTATTATTGTGAATTTAACAACTATGCATCCATCCCACTTCCTTCTGAAGACTATGGAAGAAATAAAGATGGAAAATAAAGGAAAAACAGAAGAGAGCTAATTAGAATACTTTAAAAAGTACATAAACTTCACTAGCTAAAGCTTGGTTAGTTTTGCATGGGTGGATATGTGTTCAGACTTGGCTCTTTTTATTTTTCCTTGTCATGAATATTTCGTTTGCAATAGAAATTTCTTTGAAGACTCTTCTTTTATGATAACTGTACAAAATTAGTGTGGCATAACATTAATTTGGAAAAAAAGAAAAACAGAAGTAGTTTTGAATGAAAACTCTGGGTCATAGCCTGGGTTTAAATCCCTGCCTTGCCATACGTATTTGTAACTTTCTGTACCTCTTTTGTTTTCACTAAAATTGGTATAAAATTGGTATAATGAAACTTATCTCATAGCATTGTTTTCAGAATTAAACACATTAAAATTTGTAAAGAGCTCTGAATACTACCTTGTATCTAACAGGTGGTAAATCATGTTAGATATAGGATTCTATATTTTTCTTTTAAAATTCTGTTCAGTAGTCAATGATTTTATTATGGCTGTACTGATAAAGTTACATAAGTTGCAAATTCAAACTTAAAAACAAATGTGAATTTATTTGTAAAAATTAGAAAAGCTAACATATAGACATTTGAGATTCAAATTACCTGAGAAAGGTATATTTCTGAGGAAAGTTATTATACATATAATATGTACACATACACACAAATGCATCTCTTATGTGTCTATTTGTATGTATATTATTATGGGGATATATATAAAATAGCTGTTTGAAAAATATTCAACTTTGGGGGGTTTAGCTGGGATTTGGAATATGTGTTAAAAAATTTGCAATCTGCCAAGTGAAGAAACCAAATTATAAGGCATTAGACAATCAGGTAGTTAGAATAGTTAGGTTGCTCTGTATTTGTGAAATATGTGCCTTTCTTTTTTCCTCTTCTAGTCTTCCTTAACATCTAATAGATAGAATATAATGGTTCTCAACTTTGTAAAATGTTCACATTACTTCTGATGAAGAAACACAAAGTTGAGTTCTCACAGAAAGGATCTTGAGTTCTTTGTTGTCAGGGAAAAGGGAGAATATTTTCTTTAAAGGTGGTGTCTGGCTTTCTCTTTTGTTCAAGCTCCGTTTTCAGAACCTGACCTGTCCTGGATTGAAAGGAGCCACATTTGAAAGAGGAATGAGCAGAGGTGACCTGGAGCTTTGAACTTAGGGCAGAGAGAAAGCAAAGACTGAATTTCACACAAGAAGGCATTATGCAATTTCAGGTTTAAAGAAAATGGATCCATGTATTCGTATGGCTGAGTCCTTTTGCTGTTCTCCTGAAATCATCACGATATTGTTAATCGTCTTTACCCCAATACAAAATTAAAAGTTTGAGATTATGTTTAAATTTTTAATAAAATCAAGAACTAAACTTGAAGTGAAGGGTCCTGATGTGGGGTTGAGTAGAGTAAGCAGGTTCAGACAGCAAGGCCTGAAAGTGTTCCCTGAAGCTAGACGACGTGGATCAGAGGGACATATCAAGAGTCCTGAGATCCCTAGGACAGAGAGGACTTTATATAAATCATTGTAAATAAAAGCTTGTTCACTTTGGCATTATATCTTGGATTTGGCCTTGAAGTATGATCTCAGACCAAAGGTAGGAGAAGAGGATGATGGAACAGGTGCACTAGTAGTATAATTTGAAGGTCTTCTCTCATCAGCAGGAGGGCTAATGTTAAAAATCTTTTTTCCCTTACTATTTTCCAATTTCTGTGTAATATCTGAGGTCTGAGAACCACTGTGGAGGGGCACCACCCAGATTTCCATCATCTATACATCCATATTTCACTGGGAATTAATGGACAGATAGCTCTGCCTTAGTTCAGACCCCAATGAGGTGGTCTTGTTTCTGTTCTTTAAAATGCCTTATTTTGTATGTAATCATGATTGAGGAAGACTGCTCTAGAGGAGAGCCACATCTGTCTGGTCCCCTGTTTTTGTAAATAAACGATCATTGGAACACAGCCACACCCATTCATTTACATCATATCCATGCTGCTTTTGTGTTGCAATAGTAGCGTTGAGTGGTGGGAAAGAGAGTGTATGGTCTGCAAATCTGAAAATATTTTCTGTCTCGCCCTTTATTCTCCAACTGATAGTCTGGATCAACGAAAATAATAGATCGACCATAGACCTCTTTGGTTATATAATATCTAAATATTATGTCACATTTATCACAAAAGACATCAGTAAACATTGGTTTTGAGATAAAGATGAACAGACAGTATAGGAATAGTAAACCTAATATCAATTTATCAACAAATAGTATCTTTAGTATATATCAGTACTGTATTTTGTTTGGAGTAAAGAATGAGCCACAATCCATGTTGTCAATGTCAATGAACTAATATCTAAATAGAGAAAATATACATAAAAATATAATGCTATGTGGTAATATTAAGGTAGAGCTATAAGCTAAGTGGTATCCAAATATAAGTTAGTTCTGGTGGTGAAGTGGGAAAAGTTCTATACAGAGTAGGCATTTGACCTGAGCTGTTAAAAAAAAAAAATCCTTGGAATTTTCTAGGAAGACAAGAAAGAAAAAGTATTCTAAGAGAAGTACACCCATGAGCAAAGTATATAAAAGTTATAAAAATATATGGAATCTGTTCAGTTCTTTGGGGCTGCTATAACAAAAAAAAATGAAGTTTTTATTTCTTTTTAATGAGTTTTATACCAAGTATTACTTAGAAATCTGACCTAGTTTTCTATGCATTGTAGATTCAGATTAAAATAACTTTTTTGTATGTTTATTCATGAGCTTTGGCATGACTACTTGGCCTTTGAGGTCAATTTTTTAAATGAAAGGTACATAGGAAAAATGAACAATCTTCTCAACTTACCAGGGACTCAGGAAAATAAATATCTATACAAAGATTGAGATTTCAGTTCATATTTTACCAAAAGGCTATCAAAAATGCATTAATGACAGAGTACTGTTTGCATCTTTTTGTTTTGTTTTTTCAGTTAGTAAAGGTTATTCTTTTAACAAATCAACAAAGGAGTGAATAATTCTGTATATCTAGACTTGGCTAGCTAGAGTTGCACCAGAAAATTTGATCAGAGTCAAGTTATGGAAGACTTTGTACATCACGCCAAACTTCTTAATCTTTGAACTTTATCATGAGAACAATGGGAATATGTTGGACTTCTTTTTTTTTTTTTAACAGTGTGATGAGCAGATCTAAGTTTCAGAGATATCTTTTGGAGATCTGAAGGTTTATCTAGATGCAAAGATTCTGGAAAGGAAACTTGTTAGAAGGCTGTTATCATAACCCTTACCAGAAGAACCAATCTGGACCAGGGCTGTGGCAGTGAGAAGGAGAATATGAGAGAAAAAAATGCACTAGAGAGAAGTGGTTATGGGAGATGGAAATGTTCAGTCTGGAGAATAAAAGTCACACACAGGATTTCAAAATAACCGAAGTGTTCTTGTTTGTTCTTAAAGTAAATGTTCTCTGTCTGTCTTTCTTTATCTCCGTCTCTGTCTCTACTCTTTTGAAGTTTCTGAAGGCAGGTAGCTTCTGATGGAGGCTGGGCTTTTTCCTAGAGGACTTACCAAGTAAAGGAATGGTTATTAGATAAGAGACAGTGGCCTACGTTTACTAATCCTCAGTCTTATTTAGATTAATGATGAAAAATAACTGTAGATTAGCTTGAGTTCAGATTATCTAAGGCTGAAACTAAGAAAGACTGAAAGGTTTGCTTATAGTAAGAAAAGGTAATTTTATCTATTTTCTTAAAATTATAAATCAGGTCAAGGCATGGATTCCACAGAAATACGGTATGCCACTGGGGAACAAAGAAGTGTCCCCCAAATGCACATCCCTTTCTCTGAGAGAAAAATAGTCCTCATTATGTAACTTCCTCTCAATGCCAGTGCTCACATCTCTTTCTCTTCAAAGCCACAGTAATGTCTGTGGCTCCGGGCATCCTTGGCTGTCACTGTCTTCTTCTTTGATCTACCTTAGCAGCAAATTGACAATAGGAGTATTAGAAGCACTAAGGATACTTAGGAGACCATCTTCATCTTGGAAATAATACTGCCTCTAGCATATTATTTTAAAATTTTCATTAAAAAATCAAAATGCTAATGGTTAAGTATAAAGATTTAGTACAGGAAGACCACACATCAGCTTCTAAGAACTGGCTCATATTATTTAGTAAAAATAATCCATGCCACAAACATTTGCAAAAGTTGATAATGACATGCCCATTTATTTATTCAGTCACTTGATAAGTATGTTTCCAGCATCTGTTTCAAGCATCTCTAGGCTCCATAATATAACAATGGTCAAAATACAGAAACGTGCCTTTGTCATGGAGTTTACAGTGTTCAGGGGGACTAGACAATAAACACAATTTAAGCAAATATATAGTATGTTGGATAGTGATAAATGCCCTTATTGAGAATAAAGCAAAGAAGAGGTATTACAAATTTAAGTAAGGTGACAGAATGCCTTGATGACATGAGGGAGAAACTCTCTGGGAAAGGCAAGGGGAATAACAAGTGGAAAGTCTTTGTGGTGAAAGCATTCCTGGAATGTCTGAGCAAAAAGGACAATTCCGCTATAAAAGAATAGATTAGGGGAAAAGTAATCAGTGATAAAATCAGAGGAGAGGTGTGCAGATCATGTAGGACATTGTAGGCAGTAGCAGTGACTTTGTCTTTCTTCTTTGACTTTTTCTTTCTTCTTGACTGTGAGTGAAGAAAGAGGCCCCTCAAAGATTGTGAGCAGTGGGTGGAGGTGCTGAGCTCACTTTGGTGTGAACAGAATCTCCCAGCCAGTGTTGAAAATAGACTGAAGTAGGGCAGCTGCTATTATTGGCAATGGTTTTGACCTCTTCCCTGATGCAGCTTTATCCGAATTAATCTGATTATGAGTAGCAGAAATCGGGAGAACAAGAGTTAAGTCCATGGACAAACAGAAACAGCAGTTAAGAAATCAGGCTCAAATAAACAGATGAAATTCAGAAAAGCCCACAGTTCAAAGATATGGGTCATATAGCAGGTCAGGATTTGAACATTATTAGCACAAATGAATGAGTGACCATGTGACACCCTAAATGCTTTCAATAAATAGCATCTTTAATGCTATTTAATGTAACATGATACCCAAGTAAGACAAATATGTTAATTATGTTAATTTAAGTTAGATTTTTAAAACAAATAATTTACTGTATTTTTTTTGAAAATAGAAAGTGAGCAGCTTCTACTGTGTATCAGTGGCAGCAGGTTTTTAGCATGACAAGATGTTGGATGCTGTTTGCCAAAAGTAGTGTTGTATGGGGAGTGTGTTCTTTGATCTGGAAGCTTTCCAACCTGAAATGGCTAAAATTTGGGGTAAAATGTATAAATGAACTCAAAATGAAAAATGAACTAAAAAAATGAACTCAAACTGAAAGCTTATGGAAATTATCAAATTGGTGGAATGTTCATTGTGTTCCAAGGATCTTACAAGAAGGGGCTGGGCAGGGCTGGATGTTACAAGGATGCACGGGATAGAGAGTATTTACTGCAGTGGTTCTGAAGTCAGGTTTTCAGCCAAAGAGACTAGAACTTCAGCACACCTATTGGGTAGTTTTATGACACTGAGTAAATAATTTAATCTTTAAATCTCAGTTTCCTCAAGTGTAAATGGTGATTGATCTCTGCTTTGTATTATAGGGCTGATGGAAGATTACATAATTATATAAAGTACTTAGAGAGTTCTGCACATAATAGCGACTCAGTTAATGGTGCTTATTGCTCTGTTGCTGATTTTTGTCTGAGTTTCAGAGCTTACAAGTTATGATCGCAAACTCTACATTTCATAATGTTATGTGTTATGAAATAGATTGGGTAGTATATAGAGATAGATGGCTCAATGTAATTGCAGGAAAGTTATCTAAAGGTGTCTGGCGGAATCAAGAAAGATGTCAGGAGGGAGCCAATAAGCCGAATTTTGAAGAATGCATTTGAGTTTCCAGGTGGAGGTCATCATTCATTCACTGTCAGTCATTTAATTAACATGCACTTATCTTGTGTATGCTATATCCTAAAACTGTACTGGAACTGAAAATGCAAACCTTTATAAGAAATTATCTTTGCCTACCCTTTTCCACTATGATGACAAAAAGAACTTGTAAAATGTCAGCTGTTAAACTATGTGAATTTGTGTTTCCTAAATCTACCTGTAAGTTGTATGCCCTGAGAGTGGAGTGGCAACAAGGTAAAGTTTGAATCTGTGTTCAATAATGAAAAAAAGAAAATGAAAATAAAATCCTGCAATATCCATTCTTGATGCTTTACATACTCCCGTAACCCTTACAACAAACCTATGAATCAAGTATGTATTCTTCATGTCACAGATGAAAGTAAGGTTTGGGAATGTTAACTACCTTGTCCAGGTTACTAGCAAAGGGAAGAATTAGGATTTGAAGGTAACCACAGCTAACTTCAAAGAGAGAAGGGAAGTGCATGTTGCTATATGCCCAAAGGAAAAGAAAACCTGGGACATTTGTAAGCATCCCTAGTGACATCCACAGATGGCTACCTTGAGGGGCTGATCAGAGTTGCACTGGCTGAAGTAAGTCAGATCAGGAGGGTCATGTCCTTAGGTATAAGGTTTCCTGGGGATGGTGGTTTAGTCGCTAAGTTGTGTCCGACTCTTGTGACTCATGGACTACAGCCCTCCAGGCTCCTCTGTCCATGGGATTTTCCAGGCAAGAATGCTGGATTGGGTTGCCATATCATTTATTTTCCAGGGGATTTTTCTGGCCCAGTGATCGACCTGCATCTCCTGCATTGCAGGCAGATTCTTTACGCTGAGACACCCACTAGAGAAGCCCTGTAAGTGAAGTTTCCTGGTAAGGGCTCAAAATCACAATGCATAATATTGCAAGGGTAGTCTTCTGGAGAGATTACAACGTAGGCACTTAGGCGTAAGAATAATCAGAGACCCAGACATGGAATCTCTTAAGAAATGAAGTTTTCAGAAAGTGCTGGACTGCCCATGCTGCCATGAGAAATAGGGAGCCTTAAGATCTTGAGTAGTAAAGAATCTGTCTGCTATGCAGGAGATCCAGGTTTGATCCCTGGATAGGGAAGATCCCCTGGAGAAGGAAATGGCAAACCACTGCAGTATTCTTGCCTGGAGAATTCCTTGGACAGAGAAGCCTGTCAGGCTACAGTCCTTGGGATTGCAAAGAGTTGGACACGACTGAGTGGCTAACACTTTCACTTTAGCGCTTTAAGACCTTGAGCATGAAGAAATTTGTTCTTTAAATTTAAGATCTTTACAGATAAATAAAGCCAAGAATTGAAGTCAGAATCTTAGTCTTTAGTTTCTTATTTTGCCACGTTTCTACAAGGAATTCTTAGTTATAGTTGTATATGACACAGGGAGCCATCAGAAACAGGGAAAAAACATTTTTGTTTGTACCTTTTTGTATTAGAGTAGGACTAGCCATGTGAGTTGGAGAAGGAAATGGCAACCCACTCCAGTGTTCTTGCCTGGAGAATCCCAGGGACGGGGGAGCCTGGTGGGCTGCCGTCTATGGGATCGCACAGAGTCAGACATGACTGAAGCGACTTAGCAGCAGTAGCAGCCATGTGAAAGGAGAGACACTGAACTCTTTAAGGGAGATGAGCAAAATCCTTCTCAGACCTTTAACAGGGTCCAATTCATATATAATCAAACAGAATTGAATAAGAACTTTGTGGAACCCTTTGTGCTATGTATATTATTGTTTACATCCATCTCTTCCTTTTAAAAGGGATCAGAGTCAGAGAAATAGCCTTTACCAATTATCTCAGGGTGATTATCTGGGTACTCACCCTTTAGGGGAATGGTGTCAGGATTGGATTTGATTGGTGATAGCATGAAAATGTAGGCCTTTTAACCTTGAACTCAGACAGTATGCATGATTTATATCTCCAGGTGAGAAAGGGAGGGACCTTTGGTCTTTACCCCTTACTACCTGACTGTCTTTGAAGAATTTTCTTAATCCCACTGAACTCTCCTCTCCTCATCTGTAAAACAGAGAAAATAATATTCACTTCATAGGTTCTCAGATTTAAATGGGATCTGATGGAAAGTGCTGAGCATGGTACATCCATCGTGACTCATCTTCCCTTCCTCCCCTTTCGTTGTTCTTCAGCGATATAGTTATTATTAGCTGAGCCACTATCTCCAAGGTGAGAATTAACTTAGGGAAGAGTGTGGACTCCCCTGGGGCATAGTTTTTGATTGTGCCTCTCTGCTCTGATGTAGATTAAAAGCAACGATTGAGAAAATGAAAGAGAGAATAAAAGTTAATAGCCATTTTTTTGAAGTTATCAGCAATTTTCTTAGTTTGAACAACAACAACAAATAACAGTCAGGGACTCCCTTTATTGTAATTGTTGACAATAGGAGATGGAGAGCAGCTATGTAATGGGGCACCCTTTGAAGAGGCGTTGCAGAGTCATGGTGCCAACTCAGGATGTGTGTCCTGGCAGGGAGGACGTTCCATGCATTCACTGCAGGGGCAGTCGGGCCTGCAAAGATGAATGTGGTAGAGGTACTGGAGTCCTTTCAGCACCCTACCTGCTGACTTCTAGCGTTGGCTTATAGGAGCAGGCCAAAAATGCCAACAGGGAAAGTATCATAATAACTTTTTTCTCCCATTGCTTCATGCACTATGCTTTTCTTCCCCAAGGGGAAACATGCATTTTTAAATCTCTATAACTGCATGCCCCGAGGATGCAATAAGACGGGCATAAAAATTCATCATCTCCATGTAATCATGAGGAAATATCAGATAAACCCAAATCGAAGGTATGTGGCCAGTCCTTTTCAGAAATGTCAAGATCATGGAAGACACAGAAAGACAGAGAAATCATCATGGATTAGAGGAGTCTAAGAAGACCTGATGACTAAATACAGCATGGTGTTTCGGATTGGATCTGAGACAGACTAAGATTATTAGTGGAGAAAGGTGGGAAACCTGAATAGTTTAGTTGATAATTTTGTACCAGTGTTAATTTCTTAGCTTTGGTAAATGATCCATGCTTATATAAGATGTTAACAGTAGATGAACTTGGGTACAGGATATATGGGAATCTCTGTACTATCTTTGTAACTCTTCTATAAATTTAGAATTAGTTCACACTACATTTGAAGAAAAAAAAAGTCCTCTATGGCATATACCACAGTATGCCCTCACCAGCCAAGCCAACTTTACGTAAATTTGTGAGAGAAGCATCTATTAGGGTTTTCTGTTTATATTATATGTATTTGGAATACTGTTCCCCCCTCCTCCAAATCAGTTTTATTGGAAAGCCTGGGAAAAGCAAAATTATGGAGAAAAGAAATTGAGCATGACCCATGAAATGTGAAAGAAATGCTTTAAATCAAGAACTTCAGCTTGTGCTTAAGAGGATCAAAAAGGATCCTAACTGTGAGTTATGGGGCCTTATTTAGATCCAAGATCATCATGACTGGTGTGAGGGCAGAGAGGAGGCCTTTTATAGTTCATCCCTATTACATTTTCTTATGTAATGCATATGCCAAAAACACATAGGGAAACCTGCGTTCTAGTAAAAAGATTAATTTACAAATACTCTCAGTAAGAAAAGATCTCAAGTCACCAGTCTCATCTTAGGAATTCAAAGACATCTCATTTTTTTAATCCTTAATTTTCAATATTGTTGAACCAAATATAATCATGAAATGACCTGAAAATGTGACCTCAGCGCAATAGCTTCTGTTTTCATTGCTGTTAATCACAAAGAACAATCTGTAAGAGGGTTATTTCTGTAGTCACAACTGTCATTGGTGACTAAAGCATTTGGTTGTCTCTAGGGAAGTGGGGCTGCTGCCAGACAGCTCATACGCATGAGGAACTAAGCTTGGGTTAGAACATATATTTTGACCTTTATGATTTTGGAGTATTCATCATGGCAGATTTTCACTCCTGGTTGTTGCATTTTAGAAAACAACCTGTACCCTCACTCTCCAGGGAGACAGTGCTCCAGTAGGACTAAAGCCATTTTAATATGTCAGCTCTGTTTGCTCGGAGGCATGCTACAGTCAAGAAGAGCAAGTTGTGATACCTTGCATAATATACCAGCTTCTCAAGTTTATTTTTATGCCTCAAATCTGTCTCCTTTCCTATTGTACTAACCCGTCCATCTAGTCTTACGCATATAAACATAACATCATCAACATCCTGTAACACACATATATTAATACTTGGCACATCCCCTCTGTTTCATTGCTGGGTGTTGGATCATCCCGTACTATGCAGCAGGTTGGGTGCTGTTAATAGAAACACTGAACTCTGACCATGTGTACTAAAGCTGACAAAGCGTATAGAGTCAAAAGTTTATTCTTATCAAGTTTTCCCTTCACCTCCATTTATGCTATTTTACACATTTGCTTCACTTGTTTCTTTCTCTGACTTTTTATCTGAAACATTATAAATTAAGTGGCAAATTACATTGTGCCTCAACCCAACCCTAAAAGCTTAGCATATCTTTCTATTATAACTGCAATTCTATTATCACACCAAGGAAATTTCACATGATACAATGGTATCAAAGAAATAATCCATACTCAGTCTTCTCCAATTTTCCCCAAAATATTCATATTCTCTGTCATTTTTTAATTCAGTCCAGAATTTAATCAAGGATCACACATTGATCCATAATTGGACCTTTCATGAGCTCCCTTTCCTCAAACTGATTTGCCTATTGAAGAATCAAGCTGATTCTCCTTTCTCATATCCCATTTCTCAAATACTGATCTCCATCTATATGAAAGAAAGAAATATGGAAGGAGAAAGAAAGGAAAGAAAGGAAGGAGGGAAGGAGAAAGAGAGACAATGCATCACTTTCATCCATCCCAAATTTTTCATGGTACATTGCACTAAGTTAGAAAAGCTCTTGAAACACCAAACAATAAGATGAAACATGCATTGGCATCTGTGAAGCTTTCCTGAATTAAGTTACAATATTTCTTCCTTATCTTTTAAATTATGCTATGTATTGCAAATAAAACTTGCTTCATATGAAATGTTTTATAATTAAATATGTTATTATATGTATATTGGTTTTCTTTGAATAGAAATTTTGACGAATAATCAACTATTTTGACTAATAGCAATTTATGAGAACTCAAACTAGAAGGAAGATTAAGAAATTGGAGCCTTATGATATTACACATTTATAATTCAATTTATTTAAATATATTTATTGCAGAAAATTATGTTAGGTAATCAATAAGTGACTTTAAGCTTAAAATATATGTTCCATATGGTGAGAAGTAAAAATGGAAATACAAATTTGGACAAAGAAAAGTATAAATTTCTGTCTTAGGGAAGAATATGTGTTTTTTGTTGTTTGGTAGATAATGGTGATATAAAATTGTGAAGGTATTATGATTATGATTTAATTTGATATATTTAAAAGAATGATGTAGCAATTTTATTTTAATAAGCCAGAATTTATGATATATCAGAAACTGCATACTTTGCTTCCAATTTACGTAGCATAACAAACTTTATACATCACTCTAAAGATGCGTGAGGAGGTATGTTCTCTAAATTTCTTTTAGAGGATAATTGAACAAACATATTTGAAGACTTTTGTCCTAAACAACGCTTGCACGCCTTCACTTTCCCTAAAGTTTGCAGCACCACCATGCCCAGCCTCGTTCTCAGTCGTTGACTGCCTCTTACTCGCAGGTAGAAGTTCCCACCATCGCCTCTCCCGGTCTCCTTGCATCTCATGCCTCTCTGTTCTTGCTTCCCTGTTTGTTGTTACTGGGGGAAGAACCTGCCCTGTTCCCAGCAAAGACCAGCCCCTTCCTCAGCTCCCTCTTGCCTACTCAGAGACAATTTCTGTACTCTTCCTCTCTCTCTCTCCTTTGCTTTTCCATCAATGTTCAAAACTCTGTTACTCTCCAGTATTAATAATGACATTTGTACAAGTCCTCTTGACTCCACTTGTGGCTTTAATGACGCCCAACCCCACTCTCTCTCGTTTCCTTTATAGCAAAGTGACTCAGAAAATTGTGAATGCTCATTGTCACCAATTTCTTCTAATTCTCTCAGGCTCTTGCCACCAGCTCTCCAGTGAAACTGATAATATTAAGAACATTGGTGATCTCAGTGTTGCCAAATCCAGTGACTAGAGTTTCTAGTCTCTGGGGGTGTTTGGCAGACTTGATTCCTCTCTCCTTGCAACACCTTCCAGCCTTCTAGTAATACCATTTCTATGTTTTTTTCTTCTGCTGCCTCTTAGACTCTATTTGTTTCTTTCATTGACTCCTTCCTCATCTCCCCCATCCAGACACTGAGGTGTGCCCCAGACTCAGTCTATGAACCTCTTCACATTTTATTCATTTTATCTCATCCCTTTGATAATCTTGGCTAAATTACAGATCTAAGTACCATTTTATATGTAATGATTCTCACATTAGTGTAGCCAATGTGGATTCCTCTGCTAAACTCCAGACTTCAAAAAAATCCACCTTTTCTAAATGGCATCTGCATGTAAGACATCAAAAACTTACTTCCTAACCCCCTGCCCTTGCTCCAAACCTGTACTTCTCATAATTTTCCAGATCTCTATTCTGTTTTTAAAATGCTTTGGCCCAAATTCTCCAAACCATCACCCATCATCCTTGACTTTCCTCTTTATCTCACACCCAGATATAATTTTATAACATATCCTATTAGCTTTATCTTTAAAGTATATTCATATATACACTGGTTCCTGAAACTGGCTGCTTCAGTCTGGTCCAAGCCACCATTGCCTTTCTCTGGATTTTTGAAAGAGCCCTTTCATTGGTCTCCCTACTTCTTTTCTTACTGCACTTAAATTGTTCTCTCTCAAGCAGCTACTCAAAGGATTCCATTAACACAGAAATCCCATCATGTCACTTCCAAATAAAGCCAAGTCCTCCCAGTGGCCTATAAAGTTCTACATGCTTGAGCCCAAGTTACCTCTGGGACTTGGTCACCTTCTCTTCCTTGCTCCTTTTGCTCAGAATATGCATGCATGCTAAGTCGCTTCAGTCGTGTCCAACTCTTGGCAACCCTATAGACTATAGCCTGCCAGGCTCCTCTGTACCTGGAACCAGGCGACAGTACTGGAGTGGGTTGTCATACCCTCCTCCAGGGGATCTCCCACCCCAGGGATCGAACCCACATCTCCTGCGGCTCCTGCATTGCAGGCGGATTCTTTACCGCTGGGCCACCAGTATTGCTCAGAATACTCCATCCTTTATATTTGCCCTTCCATCATACCAGAAGCACTTCACCCACCCCTTAGATATTCATGTCTAACTCCCTCATCATCTCTGGCCTTTCCTCAAATGTCACACTCTCCCTGAGTGCTTTCTGCCTCCTGATCTATATTGCAACCCCACCCCTCTCTGTTAGCACCCCATACTCAGCACTCACCAGGGCTTCCCTGCTGACTCAGAAGGTAAAGAATCCGCCTGCAATGAGGGAAACCTGGGTTTGATCACTGGGTGGCAAAGATCCCCTGGAGAAGGGCATGGCAACCCACTGCAGTATTCTGGTCTGGAGAATTCCATGAACTGTATAATCCATGGGGTCGCAAAGAGTCAGAGACGACTGAATGACTTTCACCTAGCACTCACCATCTACTGTTCTCTATGTTTGCCTATTTGTCTTCTTTACTGTCTGGCTTCTTAGCCCCTATCACCGTCTCTTCAAGAATGTAAGCTCTCTAAGGGCAACGATTTTTGTCTGTTTTGACCGAATATGGTCTGCTGCTCTATTTCCATTATCTGACAGAGTGCTGGATCCTCAACTAAGAAGCCTATCCGTGTTTTTGGGTGAATGTGATGAAATTTTTAAAAAAATGATAATTAAGTTTTTTTTTTAATTTTACTTTATTATATCAAATACAAACAGCATAATGATTCTTTCATACAATTTCTGACTATTTTAAATTATCTTAATATTTAGGAACACAAAAATCTTTCTGCTTAGATCTGAGTAAGTATGAAGAAAAAGGGAACGATCATTAAATTCTGGAACAGTTGGAGAAGTGTTCATTGAAGTGTTAGTCCTAAAATAAAGAACAGAGATTTGGAAATGTAGACGAGTGAATGAGGCAATAGAAATGATGCGAAACTGAACTGAACAGCCAAGGATGTATGTTAACATGTTTTTTATTCCCTGAGGCAGAACATTCCTTTTAAAGGAGTAATAAAGGTTATGGTTTGAGGTTTCCCTGGTGGAGTGGTAAAGAATCTGCCTGCCAATGCAGGAGACTTGGGTTCGATCCCTGGGTTGGGAAAATCCCCTGGAGAAGGAAAGGGCAACCCACTCCAGTATTCTTGCTTGGGAAATCCCGTGGGAAGGCTGGGGGAGGGTACAGTTCATGGGATTGCAAAAGAGTTGGACATGACTTAGCAACTAAACAAGTTATGCTTTAGGGCTGTAAGAGGCTCTACATGGTGACTTTGAACAAAGGGCTAAGGACTTTTACTTTTATCCTCTAGGCATGGGGTATTTATCAGTTATTTATTATATTTTTGTAGGAGAGTGGAGGAATGAGATGGTTAAACAAGGTGTTGGGATCAGTGCATTCTAACTGCAAGATGAATTAAACATAAGAAAGACTGAAGGGAGAAAACCCAGATTGGCAGTTATTTCAGTAGAAGGGAAATAAAGCAAAAAGAAAAGCTAAATTCAAAGAAAATATCAAAAGGTAATTTTCCAAAAGCATGCCAGAATAGAGAGAAACTGTTATGGAGAGGCTGCAGAAACCTAACTTAGAGCGGGTGAAAAAGAAGCCCTCTCTCAGAAGATGGCATTGAAGACAGAAGAGCATTCCAGGCTTAAAGAAAAGCAAATGGGAAGCCTATCTTTCGGCAAGAGTCTGATGTACCAGAAGAAGGGGTAGAATTAGCATTATGCTCAAGTGAGAAATGGCAACAGGTGGGGCCAGGAATTGTCGGAGGCCTTGAAAAAATGGAGTCAAATAATCACTTACAGTTGATAAGTTAGGCTGTCATTTCCTTGCATTGAAAGATTCTTAGTAGAGGAGTGATATGTCAAAGGAAGAATGAATTGAGGGTGAACATGAGTGAAGTCAAGGGAACATGTTTAAGCAAATGCCTAAGTTTCAAAAGAAGAAAGCAGGAAAAGACTAGTGAGACTGAAGGAAAATGCATATTGGAAAAGTAAGGGAGAGTTTTGTTATAGAGAATACGAGGGTTTGGAAGTCCAAGAAGTCTGAAGAAATTTTTGTTGCTTTTTCCCTTGCATAGAGCTATGTAGCAAAAATTACTTTATCTGATATGAATATGACACACAGAATTCCTATAGAATCTAAATATACAAATTTAATCTAACCTCTAATTGTATTTAGTTCTCTTATTTTTGCATTTTCTTAACCATAAACATCCAATTTAGAAGAAATAGCATGTTGCTTATTTAGAAACATTATTGGTTGCAAAATGGTGATAGAACAATGGAAAAGAATGATGTTGATACCCAGATGCACTTTTCTCTCTTTGAAAATTATGAGCTTCCATTGAGGCAGGTGTTTATGTTTATGCTGAGTTTCTAATATTTGCATTTGCAATTTTCAGTGGGTTGCCTTTCTATGATAGAAATATCCTACAAAGCTATATGCCCAGGGTAAAATTAGCAACATAGACAAAAAATCAGAATTTTCTGAAAGGTGACCTTACAGCTCCTAAAATTCCCTGGGTACACCCAACTATAAATCAGCAGATGTCATAAGTTTGAGAATTTGTATTTCCAACCTAATTAATCAGTTTAATACCATATGAATTTATTAGTCATCTACCATATGCTCAACACTGCTAACATGTTTATCATAATACCAAAATGAATGTTAAGTCTTATAACAGGGAAGATCTTGTAATGGGGAAACTGGATATATATACAAAAGAAAGACTGCAATAATAAGAACAAGTGATATAGATAGATAGATCAGTAGATGAAAGAGAAACATAAGGACTACTTATTTCTAACTAGGAGACTATTTGAGTAGGCCTCTCTATAGTGGTAGAGTACAAAATGAACCTTGAAGGATGGGTACTATATCAATAGGAAATTATGCATAAATAAACCCATGTACTTATTTATGATTGATTAACCTACAACAAAGCAGGAAATAGTATATATTTTTGAGGAAAGACAGTCTCTTCAGTAAGTGATGCTAGGGAGTCCCCTGGTGGTCCAGTGGTTCAGACTGAGCACCTTTGTTGCCTTGGGCCTGGGTTCAGTCCTCACTGAGGAACTAATATCCCACAAAACCCATCAGTTCAGTTCAGTTCAGTCGCTCAGCCGTGTCCAACTCTTTGTGACCCCATGAACCACAGCACGCCAGGCCTCTCTGTCCATCACCAACTCCCAGAGTCCACCCAAACCCATGTCCATCGAGTCGGTGATGCCATCCAGCCATCTCATCCTCTGTCACCCCCTTCTCCTCCTGCCCTCAATCTTTCCCAGCATCAGGGTCTTTTCCAATGAGTCAACTCTTCACATGAGGTGGCCAAAGTATTGGAGTTTCAGCTTCAACATCAGTCCTTCCAATGAACACCCAGGACTGATCTCCTTTAGGAGGGACTGGTTGGATCTCCTTGCAGTCCAAGGGACTCTCCAGAGTCTTCTCCAACACCACAGTTCAAAAGCATCAATTCTTCAGCACTCAGCTTTCTTTATAGTCCAACTCTCACATCCATACCTGACCACTGGAAAAAACCCCATGGTACAAACCCTATGGTTACAGCCAAAACGAAAAAAAAGTGGTGCTAGGAAAACTGAATATCTAAATATAAAACAATGATATTAGAAGATTTCCTCATGCTGCAAACTAAAACAAACTCAACATGGATTAAAGACCTAAGTATAACATCTCAAATAATAAAGCTCCTAGAGGAGTTTTAGGCAGAACCCTCTAGGACATAAAATGGACTAGTTCATGGGAAAGTTTTTGTACAGCAGAGGAAACTACAGACAAAACAAAAAGATAACCTACTAATGGGAGAGAATATTTGCAAATGATATGACTAGTCAGGGGTTAATATTCAAAATTTATAAGTAGCTCAAACAATTCAATATCTAAAAAACAAAGAACTCAATTAAAAATTGACAGAAGACTAAATAGACATTTTTCCAAAGAAGATATGCAAATTGCCATCAGGCTCATGGGAAAAAAACCCTCAGCATCTCTCATCATCAGAGCAATGCAAAACCCACAATGAGATGCCACATCATACCTATCAAAATGGTTATGAAAACGTTTAAAAATAACAAAAGTTAGTGAGGATATGGACATTGCTAGTGGCATTGTAAATTAGCCCAGCTACTATGGAAAGGATTATGGAGGTGCCTCCAAAAGCTAAAAATTGAACTAGCATATGATTCGGACACTAAAGAAACTGCCTGCAATGCTGCAGACCCGGATTCGAACCCTGGGTCAGGAAGATCCCCTGGAGAAGGGAATGACTGCCCACTCCAGTATTCTTGCCTGGAGAATTCCATGGACAGAGGAGCCTGGCGGGCTACAGTCCATGGAGTCAGACATGACTGAATGACTAACACTTTTCACTTTCATATATATATATTTATACATACATATATATACATACATATGTATATATTTCATATATACATATATATACACACAGTGGACTATTATTCAACCAAAAGAAAGAAGGACATCTTGCCATTTGTAACAATATAGATGGAACTTGAAACTGATTTTCACTATGCTAATTGAAGTAAATCAGACAGAGAAAGACAAATACTGTATGATCTCAATTATAGAGGGACTCTTTGAAAAAAAAAAAAAGAAAGGCGCTTATAGACACAGAGAACAGATTGGTGGTTGCCAGAGTCAGGGTGAGGGATAGGCGAAGTGTATGCAGGTGATGACAAGGTACAAGGTTACAGTTAGAAAAGAAATGCGTGGGGGTGTCATGTGTAGCATGGGAACAATAGTTTGCAATACTCTGTTGCATATATTTGAAAGTTGCTGAGACATTAAACCAGACTAGACTTCTTGTGATTATTTCACAATATATACAAATATTGAATCATGTTGTATACCTGAAATTAATATAATGTTATATGTTAATTATACCTTAATTTAAAAATCCTGAAATGTCATAATGGCAGGTGATGCAAATTATCAGTAGTGCTGGTGGGAGGAAACAGATGACAAAGTAGTGCCTTTTACTCATTTGCTCATGAAAATTGGAGTGGATTCTGGTTCAATATGGCCATACCCTCTGTATGTGACAAATGTTTCACATTTGTCCCATCCTATTCTCCAAATGCAAATATTTTAAAAACTTGGAATAATAAAATAAGAGGAAAAGACAGTGAAAGATAAACTTGAAAGATAAACTATCAACTCTGTAATTTATTTTGTGTAGTATTGTTACATAAAAGAACTTTTCTTTGGATAAGTGCTAGAATTCTCAGCAATAATTAATGTATTCACAAAGCATTTAACAATGTTAATGTATTTTAAATTGCTAATTTAAATATGAAAATAAATATAAAGTTAAATGGAAATGCTAATGCTGAATCAAACTATCAGATTATGACGCTCATTACCCTCACACACATTCTAAATTGTTTGTTAGTGTGATATATTTTTTACCTTTTATATCTGTGGTCATTTATATTAATTATTTTTTCTGTCCAGTTCTGTTCAGATCCTTTAAACATCAGGTTGACCATTGAACATCATATTTTTATGATATTTGACCCAAATGCCACCATTTTTTCTCTCTACAACAGAATTAACTGAAATTGACTATCATAGAATTCTGAGGAGGGACTTGAGAGCATGGATGTGAAATATCGTCCATGGAAGCTGGTGATTAATGTGACAGTATCAGTCCCTGTTGATAGGTGGGGCTTAGGAATATAAAGCTTACTCCTATAATCACCTGTGACATGAGCTTCTGTCCTTAAAGATACAGGCTCTGAGTTTGTTCTAGTAATAATAAAAAAAATTAATAATAATAATAGTGTTAATCAGAAAGTATTTATATTTGCGAGAGTTGGACTACAAAGAAAGCTGAGCACAAAAGAAGTGATGCTTTTGAACTGTGGTGATGGAGAAGTCTCTTGCGAGTCCCTTGGACTGCAAGGAGATCCAACCAGTCCATCCTATAGGAGATCAGTCCTGGGTGTTCATTGGAAGGACTGACGCTGAATCTGAAACTCCAATACTTTGGCCACCTCATATGAAGAGTTGACTCATTGGAAAAGACCCTGATGCTGGGAGGGATTGGGGGCAGGAGGAAAAGGGGATGACAGAGGATGAGATGGCTGGATGGCATCACCGACTCGATGGGCATGAGTTTGAATAAACTCCGGGAGTTAGTGATGGACAGGGAGGCCTGGCGTGCTGCGATTAATGGGGTCACAAAGAGTCAGACACGACTGAGTGACTGAACTGAACGGAACTGAACCATTTTACATGAATAAAGTAGTAATTTCTCATTGCAACCCAATAAGACTGTGAGATTAGTTCTGATTCATCTCTATTTTACAGAAGATACAGTATGAAATACAAAAGGTAAATTTCCAAGCAGCTGCTAAAGGGATGGAGCTGGGATTCTAACAAAAACAACTGCCTCCAGAGCTGGCGATTTTAATCAGTTTCCTAATTTACCTTCCCAGAAGTCACCTTTCTCTCTCATGTAAATAAACTAATGACAGACTCAATGACAGACTTAACCATAAGGCCCTATCCCAAGTATATAGCTATCTGCTTTGTTCTTCCCAGTAGATAATCAGAATCAATGTGGTTTAAACTACTTCTTATTCAAAAATGTCTAGCAGAGAGTCAGGCATAAAACAATGTGGACTAATTTTTCTTTTAATGTGTGCCTTATACCTACCTCAAGAGTATTTGATTCTTACCCTGGTGGCATTTTCAGCCATTTATTTGGCCTTAAATAGGGCAGTAAAATTAAATTAAAATTATTAGAATATAATGGAGTTTTTATAAGGAAATGACCTTTGTCCAGGCAATCCAACATTTAATTTTTTTCAGTGTCTTTTAAGAATATATGACTGCAGAGGAAGGAGTATGGCATTTTAAAAGTGATCCCTACGCCAAAAGCCCTTCAAAGGCCCCATGGCTTCAGTCCATGGGGTCGCAGAGTGTGACATGACTGAGTGACTAACACTACTTTCACTATATCCTATAGAATTGAAAATACTAGACTTCAAAAACTGGGGAAACTGCCTTCTATGAAAGTCATTTTCCATTTTGATTTTTTTCAAGTAATTGAAGGTAGCTCCCATCCTGAGGTTTTGTTTTTCTTCTTCAGACCAAACATCTTAACAGAAAGCACTTTCACTGAGGAACTATGAATATTTTAGTTGACTGAATTATTTTAAATACAGATCATATTTTATGTTATATAAACCTAGATTCCTTGTGTTTTCTTTTATGAACTCATTAATTTTTTATGTCACATTTGATCATGTGTCTCACAAACTAGATAACCTGCAGAGAAAAAAAAAATTCCCAGTGATAATTCCCTGATGGCTTGAATTATGTTTAATGTTGATTCAGTATGGGAAATAAGCATCTATGAATATTTTATCATGTTCAGCTTCCACTTTCTGCTAATGTAGCAAATAGGAAAGCCTCAAGGACCTTTATAGTACAAAAGCCTGGATAAAAATAACATATAGGCTGTTGAAAAACTAATGCAGTGTTTTCTGAAGACTTGAGCATCCTGATGACCTTCGCTGATCCCAGAAGCTAAAAACTCGGGGCTTATTGTCAGTAGGGTACGCTGGGAACAGGGCCTTGAATCTAGGAAGAAGAAAAAATTAAAACCCCTGTATAAATCCAGAACAACTGAAGGGGGCTATACCCTCAAAGACAGGATAGCCTAGAAGACTGTCATCAGCAAAAAGACGCTCAGGCTGTCACTATGAACCTGAGTTAAGGCTTAGGAAAAAACAGTGATTACCACAGTGCTGTCTTTGAACTCAGGATTTTAAATTACTAGCCCCTGCTTCACAGTACCTACCAGAAGGAAAAATATATTCTCTCTGAAAGAAGTTCTTTCAGCCAGACCTCACAGAATTCCCACACATTAAAATAACCAAACATGAGCTTGCAATCACTATTTTAAATCCCAAGAACTAAGTTGCCCTATGCAAAAATCAGAAAAAACAGTTTCTATTCTCAAGGATATCAAATGTATCAAGAATATCAAATATAAAGAATGTAATATGTGTTTAAAATGTTTAAGGAATAGCACTTTTAAAAGACTGAACCTGGTATGGCATGTTTTAAAATTCATACCTCAGTAGCTTTATCAGAATAATATTTTAGTTGTGTTTTTTTCTGGTGCTAATTCATCTGCATTAAAGTTTTCATTACTAAATGTGAACAGTTTAACACTGTCTTTATCTAACAAATGTAATCTCCTTGACAGACCCAGAGTGAGGAATTGGCAATTTAACAGAGGGAAGAAAGCCTTAGATCTGGCCCTCACAGAATTTACCACCTAGATCCAGAGTTATTTATTATATTGGATTAGAATGAAAACTTCTAGTCTACCGTCTTACTGGGATCTGAAGAGTTACTACCCTTGAGTAACAAAAATTCAAGGAAGAATGGCATGACTAATTTAAATGAGATAAGCCACCTAAAAAAATCTCATTAACTTTAAAAGATCATTTTATTTTAATGTTATATGTATCGTTGTGCTCTAGGCAATTCATATTTAACATCTCTGAAGATTCTTCAACCAGTCTAGGTCCTCCTTTTGCCTGTACCACTGACTTCACCACTTAAATAATTCTAAGAGTAATTTTTTTCAAAATTAGCAAACTCATGGACTAAATCTTTAATACATTAAAAGCAGATACATAGAACAGCTAATTTCATTTTTGCTTACTTGTGAAGTAGAAATACAAGATTTAAAAAAAAACACAGTAAAGCCAAAGGCAGTAATAGATTTCAGAGTAATTAATGCTATTACAGTGAGTCTGGGTGCTAGTATGTATTTGCAAGTGTGGGGCTGTTAAATGAAAATGCAAAAACTCAGCATGAAGGAATTGTGGAAAATGTCTTCCTCCCTGAAAAAATAATCTCCTTTTACTTTTCACTGTATAAAATTCTTACTCATAAATATAATCTTCCTTTTGAGGAATATTAAACAAACTATTTCCACATTGAAAGCTAATATTAAACAAATCAAGCAAACTAATATTAAACCATTTCCACATTGAAAAATAAAATTGGGAAAAAGGAACATCTGAATATTTACTTAGACTCATAGCTATTTTCCATTCTCCAGGAAACATTAGCTTAAGTAAATTAAAAACAAGTAAGGAGTGCTATGGACTTTCAGTCAAATAAAGAGACTTTCCAGTGTTGCTTTATCTGCATAATGTGGACAAGAGTCAATCATTCTAATTCAACTTATGTATGTAGACAAAAGATAATCTAAGCTCTGGTTCCACAGTTGAAAAAATTTTCTATAGAAGTTAATGATTTGGACTATTTGCAATACTTTATTTTTTTAAGAAGACATGAAAAAAATGTACAATTTTTTGGTACACTTTTCAAAAATGAAAAGTAAAATGAAAGTCATTTAGTTGTGTCCAACTCTGCAACCTCATGGACAGCAGCCTGCCAGGCTTGTTCTGTCCATAGAATTCTCCAGGCAAGAAAACAGGATGGCAAATAGGGTTCATCTCCTGTGCCAGTTTGGGTAACTAAGTAGTTGCTACTTAAAGTTCAGCATCAAGGAATATTGCAAGACTGCTTCAATAAATAAATGATTATTTCATGTTGTCTCAGGCAAGGGAAGATATTGTGCCAACACACATGTGATTTATTTCATGAAGTTGTAGAAAGGCCTTATAAGATAGTAAAAAAAATCTATGTATTATATATATCATTATACATTATACTCTATAGGTAATTTTATGCATATGTATGTTTGTGTGGCAATTCAGTATTGATAAGATTTGTTTCATAAATAAATATAGGGTAGAGGGAACTGAAAAGTTTTTCCTGCTTTAACTAAGTCTTTGTAGATTTCTTATGAGCAATTGAAGAGGTTAAGAATATATGTGAGATAGCTGAAGAGATATCTTCAAGAAAATTAGAGCTACCAAGGGAACATTTCATGCAAAGATGGGCACAATAAAGGACAGAAATGGTAGGGACCTAACAGAAGCAGAAGATATTAAGAAGAGGTGGCAAGAATACTCAGAAGAACTGGACAAAAAGATCTATATGACCAAGATAATCACAATGGTGTGATCACTCACACTCACCTAGAGCCAGACATCCTGGAATGCGAAGTCAAGTGGGCCTTAGGAAGCATCACTACGAACAAAGCTAGTGGAGATGATGGAATTCCAGCTGAGCTATTTGAAATCCTGAAAGATGACGCTGTGAAGTGCTGCACTCAGTATGCTAGCAAATTTGTAAAACTCAGGAGTGGTCACAGGACTGGAAGAGGTCAGTTTTCATTCCAATCCCAAAGAAAGGCAATGCCAAAGAATGCTCAAACTACCGCACAATTGCACTCATCTCGCATGCTAGTACAGTGATGCTTAACATTCTCCAAGCCAGGCTTCAGCAATACGTGAACCGTGAACTTCCAGATGTTCAAGCTGGTTTTAGAAAAGGCAGAGGAACCAGGGATCAAATTGCCAACATCCGCTGGATCATTGAAAAAGCAAGAGAGTTCCAGAAAAATATCTATTTCTGCTTTATTGACTATGCCAAAGCCTTCGACTGTGTGGATCACAATAAACTGTGGAAAATTCTTCAAGAGATGGGAATACCAGACCACCTGACCTGCCTCTTGAGAAACCTGTATGCAGGTCAGGAAGCAACAGTTAGAACTGGACATGGAACAAACAGACTGGTTCCAAATAGGAAAAAGAGTACGTCAAGGCTGTATATTGTCACCCTGCTTATTTAACTTATATGCAGAGTACATCATGAGAAACGCTGGGCTGGAGGAAGCACAAGCTGGAATCAAGATTGCGGGGAGAAATATCAATAACCTCAGATATGCAGATGACACCACCCTTATGGACAAAAGTGAAGAAGAGCCTCTTGATGAAAGTGAAGGAGGAGAGTGAAAAAGTTGGCTTAAAGCTTAACATTCAGAAAACTAAGATCATGGCATCCAGTCCCATCACTTCATGGCAAATAGATGGGGAGACAGTGGAAACAGTGGCTGACTTTATTTTTCTGGGCTCCAAAATCACTGCAGATGGTGATTGCAGCCATGAAATTAAAAGACGCTTACTCCTTGGAAGGAAAATTATGACCAACCTGGACAGCATATTAAAAGACAGAGACATTACTTTGCCAACAAAGGTCCGTCTAGTCAAGGCTGTGGTTTTTCCAGTGGTCATGTATGGATGTGAGTTGGACTGTGAAGAAAGCTGAGCACTGCAGAATTGATGCTTTTGAACTGTGGTGTTGGAGAAGACTCTCGAGAGTCCCTTGGACTGCAAGGAGACCCAACCAGTACATCTTAAAGGAGATCAGTCCTGGGTGTTCATTGGAAGGACTGATGTTGAAGCTGAAACTCCAGTACTTTGGCCACCTGATGCGAAAATCTGACTCATTTGAAAAGACCATGATGCTGGGAAAGATCGAGGGCAGGAGGAGAAGGGGACAACAGAGGATGAGATGGTTGGATGGCATCACCGACTTGATGGACATGGGTTTGGGTGAACTCTGGGAGTTGGTGATGGACAGGGAGGCCTGGTGTGCTGCAGTTCATGGGGTCGCCAAGAGTCTGACACGACTGAACGACTGAACTGAACTGAACTGAAGAGGTTAAGAATATATGTGAGATATTTTCCACATATTTTCCTCTTGAAAAATTTATCTTGAAGAGTACTTCCAGAGAAAGCAGCCTCCTGAGCTTCTTCCTGCTTATACTGGCCAGAAAGATACTCAGATGTTAGGGGACGTTTCCTCAAAGAAGTGAAAGTAGCATATTTTTTATGTAAAGTGTTGTTCTAACATGTTTTGTTGCTGGAGAAAGGCTATCAAGATGGTCCAAGAAGCAGGAATGGAAAAATTTCTAATGATAACAATGAATGTTATTGAAATCAAAAGAATTGGATGTCTATAATAAGACTGAATGGTTATTAAAAGGAATATGCCAGGGTATTGTTACCTTGATAAGTTTAATAAGACCTATGATCCTACCTTTAGCTTGGCAAGTCCAGAATTTTGTTGTTTTACTATCTCTGAGTAGTTGCTGAACTCATAAGAAGGAAGATAAAATTAATAATGTCATTCTCCTGCTTAAATCTCTTCCATAGCTGCCATAGCCCTTTACCAAAGTTCGAAATATTTAGACTATCATATACTACACTGAAGGGCTTCCCAGGTGGGTCAGTGATAAAGAACCTGCCTGCCAATGCAGGAGACGCAGGAGACACGTTCGATCCCTGGGTCAGGAAGATCCCCTGGAGTAGGAAATGGCAACCCACTCCAGTATTCTTGCCTGGAAAATTCCGAAGACAGTCCACGGCGTCGCAGAGTCAGACACAACTGAGCCCACATACATACTACACTGAATCCATAGTGAACTGTCTTTTTTAAACAGTTTGTTTTAAACTGTTATTTATTATTTATTATTTTTTGCCCCAGACTGGGTTTTATTGCCTCCCTGGCAGAGAAGAGACATCCTTTGGGCAGGTGCTTGGGGCGAGTTCAGGGCCCCCGGGGTGGGGGGGGGGGCGGGGGTGTTCCTCCGCTGTGTGGGGTGAGGCTCAGATTTGGAACTGGGGGGTTAGTGGCCTATGGAGGCTGGGCTTGATGTCAGGGGGCCTTGGTCTGGGCTGGGAGACTCTGCCAGTGAGAAAGGGGTGGTCCCTCATCTCCTCATTCGGGCCTGAGAGCCCCTTTGGGGAGCTGGGAGGGGCTGCGGTGTCTCAGGGAGTGAAGTTGACCCACTGGTTCTCACCAGCGTGGAGAGCGCAGGGGCAGGGGACGCCGAGGTCGGGGGCCCACCTCCTGCAGGGCCGGACAGGTGGGGCCCCTGCCGCCGCGGCGCCCCAGGTCAGCCCGCGGGGTGACGAGGCGGCCGCGCGCTCACGGGGCTCAGGCTCGGCGTGGTGCTGTGTGAGGTCCTCGGCGTGGTTGCTGGCCTGGCTGCCCACGAACATGGTCCAGTTTCCCAGGATCTCAGCCTTGCTCGGACGCCCGTCCTTGGCCGTGTCGCCCTCATGCAGTAAGTGGCTGGCCTCCACAAGGGGCTGATCCTGAGCAGGGCAGCACCCAGTGGCCCACCGCATTCCCGTCCAGCTTCCGGTCCTTGTGCAGATCCCGGAAGTCCTGGAACTGTTCCCACTCCGTCGGCACCCAGGCCGGCTCCTCCTCCCCGGGTTCCGCCTTGTGTAGGTCAGCTGGGATGGGAGAGTCGGGGGCGAGACGGGGTGACGTCAGGGGCGGCTCCCGGGACCTCCCAGCCTGGTTCTGAATTATTTAAACAAGATTTTAAACAGTTACTGAAACATCATTCAGTTCAGTTCAATTTAGTCGCTCAGTCGTGTCTGACTCTTTGCGACCCCATGAACCTCAGCACGCCAGGTCTCCCTGTCCATCACCAACTCCCGGAGTCCACCCAAACCCACGTCCATCGAGTCGGTGATGCCGTCCAACCATCTCATCCTCTGTCGTCCCCTCTCCTCCTGCCCTCAATCCTCCTCTTGCCCAGCATCAGGGTCTTTTCAAATGAGTCAGCTCTTCGCATCAGGTGGTCAAAGTATTGGACTTTCAGCTTCAACATCAGTCCTTCCAATGAACACCCAGGACTGATCTCTAGGATGGACTGGTTGGATCTCCTTGCAGTCCAAGGGACTCTCAAGAGTCTTCTCCAACACCACAGTTCAAAAACATCAATTCTTCCGTGCTTAGCTTTCCTTATAGTCCAACTCTCACATCCATACATGACCACTGGAAAAACCACAGCCTCGACTAGACTGACCATTGTTGGCAAAGTAATGTCTCTGCTTTTTAATATGCTGTCTAGGTTGGTCATAACTTTCCTTCCAAGGAGTGTCTTTTAATTTCATGGCTGCAATACCATCTGCAGTTATTTTGGAGCCCAGAAAAATAAAGTCAGCCACTGTTTCCACTGTCTCCCCATCTATTTGCCATGAAGTGATGGGACCGGATGCCATGACCTTAGTTTTCTGAATGTTGAGCTTTAAGGCAACTTTTTCACTCTCTTTCACTTTCATCAAGAGGCTCTTTAGTTCCTCTTCACTTTCTGCCAAAAGGGTGGTGTCATCTGCATCATTCACATACCATCTAATTTACACACTTAAAATGCAGTCCGTTGGCTTTCAGTAGAATCATGGAGCTGTGCATCCATCACCACAATCAATTTTAGAATAGTTTATTACCCCCAAATATCACCTCCTCCAACTTTCCCATCTCACCTAGTTTTAGCAACCACCAATTTCCTGTTTCTATATATTTGTCTATTCTGGACATTTGATATGAATCAAATTATAAAATATACCATCCGTTGTGACTGGCTTCATTAGCTTAGCACAAGATTTTTAAGGTTTATGAATGATATAGTAAGTATTAGGACTTTTGTTTCTTTTATTTCTGCATAATTTCTATTTTATGTATATACTATCTTTTTCATCAGTCCTTCAATTGTTGAACATTTAGTTTGTTTCCATTTTTTAGCTATAATGAATAATGCTGCTGTGAACATTCATGTTCGAGTTTCTGTGTGGATGTATGTTTGCCATTTTCTTGGGTACATTCCTAGTAGTGGAGTTGTTGGATCATATGATATCTCTTTTACCATTTGAGATATGACCAAACTGGTTTTCAAAGCAGCTGTGCCATTTTACACTTCCATCAGCAGTGTATGAAGTTTCTCTACATCTTTGCTAACCTTTATTATTTATCTTTTTGATTATATCCATTCTAGTACATGTGAAGTGGTATCTCATTATGGTTTTGATTTGCATTTCTCTGATGGTTAATGATATTGAACATCTTTTCTTTTGCTTATTCGCCATTTATACATCTTTGAACTGTCTATTCAGATTCTTTGCTCATTTTTAAATTGGGCTATTTGTGTTTTTATTCTTGAATTGTAACAGTTATTCATGTATTCTAGAAACAAGTGCTTATAATAAGGTACATTATTTTCAAAAATGTTCTTTCATTGTATGGGTTGCCTTTTCTGGATGATTTCATTTGAAGTGCAAAATTTATTAGTTTTGATAGTATATTAGTCAGCTTGGACTGCCATAACCAAATACCATAGTCTTGGTGGCTTAACCATTTATTTCCTCATAGTTCTGGGGACTGAAAATCTGAGTTCATGATACCAGCATGGCCACGTCCTCTTCCTGGCTTACATATGGCTGCTTTCTGTCTTCTCCTCAAATGGTAGAGGGAGAAATCTCTATTTACTGCCTCTTTGTTTTCTTACAAAGGCCAGTAATCCCACTGCCATGACCTCATCTAAATTAAATCATCTCCCAAAGGCCCCATCTCCAAATACCATCAGGTTGGGAGTCAGGGCTTAAAAACCTGAATGCATTTCAGGCCATAGCATATGGTGTCCAGTGTATCTATTTTTTCAGGTGTTGCTTGAGCTTTCAGTGTCTTCTGGAAGAAGCCATCAGCTAATCCATGATTCTAATTTACCCTTGTGGCTTTTTCTAAAAGTGTTACAATTTTAACATTTTAAGGGTGGGGGAGGGGTAGTTGTTTATGCTGCTCCTTTGATCTGGAAAAATTTTTATTCAACAGATACTTTACCTGGCTAACTCTTGCTTGTTTTTCACACATTGCCTTACATGCTCCCTCCATACCCTTAACCACTCCAGGGGTTAGCTGAAACATGCCTGTGCATGATGAATATCCTGGTTATAGCTCCACTGTAGTGTTTCTCATATTATATTATAATTGCTTCACTTACCTTGGTTTATTACATCTTTTTCACATTGTTCACATTGCAACATCTGAAAAAATTGCAGAATCCCCTACATATTGGGGAGTCAATAATACTTTGTGGAGTTAAAGGAATTTTCAAAATGTCAGTTTATTCATTTACAGTGAGAAAGAATTGTCAAATAACTTGGTATCCAAACTGGGCTGACAGATCTCTTCACTGTAGAAAACTACACAGAAAATTCAACTATTCTAACAATCTTTCTTGGTATCCACGGACTCAGAAAATGTTCAGTTCAGTTCAGTCACTCGATTGTGTCCGACTCTTTGCAGCCCCATGGACTGCAGCATGCCAGGCTTCTCTGTCCATCATCAACTCCCGGAGCTTTCTCAAACTCATGTCCATCGACTCGGTGAGGCCATCCAACTGTCTCATCCTCTGTCATCCCCTTCTCCTCCTGCCTTCAATCTTTCCCAGCATCACGGTCTTTTCAAATGAATCTGTTCTTCGCATCAGGTGGCCAAAAGTATTGGAGCTTCAGCTTCAGTCCTTCCAGTGAATATTCAGGACTGATTTCCTTTAGAATGGACTGTTTGGATCTCCTTGCAGTCCAAGGGACTCTCAAGAGTCTTCTCCAACACCACAGTTCAAAAGCATCAATTCTTCGGTGCTCAGCTTTCCTTACAGTCCAACTCTCACATCTATACATGACCACTGGAAAAACCATAGCCTTGACTAGACAGACCTTTGTTGGCAAAGTAATGTCCCTGCTTTTTAATATGCTGTCTAGGTTAGTCATAACTTTTCTTCCAAGGAGCAAGCATCTTTTAATTTCATGGCTGCAGTCACCATCTGCAGTGATTTTGGAGCCCAGAAAAATAAAGTCGCTCACTGTTTCCCCATCTATTTGCCATGAAGTGATGGGACCAGATGCCGTGATCTTAGTTTTCTGAATGTTGAGCTTTAAGCCAACTTTTTCATTCTCCTCTTTCACTTTCATCAAGAGGCTCTTTAATTCCTCTTCACTTTCTGCCATAAGGGCGGTGTCATGTGTCTCTGAGGTTATTTATATTTCTCCCGGCAATCTCGATCCCACGTTGTGCTTCATCCAGCCCAGCATTTCTCATGCCGTGCTCTGTATATGCATGTTACTGAACTTTTAAGTCGTGTAGTGTGTCCTGACAGTTCTAGACTTCTGAAACTCCACTTCTCTCTCCCTTCTCCCTGATGACTCTAATCCTTGAGCTTTGACTCCCTTTCAAAGACAGAGTACTTAGAAGAGCCTTGCCAGCTCTTCCTGTCCTATGGCCTGGGTTTCTTTGTTATTTGGTGCCATCATCTCCCCCTTTTCAGTGACAATTTCTGCTTTAGGTATATATCAGTGCAACATAATAGAACACAAAGTGTTTTTCTCTGGGCCTTGATCCTCTTCTAAATACTGCACACAGTATAATTCTCCAACACAGGACAGTACATTTTAATATACTTTATAACTTCTATAACACCCCCTGCAGCATTTTGTGTGTGTACTTGCTCATTCGTTCATTTGTGTCCTTTTTATGACCCTGTGGACTGCAGCCTGCCAGGCTTCTCTGTCTGTGGAATTTTCCAGGCAAAAATACTGGAGTAGGTTGCCATTTCCTACTCCAAGGGATCTTCCTGACCCAGGGGTCAAACCCACCCCTCTTGCATCTCCCGCAGTGGCAGGCGGATTCTTTACCACTGTGCAAACAATGTCATAGAGAAAATATTTTTGGCTATATAATTATAACTCTTGTTGATTTCTAGAGAGACATGATTTAGTTTTGTTTTATTTAGAGTTAGAGCTTTGTTGGGCTATGTTGGGAGATTTAAATATTCAGCTTGAATGCTATTTTATGTGCCTGGGGGTGCTCGCCACAGCAGGTGTTACCTAACCAGATGCTAAAGCCTTTTAAATTAATACGCAGCATCTTGTCAAACATGCCTCCTGCTTTACACTGTCAGAGCTGTTGAAAATTGGCTTTTCCTGCCAACAGGGTTTTTGGCTGGCGGTGACTAAGCCTGACATGCTTTAGCTACAGTGCTTGCTGGGCCAGGTGATTTTACTAATATATCCAGAATGTTGAGTTTTAATAAGTGTCCAAATTTTTCAAGCACCAAATGAACAGATATCTTTTGGACATTGGTGGAGATAAAAGATTCTTTCCCCCTTTCCATAAAGATGAGTCTAAATCAAGGACAAGGTCGTTAACTGGGTTCTAGAAGTAGAAGCCTTGGTTCCTCTGTGAGGATTCCTCTCTGGTGATCTGCCTCTCTCTACCTCCATACATCTCATACAATAAGATCAGGCCCACAGGCTTTTTCTGTTTGACTTAAAGGACACTGGGAGCTGGAGGAGGTTAAAGGGAAAGGATTCATGAAGTGGGTAACTTTAATCTTGATTCTAGGCCATCGACTTTGTCTTTCTCATCCTAATTTGTAATAGTAGGCAGAGGGCAGGATGTAGGAGTCAGAGAAGCTACTCAAGCTTAGAGACCCAGCCCAAGGAGGAGAGCTCTTCATTAGACACCGTTCATCCTCATCTCTTGGGTCAGAAAATCTACAAAAGGTTTTATGTTATAACCCTGGGTTCTGGCCAGACTTATAGGCAGCCTCACTCCTCTGAAATAGGATCTTATCAAAGCCAACACAAGGATTCAATGAAAGCTCCTCAAATATGTTTTACTCTGTCATTTCACATCTACACCAGATAATATCTTGAGAGTTGTGTAAGCCCCAGGGTAATGGTAATAGATACAATAAAAAAAAAATGCGGAGAGAATAATAGCAGATAAGGTCAGAGACATGTTTTCTAAGAAACTTTAATGAACAATTTCATGATGTTCAGTGATTTTTCTCATGGTTTCTATCTTTACAGCTCTTACTATTATGGCTTAGTTTAATAAGAGAACATACTGTGTTCTTCAGTGTGCTGCATAATAATAACCTGATTAATTGATCAGCAGTAATTTACCAAGTGCAAAGGAAGAGGGGTAAAATAAGCACTTTCTCTTACAAAAATGTGCTGAGTTTACTGTGTCACATGACTTATAATTTTTAATCATTCTAGTCCACTAATGATAGAGTGGAACCCCCTCTTCTTTATAGTTACTCTTGAGAACAATCTTTTTGTCCCTGATTTATTATTAGGAGTGCTATCGGTATCGTCCTCAAAAAGAGGGGATAGATAATTAGCAATGAGATCCATGTAATTTCAGTTACCATAAAGGAACAAAAACATGCATTTTCTTTAATTTCTTGAAGCATCTAATGAAATGTCCCATCCTAACTTGGAAAATTTTGTCTTGGAAGAAAAGTATTAACTGTCAAATAACCACATCTAGCTCAAAAACTACTCAGTATATATCACTTATGAATATCTATTATAACAATGATATGTGAACAAATGTTCACATTTCTACTAATGTCTCATTTTTTTTTATTATTAAGACTTTATTTTTTAGAGCAATATTAAATTCATAACAAAATTGAGAGGAAAGTACTTAGACTTGCCGCATACTCCTGTTGCCCCACATGGATAGATAGCCTCCCTGTTATCCATATAGCCACCACCAGATGATACTTTGATGCATTATCATTTAGAAGTCTATAGTTTACATTATAGTTTACTTTTGATATTGTACATTCTGAGGTTTGGAAGATGTATAATGACATGTATTAGTCATCACAGTATCGTAACAGAGCATTTTCACTGCCCTAAAAATCCTCTGTGCTTTGTCTATTTGTCACAGCCCACTCCAGTTCAAATCCTGGTAACCACTGATGATAAAAGTGACTGTCTCCACAGTTTTAACTTTTTCAGAATGTCACATAGTTGAAATAATACAGTATGTAGTCTTTTTAGATGGTGTCTTTCACTTAGTAAAGTGCATTTCAGGTTTCTCTATGTCCTTTTATGGTTTGGTAGTTCATTTCTCTTTAGTACTGAATAATATTCCATTGTATGGATGTACCATTTCTCTTTTTGAAAGGTTATCTCTGTACGTATTGAAGGACATTTGGGTTGTTTCCAATAAGTACATTGCCTGCTCTCGAGAATTCAACAACAAAGCTGAATCATGTCAAACAAATGACGCTGTTAAAGAGCACCCAGTACCTGGGGCAGCTCTGTACACATTCTGACAACTTAACGTCTCGGAAACCAGCAGGGGTAATATATGAGATGGGCACATTTCAGCGGCAGTGTAGTAAGTGAAGCATGATAGGAACATGACTTGATGGTCACGTAGCCTGAAGCAGCCTGACAGCACTGTATCTGACTCAAGAAACATCCACTTTTGGTGACAATTACCTTGATTGGAAGATTTTTGAAAACAAAATCCCCCAGTACCCATGTCCACATCTACCGTGAAGTGTCATTTGTAAGCATGTTTGATTTTAAACACACCTGCATCTCTCAGGTCATTATTAACAGAATCTTCTTACATTAACATAATCTTCTATTATGCAGTTTTAGCAAAAAGACAAAACAGTGTCTTATTGAAATAGGCATACATAAAAATCAAAGGGATACAAAATAGTATTTGCATAAAGTTGGAATCTAATTTTCCTTTTAAATTGAGCAGGCTTACCCAACAATTTTTGTGAAGACGCTAAAAGTCCAGTTGTGCCTGTCAGATTGTATTAGTTATGCGGGCAACTCTACCTTCAAGCTGTCTAGCCCAGAGCCGACTGTGAGACGCGGCTGTTTCACACAGTAATTTTGGATGACAGCTTTCCCTGGGCTCCCGCAAGTCTAGGAGGCAATTATAAGACCAGAGGTCATTAACACCACATTTGATTACATAACATAATAAAATAGGAAACAATATATGTAGAGAAGAAGAGATAGGATTCCTAGGAAATAAATTTTTTTTTTTGTTTGTTTGTTTCCTAACTAAATTTATAAAGACTCTTGTGAATTTATAGCAACTAATATTCTGAGATTTGTACAGATATAAAATTTAGGCACTATATCAATTATTTTAGCTGATTTGTTTTCACCTCTCTAGTGTAATACTTCTGTTATTAAATCCAGGATGTATGGTGTGGAGAAGATGTATATCTTTACATCTGTAAACTTATGACAAGTTATATCCAGATAAATGCAAAGTTAAAATCCAGAGCTTTCCACCAAGTATTACAAATAGAATTGCTTGAAGAATTTTCCATTTTCAAAAGAGGAGAAACCAAAATATACTAAGTTGGGGGCACAGCCTAAGGAAGTCATTATAAAAACATGTTGAAGTAGTTAATTTGTCTAATTTAAATGCTAGATGGTCAAGTCAGCATGCTTTCATGCCATATGCTTTCCTCAGAGCTATTTTTGAATTGCACAAATGTTAGATGCTTGGAGAATAAATTTTAGAAATGCTTTCTGTGGTTAGGGAGGGTGTTGGTGGTGTGTAGGAAAGCTGCATTTTAGCTCATCCTTTATGTTTTCTCTTCTCTGTCTGATTTACACTCATGATTTTTCAGCCAGTGCTTACTCAATTTATATGGTTGCAGAAATAAGGCCATTGTCAGTTCATTAATTAAGTGGCCCACAGAATGCAGCTTTAATTGAAAGATAAAGAGTGTTAAAATTGTAATTATGATAAACGGATTGTCATAGATTACTCTGGAGACTGCTGCCTGGTGTCAATGACATGAAATTAAAAGGCTGAATTCCCCTCCTGTCACGAAGCTTCTCCGGACCTGCTTTTAGGAGGTGAGGACTCATCTATGAAGTCAAGACCTTTCGGACATTTAGTTAGTGGGAAAATATATCATTTTTTCTTCAAATAAATCTCCTCGAGTAAGCACACCATCCTGAAATGAGGCAAAGAAGTCAGTAGTCTCTTTCCATCCTTCCATCTTTAATATTAGCTATCAAAAAATGCATTTGAAGACGAACAGGCATACTGTTCCCGTATCTGTGTTAAGCTGGCAGCCTGTAGTCTGCGGTGATTTACAAGGTGGAAAGAGACATGAGGAGAAGAGAAGAGGGAGGATGGCCTGAGGAAGCGCTGAATCTATACACTTTTCACCTGACCAGATCCTGTAGGCACAGGATCTGAGTCAATGTATACTTTGCTGATATATCTTTTCCTTTGAAAATACACATGGAGGGACCAAAACAGGAGAAGTTTCTTTGCACTAAACTGAGAACACCTCACTAACCTAAGGGATATTCACTGAAGTATTAGCAGCTCAGGCATAATATCCTGATGACCCTCGTTAGCTCACTTGCCAGCATGCACCAGCAAAACCACTGTTAAGGTACAAAGGCAGGTTCTCTCTTTTTGGGGAGAGAGAGCTGACAAGCTTGAGGGATGTTGATACCAGCACGGATATTGTTGTGGATCAGCATGAGCCTTGCTAGAGCTATTTAGTCTCTTTCATTCAGGTTTTCTCATCCAGAAAGAATAAAGCTGTCATGATGAATAAATGATATAACAAATGTAAAGATCCTAACAATATCTCTAACCTATAATAAGTGCTCAAGAAACAATAGCTTAAAAAAAGGTTGAGGTGGGCAGGAGAGAAAAGAGGTAATACCAAGAAGTTAGTGTTAAAAATTGACAATAGAGAAACTAAATTTCATGCAGTTTCTGAAACTTGTAACTTAGAATTAGGAGGACACAGAAATTAGATAACTTGTGTTAATTTCTAAGAAGCGATACCTTCTTCTGTTGTACAACCAAAACTAACCCAACATTGTAAATCAACTATAATCTGATTTAAAAAAAAAAAGGAAAGCAGGAAGAAGAGAAGGCAAAAAAAGGAAATTATACCTTCAATTTTTTTAAGAAATGTCTTTTTTTTGCTCTCTTTTTAAAGGAACTAATGCTCTATATCATGAGTTGAATTGGTATTAAGAGGGGATTGACATAACTAGAAATGATTTGCTCTGAATAAAAGTATTTTGAGTGCTAAGTGCCTGAAAGTGTATACACATTTTGAGAGTAGGGACTTTAACTTGCTTCTTTCACTGTCATCTCCCTAGCATAGGGGGAGTGGTCATGTGAGTGTGTGTGGTGTGCATGAATCATACTAAAAAGGAAACAGGACATTCCCTTCTGTCTGGGAGGATTTCTGTGGCACTCTGTGTCCTGACCGCTCTTAAAATTCCAAGAAAAAAGTGCAGAGTGGGGAAGGTCATTTTGGTTCTCGGGAAAAGTAAGAATTTTGGCAGGCTGTGTTTGGGAAACAAAATGACTAGTTTGAAAAGTTGTTGAATATGGTTTGTGATTGGCAACTGACCTACTAATTCTGTCTCAGTGATTCAGAGCAATCTCCTTTGACTTTAGATGCGGAGGAAGAAATGAAGTTTTCATCTAAAATTTATCCTTCGCTGCCTTTAGCTTCTGACAGTACGCTGTGTTATACATTATGTTCTGTAACTTACCTCTTTTCACGCAAGATTGTATTTTTGAAACATTCACGTGTCATTATATCAAGATCTAGCCAACTTGTTCTGCCTTTTACACATGTGCATTTACTATATTTGATTCATCCATTTTCCTATAGATAAAAATCTTGATTGTTTCCATTTCTTGGCCACAAAACCAGCTTTCGTCATAATCTCTTCTGTGCTGATGTCTATAGTATATTTTCAAGAGCAAAATATAGACCATAAATCATTTCTCAAATCTATTTGGCCATTTCTCTTGGCTGGGAAATGTGTGGAAATACTGTTCTATGCAATATAGTTTAAGAAACTCTAGATTAGAGAAGTAACATATGGGTTAAATATGCATTTTTATTTTGAGATTGAATAAGACTGAAATAGCATGTCCAATGAACAAATGATAAATACGAATGTGTGATTTGGTAGGAACAATAGTATTACTTCATATATATGCAATAAAATATAGCAAAGAGTAACACCATTGCTATGTAGAATATAGGACAGTATAATTTCAGATATTGGAGAAAACAACAGCAACGAAGCAAAAAGAATATTGAGCATGTTCGGTTCAGTTCAGTCACTCAGTCGTGTCCGACTCTCTGCGACCCAATGGACCACAGCACGCCAGACCTCCCTGTCCATCACCGACTCCTGGAGCCTACTCAAACTCATGTCCATCAAGTCAGTGATGCCATCCAACCATTTCATCCTCTGTCATCTCCTTCTCCTCCTTCCTTCAATCTTTCCCAACATCAGGGTCATTTCAAATGAGTCAGTTCTTCACATCAAGTGGCATGTTATAAATGATCAAATTCTAACAATCTCAGAAAAAAGAAATGAACTCTTAGTTATTTATACATTTTAAAAAGTGTTTTTGGTATTAAAACTAGCATTTATGAGATGAACTATTCACTTATTGTTACAAGGATTTACTGAATATCTACAATTTGTCCAAAACTCTGCTAAGTCCTAAAGCTATAAAAACAAACAAGGTAACAGCATTGTTTTAAAGGACCATGCTGTTAATTTGGAGGAGATGAACACATAATTCAATTATTATGAAAAATACAGTAACTGCGTTGCTAGATCGTGAACAAGCTATAATAGATCATTAACAAGTCAAGCAGGTACTTTACAAATATGTCAGTTAGTCAGAGACGATAGGGAAAAGTATTCTTGGTAAGGGAAATAGTATGTGAAAGGAGTAGAAAAAAAGAGAGATAGGAAAATCTAAAGGTAGAGATAGAAACAGGAAGGAGAAATCTTTGGTAGAGGCAGAAGATAGACCTGCTACGAGGAAGGTACTAGAGAGCAAGAGTTACCTGTTAGTCAACAATGCCTCTAAGCACATAAACCAGTATTACTTCCTGTGTGGCACTTTGGTGGTGGGTATTTTTCTGGGCTCCAAAATCACTGCAGATGGTGATTGCAGCCATGAAATTAAAAGACGCTTACTCCTTGGAAGGAAAATTATGACCAACCTAGACAGCATATTAAAAAGCAGGGACATTACTTGGCCAACAAAGTTCCATCTAGTCAAGGCTATGGTTTTTCCAGTGGTCATGTATGGATGTGAGAGTTGGACTGTGAGGAAAGCTGAGCACCGAAAAATTGGTACTTTTGAACTGTGGTGTTGGAGAAGACTCTGGAGAGTCCCTTGGACTGCACGAAGATCCAACCAGTCCATCCTAAAGGAGATCAGTCCTGGGTGTTCATTGGAAGGACTGATGTTGAAGCTGAAACTCCAGTACTTTGGCCACCTGATGCGAAGAGCTGACTCATTTGAAAAGACCCTGATGCTGGGAAAGATTGAGGGCAGGAGGAGAAGAGGATGACAGAGGATAAGACGGTTGGATGGCATCACCGACTCGATGGACATAGGTTTGGCTGGACTCCGGGAGTTGGTGATGGACAGGGAGGCCTGGCGTGCTGTGGTTCATGGGGTCACGAAGAGTCGAACACGACTGAGCGACTGAACTGAACTGAACGGAACTTTGAGTGCTTATCAGTGATGAAAGCTCCTGATATGCCTGAAATGTGAATTCCAAAAGATCCATGAGGTCAAGTACAACAACTATGCCTAAGTTATTTCCATATCTTCAGCACCTAACACAGGGTCTGGTATGTGTAGTTCAGTTCAGTCGCTCAGTCGTGTCCGACTCTTTGCAACCCCATGGACTGCAGCACGCCAGGCCTCCCTGTCCATCACCAACTCCCGGAGCTTACTCAAACTCATGTCCATTGAGTCAGTGATGCCATCCAACCATCTCATCCTCTGTCCTCTCCTTCTGCTTGCCTTCTTTCTTTCCCAGCATCAGGGTCTTTTCAAATGAGTCAGTTCTTCTCATCAGGTGGTCAAAGTATTAGAGTTTCAGCTTTAGCATCAGTCCTTCCAATGAATACTCAGTACTGATTTCCTTTAGGATTGACAGGTTGGCTCTCCTTGCAGTCCAAGGGACTCTCAAGAGTCTTTTCCAACACCACAGTTCAAAAGCATCAATTCTTCAGCGTTCAGCTTTCTTTAAGGTCCAACTCTCACATCCAAACATGTCTAGGTGCACAATAAATGTTATATGTATGGATGGAGAGTTAGAGGGATGATATGTTTATATTAATCATTACTATTGAAAAATTTGATGGTTTTCCGTTTTCAGTGAGAAAGAAGCAGTGTTGCAGAAAGCAGTTTTGTAATCAAGGTGAATTATTTTTAGCTGTGTGACCTTGAGCAAATTATTATTCATCCATGCTAAGCCTCAATATTCTCATCTAAAAAATAGGAAAGAGATGAAGTAGTTCATATAAAATGCTAAGTTCAGCACGAAGTGGCTCTTGCTCAAAATGGCAGTTTCTATTTTTCAATGAAAAAGAAAGCTAATTAATTGAGAAAAGGTCATGTTTTGGATGGTTTGGATTTTCAAAGTTAAAAATATGTTTAAATTTGATGTGTTTAAAAGTAGGAAGCTCTGAAAAGTTTTGTGAGCTTGAGGAAAGTATAACTTTTCAAAGACTAAGGAAGGGCAAATTAGAAGGGGAAAGAATGTGGTCAGGAGAGGGGAAAAAAACAACAGTCTATTGTAGCTATCCAGTGTGAAACAGCTTGTCTGAATTCAGACCCAGCTATACCATGACTAAGTGTCCAAGTTTGAAAATTTTATTCACTTATCTGGGCCTCAGTGTGTGTTTGTTTTTTTTAAGATTTTATATTCATAGAGTAGTTTAGGGTCATAGCACAGTTTAAAGGAAGGTGCGGAGGTTTTGCATGTTCCCTCTACCCCCACATACATGTGATCTCCACTGTTAATTCCATCCCACATCAGAGTGGTATATCTGCTACAACTGATGAACCTACACTGATACATCTTTATTAGTGCTGGTCCATAGTTTGGGTGTTGTTATGTTTAGAGATTTGGACAAATGTTTAATTACGTGTATAAGTCATCAAATACCACACAAACTTTTTCATTTCCCTACAGGTCATCTGTCCTCTGTCTATTCATCCCTTGCACACCTGCAACCCCTATGGCAACCATTCATCTTTTTACTCTTTCCATAATTTTATTTTTTACGAATGCTATATGGTTGGAATCATACAATAGTAGCCTCTTTCAGATTGGCTTCTTTCATTTACTAATATACATTGAAAGTCTCTCCGTGTTTTCTCCTGGTTTGATAGCTCATTTTTTTTAGCACTAGATAATACCCCCTTGTCTAAGTATGCTACTGTTTGTTTATCCCTTCACCAACCGAAAGGCATCTTGATTGCTTCCAAGTCTTAGAAATTATGCATGGAGCTGCTATAAAAGGTGTATGCAGGTTTTTGTGTGGACATAGTTTTCAACTTCTTTGGAGTGAGATTTCTTTGGAGTGAGATACCATGGAGTGAGATTTGCTGAATTGTATGGTAAGCACTTAGCTTTGTTTAGCGAGATTTTAGTATCACATTATAGAGTTTCATTAGGATTAATGAGATAATCAATATAAATTGCTTGGCAGAGTACCTGGCATATGGTAAGGGCTCACTCAATGTTAATTAGCTCTGCTGTTATTATTAATGTTATCTAGGAAAAGTTGATTTAAAAAACTCAGTTCATATGACAGTATGGATGGAGAAGTTGGTACAGAATAGAGAAATGTCAGAGAAAAAGTGTAAAAACATTTGATGATTAACTCCATACAAGACAGCTGCATCTACTGTAGTCCTAGATTTTCAGGATGTCCTTGTCTCACACTTGTAAGCCTGCATGGAAGAAATACGCCACTTCCTAGATCTGCACACTCTCTTTGGACTAATTAAGAAGGGTCATGTCAGGTAATTATAAGTAATGGTTATGTAATACTCCAGATAAAGAAGAGGATTGCTGAATGTACTCCAACTCTGAACCATACATAAATGCCAGGTCAAAATGGTATAGTGGAAAACCATTGGAAGTCTAGTCTGGAGAGCTGTATTCACAACATACCTCACTATGGGTTATGAGCTTTGTGAACTTGAACTTTTATCTTGGTAATTCAGTTTCCTCAGCCATGAAATGGAAATGAGACTCCCTCACTTGTTATTGAGAGAGTAGATAAGATAATGAATATGAAAATAGTGCCTAGAGTTTGCGAGAAAGTTAATAAATGTAAGACTAATCTTAATACATGGAGTCACTAAATAGCTTGTTCAGAGTCAGTGCCATGATAGTAAATTAAAAATGCAAAGTCATCCATCACCAGTAACATCTTGACTAATATCTGTCATTGGTTATGAACACATGATTATTTCAGTGAATTTATAGATTCACATTTTCTTTTATTCACTAGGCATAAAAGCATATTTATTCTAGAGAGTTTTGATGACAAAATACATAGCAGAAAGCCAAAAAACAAAGTTCACTTATAATTTTACCATCTGGAGATAAGAAATGTTAAAATTATAAATTATTTTCTTCTGAGCGTTTTTCTTTCTGCAGATAGTAAGTTAAACCTCTAGAAAGATAATCCAGATATATGTTTCACTTAAAAAATGGTATGATATTAAATTTACAGATTTGATTAATATTTTGTCTTACGATATTCATAAGTATTCATGTGTTCATGCTAAGTCCCTTCAGGCATGTCCGACTCTTTGCAACCCTTTGGACTATAGCCCTCCAGGCTTCTCTGTCTATGGGATTCTCCAGGCAAGAATACTAGAGTGGGTTGCCTTGCCCTCCTCCAGGGAATCTTCCTGACCCAGGGATCAAACTCACGTCTCTTGTCTCTCATTTATTGGCCAGCGAGTTCTTTACCACTAGCACCATCTGGGAAGCCCTATTCATGGATATAGGATTAGTTTTAAAAAGCAGTGCAGGATCTTTGTTACTCTCTTCTTTTCTCCATCAAAACTATGCAGTTTATATGAAGAAAATTTTGTTTTCTATGCAAGTGTTTATTGTTTTCTTGTTGCTTATTTCCATCCTCCACTTGAATGATATACTCAGATAATATCAGCATTTAAGCAAGCAGCAATCAAAGGAGAAAACATTTATCTGTAATGGCAGCCAAATGAAACAATGAACTCTTTCATCTTGATTCTAAACTCTAAGTCTGCTCCGAGGTTTTTGAAGCATCCACTTGGTTTGAAGCCACTCAGAGAATCAGCAAAATAAGTGGTTTGAAGCACGCAAAAATATAAACCCTAAGCCTTTCCCAGCTTTACATGATCATCATATTCATTTACTTTTTACTAAATTTGCCTTTGTGAAAGTTAGGTTAACCAAAACTCTCTCTCCTTTTTTGTTTTTTCTTTTTGATATTCTGACAGTGCTTTCCCAGTCTAGTGTCAGATTTTCCCAAATACTTAACACATTTGACAGCCATTAATTTTACTAAAGAACCACTGTAAAGAATTTAATAATAACATGTATATGTTAAAATTACTTAAAAATATTTATTTGCAAGTTGGAGTAACAGAATAGTTCAATAGGTGTTTTTGCCTTCTTTTTTAACAATCTTTATTCTGTCTAAACATACTACCTAATGGTAGAAATACCCGCATTGTTTAATCTCTGATCCTCGTTCGGGGAAGAAAACCATTGACAATTACTCCAAAGTGTCATTTGTAATGGAGAAAGGATTACTCCAGAATATGTTGTTGTTGTTTAGTTGCTAAGGCGTGTCCAACTCTTCTGTGACCCCCTGGACTGTACCCTGCCAGACTCCTCTGCCCAGGGGTTTCCCAGACAAGAATACTGTCTTGGGTTGCCATGTCCTTCTCCCGGGCATGTTGCCGATCCAGGGATTGAACCCCCGTCTCCTCCTCGGCAGGCAGATTCTTTACCACTGAGTCACCTGGGAAGCCCTCCAGAATACATTACCTGTGTTCATTTATTGAAAATAAATACTAATTGAGCACCCACTATGCCTTAGACACTAGGACTTAAGCAGTGAATTCAATTGAAGTCCCAGTTTACATGGAGCTTACCTTTCAGAATGAAAAACTGAGCAATACATAAATTAAGAGGAGAATCTTAGATAATGTTATCAAGTCTTAGATGCATTTATTATTTTGTAGGATATAGGTGTATTCTCTTTCTTCATCCTATTAAATAAGTAAACTTCTTAATCTCTAAATAGTATTTTTTTAAAGAATTTTAGCTTGGTGTTGATGGTGGCTGTTTTTTCCTTATGATAGGAAAGTCTAGATACTCAGTCTAAACTTTGTGATATGGAGTGAGACTGTAAGATCTTCAGAGTTGTTCACAAAATTAGCAAAGTTTAAATTATTCCATATTATCAATATGCTATCATACTAATGTTAAATTCAGTATGCTATATCTGATACATTCTGAAATATATTTTATACTCTCATCTGAACAGTGTATTATAATAATATGTGTATGTTAAGTATCATGGGCTAGCATTTCTTCAGAGTTGGAATGAGGTTGATTTAATGACAGCAATGTATGTATACATAACAGCAATGTATAGTCAACTAGGCCATTTTTTTTGTATTCCTTACACTCAAAAGTTTATATTTTGAAGTTTTTTTTCCTTCCTGCTGGAATACATTTTTTAAAAATCTGGTATATGCCTTCAAATTTTTTTTATTCCCCTTTCAGGAATTTGCTGCTCTGACGAAAGAATTAAATGCTTGCAGGGAACAACTTTTAGAAAAGGAAGAAGAGATTTCTGAACTTAAAGCTGAAAGAAACAACACAAGGGTAAGTATAAATCCGCCTCTGCTTGGAGGTGATTCCGCAGTTCAGAGTCTTACTTCTAACACAGTCACAAAAACAGAGGCCTTTAAAGCTTCAGAAAGGCTTCGTGCAGACACCAACTCACTGTCTGTTACTTAGAGTAAGAGAGAATATACTACAAAACTCAGAACGGGAAGACAAGAAATCGAAATTACAGCCTTCCCTACTAAATCACGGTGTTGCCTTAAAAAATGTTAGTGTCTCTTCTGACCTTTGCTGTATTGGACTTTAAAAGGAAGAGTGGCATTTCAGTAGTGAGTTCCAGGCTGTTTTGCAGTGGAGTTAGATGGGTCATGCTTCAGAGACTGGGAGTGGGTCGGATGGTCAGGTCATAGGTTTGAAAGGGGAGCATGATTTTGCCTTCTAGGTACTATGAGGGAATGACCTGACCTTCATCCTCACCTCACCCCAGAAAAATAATAATTCTTTTTTTTTTTATTAGTTGGAGGCTAATTACTTCACAACATTCCAGTGGGTTTTGTCATACATTGATATGAATCAGCCATGGATTTACACGTATTCCCCATCCCGATCCCCCCTCCCACCTCCCTCTCCACCCGATTCCTCTGGGTCTTCCCAGTGCACCAGGCCCGAGCACTTGTCTCATGCATCCCACCTGGGCTGGTGATCTGTTTCACCATAGATAGTATACATGCTGTTCTTTCGAAACATCCCACCCTCACCTTCTCCCACAGAGTTCAAAAGTCTGTTCTGTACTTCTGTGTCTCTTTCTGTTTTGCATATAGGGTTATCGTTACCATCTTTCTAAATTCCATATATATGTGTTAGTATGCTGTAATGTTCTTTATCTTTCTGGCTTACTTCACTCTGTATAAGGGGCTCCAGTTTCATCCATCTCATTAGGACTGATTCAAATGAATTCTTTTTAACGGCTGAGTAATATTCCATGGTGTATATCTTCCAGAAAATTGCAGATGAAGGTAAGCTTCCAAACTCATTCTATGAGGCCACCATCACCCTAATTCCAAAACCAGACAAAGATGCCACAAAAAAAGAAAACTACAGGCCAATATCACTGATGAACATAGATGCAAAAATCCTTAACAAAATTCTAGCAAACAGAATCCAACAACATATTAAAAAAATCATACATAATAATTTTTTTAAAAGATATTAAAAACATAAATTCACTGAACGATGACTCTCCTAATTAAAGGAGGCATACATACCTTTTCTATTTTAGAAGCTCATGAAGGAGACTTCCAGTTATGATATTTTTATTTCATGAACCTGATGGAAATTATAGTATTCTGCTCTTGAAAACCCATGTACTTCTTTAATCACATGACCTTATTTTCTAGTTCAGAAAAAACTTTACTAAATTTCAGACAGTGTAAATTGTCATATAACTCATAAATGGGAGAAGTTTTTCTAGTAAAATAATGTAAAGTAAAACCACTTTGGTGTGACTGCAGTTCAATTTCAATATGAAGTAAGTGAAAATATTTGAAGTGTTAAGAGTTCTGGCAGATTAATACTGAGAAATTAAGGTACGTTAATTGTGTATTCATTGTATGCTTGGTCTTAGATAGTAATATAAAAATGACAACTCAATATTGTAAGACAAAGCATGAATAAAGCTGGAAAACATTTTTTCTGCCTTTCTAAAAGCAATGATGTGGAGGATTTTTGTTGTTAATTACATCAAGGAAAATGGATTTATGAAGTTTTCCTTGTGCAAACCTATTGATTTATATATAACAACTTAGTTACATAATCACCTTCCCCACCACCTCAAAAATATCCAGGTCTGAAAATCAGAAAAACTTTTCTCTTCTCCCATAATGCCCTATTAAATGTTGCTAAGTGTAAGATTTTTGAATAGATTTATGTAATAGTTTCTCCTTCTATGTGGTGTATTTTTCTTCTTGCTATAAACGCCCACTTACTGGTCATGGAGAGAAAACAACAAAGGAGTGTGATCTCACACCCAAAGAGAATTTTTTATTAGATTGTGGGAAAGTTTGAGCAGAATTGAGTGTCTCAATTTCTAGGGTCCTGATAAGCTCGTGACTCTTTTTCCACATTGAGAGGTTAACATATGCTCACAAATTGAAATATATAACACAGAAAAGACAGTTTATAAAGAGAACTCATAAGTGAATGGAGGTTTTGTTGTTATTTTGAGTATCAGCAAAAACAATAGATCAAAAAGGTATGATATTTGAGGGAATTATATCTGTTCTCAAATAGAAAATAGAATTTTCAGAGGAAGGTGAATGAATAAATTTTTTCTTGTATATCACACAGTAATAATGATAATAATATAGTAACATATTAATTAAACATGAAATGTCTTTCTCAATGTTTTACGTGTTTAATTCACATTATCCTTACAGCAATCCTATTGTCCCCATTTAACTGATGAGAAAACTAACATAGTAACTTGCCCCAAGACACACAGCTCATAAGTGACACACCCAGAGTCTGCTCTGTGGCTTAAGCAAAGGCTATGTATTTTAAAAAGCATATTCCTGTTACTCACAAGTAATGTGTGACTTAAGAGATTATCTCTAGGTAGGAGCAGAGTTTGTTCAACTTCTTGTAATTCAGTCCCAATCTGTTTAGTAATCTATTTTCTATCAGTTGTGTGGAAAGTAATGTGCTAGGAATTTATTCTGATGTCACAGGTAAAAGCTGTGGCCATTCATACACACTGAGGAAACCAGATCTGAAAGAGACACGTGCACCCCAATGTTCATCGCAGCACTGTTTATAATAGCCAGGACATGGAAGCAACCTAGATGCCCATCAGCAGATGAATGGATAAGGAAGCTGTGGTACATATACACCATGGAATATTACTCAGCCATTAAAAAGAATTCATTTGAACCAGTTCTAATGAGATGGATGAAGCTGGAGCCCATTATACAGAGTGAAGTAAGCCAGAAAGATAAAGAACATTACAGCATACTAACACATATATATGGAATTTAGAAAGGTGATAACGATAACCCTATATGCAAAACAGAAAAAGAGACACAGAAATACAGAACAGACTTTTGAACTCTGTGGGAGAATGTGAGGGTGGGATATTTCAAAAGAACAGCATGTATACTATCTATGGTGAAACAGATCCCCAGCCCAGGTGGGATGCATGAGACAAGTGCTCGGGCCTGGTGCACTGGGAAGAGCCAGAGGAATCGGGTGGAGAGGGAGGTGGGAGGGGGGATCGGGATGGGGAATACGTGTAAATCCATGGCTGATTCATATCAATGTATGACAAAACCCACTGGAAAAAAAATAAAAAATAAAAAAAATAAAAAAAAAAAAAGCTGTGGCCATTTATCATTTTGTCACTATAGATAAACCTGATCCTTGACCCCAAAATAAAAGTGTACAAGAGAAAAAACAAAGTAATCGCTAGAGTTGCTCTTAAACCCAACTGCCTCAAGTAATTAAATTGAGAAAATCCAAATAAAGTCATCTTACTGTTATTCATGATTGTACAAAAATAAAAACTTCAAAAATTGTAGTGCATATTTACAGAAACATTCAAAAATCTTTATTGTTTAATGTTTCCACACTAAAAAGAATGTAGCAAAAAATGATGAAACAAAATTTGTTATTTCTAAAACTTCTCTAACCATACCCAGGCAAGTTGTTTTTGTAGAAAACAGCATTCCTGCCATTGTTTCAACATATTGAAATCAACTGCTGAAAATTACCATATTTTTGCAGAATTATTTGAGTTAATGAAAGGGTGAGGGAAAAATAGAAATATTGATATAGTTATTATTTCTTAATACAAGAGTAGAAAAGTTCTGTTGTTTCATTTTTGCTGTTTGTTGTTTTAACTGCTCTGGTACCTGAAGAGCTGAAAGATGACTTATTAACAATGTTTCAGAATGCAACTAGGAGAAGAAAATGGCACCCCACTCCAGTACTCTTGCCTGGAAAATCCTGTGGACTGAGGAGCCTGGTAGGCTACAGTCCATGGGGAAATGAAGAGTCAGACACAACTGAGTGACTGCTCTTTCACATTTCACTTTCATGCATTGGAGAAGGAAATGGCAACCCACTCCAGTGTTCTTGCCTGGAGAATCCCAGGGACGGGGGAGCCTGGTGGGCTGCCATCTCTGGGGTCACACAGAGTCGGACACGACTGAAATAACTTAGCAGCAGCAGCAGCAGAATGCAACCATTGCATGACTTGGAAAGAGAAGTTAGGGTTTCAAGAACTAGTCTTAATGTTAGTCATGAATAATGACACTATAATTTCATTTCACAGGTCATAAACTAAAAAAAAAAGACAATCATCCTTAGTTTAAATTAAAGACTGAGTTTGAAACATTCCTTACTATGCCCTTACTTTTGTTTTGAACCAAAAGAATTACATTAAATAAATGTTCAAATACAATCAGACACTAAAGAAAAGCTTCCCATTCTTGATAAGCCTGTCTGTACAAATTAAAATCCCTCTAAAGTTATTTTCTTGAGGAGTAGAAATTACAATCCAGTTGAGAAAAGGAAGACCCTAGTAGTTAAAAGCAAGTAAAATATGTGTGTGTTTGGGTTCATGTGTATTTTTTATGAAGTGCTACAATAGGATATGACAAATACAAGAGTGAGTAAGGGACAACATATGTTCTCCCTACAGCTATTCAATGTGGGACTCAAGCATGTGCATAAAACACATTGTTGTTTAGTCACTAAGTCATGTCCAACCCTTTTGCAACCCTATGGATCATAGACCACCAGACTCCTCTGTTCATGGGATTTCCCAGGCAAGAGTACTGGAGTGGATTGCCATTTCCCTCTCCAAGGAACTTTTTTCTTAATGTGAAAAGAAAACAAGATCCTGTAGGGTATCTAAGCCATGTTTGAGAGTAAAGGATACTAAGTGGACTGACTAAGAAAGCAATCGATTTGAATGTTTTCATTTTCAGATGTTGCTATTTTGTTATTTGACCACAATATTACAGAGGCCAAATTAATTTACAGGGTAGAATACATTTCTACTTGAATACTATATGTGACTGAAGAAAGTTGCACACAAGGTGACATTGTAGAAAGACTTATAGTTTTACAAATTTAGTTTAAAAATTCTCAGTGAGGCAATATGTGTCTATGGATGTAGGATTTGATATGTTTGTGTGTATACATATCCAGACTGTGGTCATTTAAAGTGAATTCCAACAGAAATTATGGGCCACTCACATAGTCCCTCCAGCCCTTTGAGTGTATGCCAAAAGGTGCCTTCTGCAAGATTCATTAAACATTAGACTAAAGATTTATTCCTAGCAAAGGTGTACAAATTAGTAGACTGTTAGTGGCATCTTAGGTAAGTTCCTTTTTATTTGTAATAGGTTTTCACTTGAAGCTTAAAAGCCATAGATACCTTCTAGATTAGAACATTTTTTGGCCACATTCTCCGAGATAGAAAATTTACATGCATTATTACTTCAGTTCAACAAGTATTAAGCCTCTATTATATAGAATATTTTTCTAGGCATCAAAGAGTGTTCAGAATAGTTAAATTGTCAAACCCTTAAGGAGTCTGGTTTATATCACTAAAAACACAACTGTTTTTGTTATTATATGAATGAGAGTTCCCAATTGCACAAAACAGTACAGCTTGCCATTTTACTCAAGAAGGCTCTAATTAAAGCCTATGAGAAATGTCTAAACTGAGCTTACTTGCACAATTTCTAGGACCACATTTCTTAGCTTTGTAAGTTTTTCTTCCATCCCAAGTCCCAGAAACAGGCAGCTTCTGCTAATACCTGTACCAGCAAGAGGGATGGCACTTACCCAGCGTGTTACCTCACCTGACTCCCCTCAGAATCTCTCCTGTGCAGGGGGCCGTCTCTTAAGTCACATGTCTGCCATCTGGTGGTAAACATGCCTGAGAAGTGTTTCTTGGATTGTCTGTTGGAATGATGGCATTCAGAATGTGGGGACCTATCTAACATAGAAGAAGATGTATTCAAAAGATTTGAGGCAACCTGAGATGTCAGTCTGCATTACCACCCCCATTTTATCATACTTGTTTTCGTATTAAAATTCCAAAAAGCAGCAATACTGATGTGTACCTACCCAACAATACAAATAGACTTCTTAGGCAAACATAAAATCTCCTTTTCACAAAAAAGAAGATTCATAGTCTCTCATTACTGTATTCAGCTATATGCATATGGTTCTTCAGTGCACAATTATGTTCTCATTAAATATCAATATTAACATTTTGTAACCTATGAACTACTTAGGTATTCATCAGAATTAATATCAGATCAGTTCAGTTCAGTCGCTCAGTCATGTCTGACTCTTTGCGACCCCATGCACTGCAGCACACCAGGCCTTCCTGTCCATAATCAACTCCGGAGTTTACTCAAACTCATATCCGTTGAGTCAGTGATGCCATCCAACCATCTTATCTTCTGTCATCCCCTTCTCCTTCTGCCTTCAATCTTTCCCAGCATCAAGGTCTTTTCAAATGAGTCAGTTCTTCGCATCAGTTGGCCAAAGTATTGGAGTTTCAGCTTCAGCATCAGTCCTTCCAGTGAATATTCAGGACTGATTTCCTTTAGGATGGCCTGGTTGGATCTTCTTGCAGTCCAAGGGACTCTCAAAAGTCTTCTCCAACACCACAGTTCAAAAGCATCAATTCTTCGGCGCTCAGCTTGCTTTATAGTCCAACTCTCACATCCATACATGACCACTGGAAAAATCATAGCCTTATATAGACTGACCTTTGTTGGCAAAGTAATGTCTCTGCTTTTTAATATGCTATCTAGGTTGGTCATAACCTTCCTTCCAAGGAGTAAGCGTCTTTTAATTTCATGGCTGCAATCACCATCTGCAGTGATTTTGGAGCCAAAAAAAAAAAAGTCTGTCACTGTTTCCACTGTTTCCCCATCTATACCCATGAAGTGATGGGACCAGATGTCATGATCTTAGTTTTCTGAATGTTGAGCTTTAAGCCAACTTTTTCACTCTCCTCTTTCACTTTCATCAAGAGGCTCTTTAGTTCTTCTTCACTTTCTGCCATAAGGGTGGTGTTATCTGCATATCTGAGGTTATTAATATTTCTACTGGCAGACTTGATTCCAGCTTGTGCTTCATCCAGCCCAGTGTTTCTTATGATGTACTCTGCATGTAAGTTAAATAAGCAGGGTGACAATATACAGCCTTGACGTACTCCTTTCCCGATTTGGAACCAGTCTGTTATTCCATGTCCAGTTCTAACTGTTGCTTCCTGACCTGCATACATATTTCTCAAGAGGCAGATCAGGTGGTCTGGTATTCCCATCTCTTTCAGAATTTTCCACAGTTTATTGTGATCCACACAGTCAAAGGCTTTGACATAGTCAATAAAGCAGAAATAGATGTTTTTCTGGAACTCTCTTCCTTTTTTGATGAAAGTAAAATAGAATAAAAAGTAAAAACATAACAAGAAAATGGGAAAATAATTTAATATATGCTATGTATATGATACAATAAAGTAGAAAGATCTTGTTTTCTCCAACTGGTCACAAAGTCCTATTAGGAAATATAAATTCCAATTCTAAACCTTGATTCCTGGACCTATGTATATAGACCCATACATATCCTGAGAAAAACTGAACCTTGCTTTTATCATTAATTCTGAGTGTATACTTACTACGGAAAGAGAACATCCCAGCCTAGCAATGTGTTGTCTCTCAGCTTAAATCAAAATAGATTCTTCCTTGGGTGACTTAACCATTCTTTAGGATTAGCAGCTTCTGAATGATGTGATAGCATGGTAAAACCAGGGCTGAGAGCATCAGTCAATTGCATTAGCCCTTTCACTGTATTTTTTTAGGAGGTGGTGCAAAATTAGTGTTGTGTATGATAACAGGATTGTTAGCAAAAATCTAATAAGATGGTGTTGCTGGTAGAGGCATAGCCATTAGAGAAGGCAAATCTATATTCAGAAAAAGTGTTTATTACAGTAATAAAAAACAGCTGCTTTTTTAATGGGAGGGTTTGACTTAATCTGCTTGCTTCAAAATGGATAGTTGGTTTCCAAGTATATTGTATTCAGAGGTTCAAGGTTGATGGCTACAGCAAATAACTTGGCTGTTCGTCTGGAGTAGTATCAACCTTAGTACTATCAACCTTAATGACCCATTTTGTCAGGTCAATAAATAAGTCCTATCCCTGAAACCATGGTCACTAGTTTATGCCCACTGAGCAAATGCTGTGGTGGTCAAACAAATAGGCCAGTATCCACTGGATGAATCATCTTGTCTACCAGATTATTGGAAAGCTTTACACCAGTGAGTACCAAAAATGTAGTTTTAGCTTAGAGCTAATATCCAAAGAAATGTTTGTATTCTCTTTTCCTTAGCAGTTACTACATGGTTGTAGGTCCCTTTAGGGAAGATTTTCTGATTATCTATTGCTTCATATCAGACCACCCCAAAATATAGTGACACAATCAATATTTTACTACACTCACAGTTCTGTGGGTCAGAGATTCAGAAAGGGCACGGGTATGACAGCCCTTTTCTGCTTCTTAAGTTTTGGGCTCTCAGCTGGGATGACTTGAGGCTTCCCAGGGGGCTCAGTGGTAAAGAATCCACCAGCTGATGCAAGAGATGCAGAAGACACAGTTTCAATCCCTGAGTCTGAAAGATGCCCTGGAGAAGGAAATGGCAACCCACTCCAGTATTCTTACCTAGGAAACCCCATGGATAGAGAAGCCTAGCAGGCTACAGCCCATGGGATTGTAAAGAGTTGGACACGATTGAGCACACACACAGTGACTGGTAAATGATTTTTTTTTTATCTGAGTGCAAAAAATATATAGTGTTAGTTATTTTTCACGGTGGAAATACTCCCACTGTTGCTGATTTCAAACTACCAACATGCTGTCACTGAATGCAGAGTTGGGAAAAAATGCACAGTAGTGAACCATTATATAGTATTTCTATTATTCAAATACAATTGAAATAAGCAACCCCGTGGACATTGGTAATAGTAAAATATAGTAAGATAATTAGGAAATGATATATTTTGAGTGTTTACTATTTTTTAAAATATTTAATCATTTGTTCTTGTTCAATCTCTAAGTCATGTATGATTCTTTGCGACCCCAGGAACTGCAGCACACCAGGCCTTCCTGTCCTTCACTATCTCCTGGAGTTTGCTCAGACTCATGTCCATTGAGTCATAAGCTTACATAATTTAAGCTTTAACTAACTGTGTTTAACCACAAGCTCACAAGATTTCTGAAAATTATCCTCTCTCATAAGATGGTATGGGACAACTTTAGCATATGGTCTTCAGGTGGTGACTCAATATCTGCAGATTGAAAGGTCTACTTGTGAGATGACTTCTTTGCTCTTGTGTCTGGCACGTAGGCTGGAGTGACTGAAAGACAGACAGGTCTGACTGGGACTTTACATGTAAGAACCTCCATGTGAGCTCTAGGGCACAGTGGTCTCAGAGTAGTGAATTTTTATGCAGTGGCTCCAGGACCTAAGAGCAAGTGTTCCAGTGAACTAGCTGGAAACTTCATTGCCTCTTAGGACCTAGACTCAAAAGTCACAAATTGTAACTTACAACACAGGTTGGTTAGAACAGTCACAGACCTCCACAGATTCAAGCAGAGGGAACACAGGTTGTGTTTTGCAAGGTAACTGCTTTACGTGAAGTCACGCATGGTCATCAAGACAAATAAGACGTAACTTATCAGTGAAGCATGGCAGCTCATTGGAGTTTAGGAAATAAGAATATTTTCCAAATTTCCTTTTTCTAATTCTTGGGGGTGCCTTTTTATTTTCAGAGTAGTTCCAAGGTTTCCAAATAAGATATCTGGTAAGGCTCTGAATTCATGATACATTGTAATTCAGTGACCTCTCCTAGATCAGGCTCTTTATCTTTTTTTCTGTTTTGTCTTAGGACCTCACTAAGAGGCTCTTCTGAGCAGCCACAGCAACTTCTGGGTTCTCTGAGCATTGACCTAAATTTTAAAACCTTATGCTAGTCGTTTTATTTCTTTTAACTCTTCAGTGCAGTTCAAAGAAGCCAACTCACCTCATTGTCCTTATATTCTTCCTGCCCTTCAAGATGGTCTCTTGTCCCTATGACTCAGTCCATCAAAGCCTTACTTTTAGAGGCACCTCATTTCAGGACAACTCAGCTGGTCATTTAACTATCCATGAATCATAGAAGATAATGTTCCATCTTTTGATGTTAATCTAATTATTGATTTGTCAAATCTATCTGGGTCAGATATCCCAGATTCCCATTTGTTTGAGGAGTTGTTACTTACAGACATAGCTCTTACAAACTACTCTTTTAATCATTGTTCATTTATTCATTCAACAAAAATTTATGCACATCTATTATGTGCCAGTCTTCTAGGCACTAAGAGGTATGGCAATGGACAAAATAGGGAAATATTAATAAATAAAAATACTTTCCTCATGGAACTTACACTGTTTTTTGAGAAACAGACTTAAACAAGGTAAATGTGTAAAATAAATGGGGAATTAGATATAGACAAATGCTGAGAAGGGAAAACTAATATCAGATAAAGTTGGAGCAATAGGCAGAGCTCTATAACTTATGTAAAACAGCTTGGATTTAACCAGTGCACACATCTATAGATGTGTCTATAGAATCTATAGAATTCAGGGGAGTAGAATACCATGATTATAATCAAAGGTTGGTAAACAAAAGCTCTTTGAAAATATTGATTGTATCATCTTCATATTGAAGAACTTTAAGTATTTTTTTGATGCTTAAATATGACTCCTACTGACTGACCTATATATATTTAGGATCTCAGATATTTGTGGGGTTTTATTGTTAATAATAGGCAAAGTTTTCTGATACACTGAACCATAATTAATGATAGTGAATACAGAAAAATTAACTTATTAAGAACTGAGAAATATGACCCTAATATGTGATACTGAAATTAATAGCAGTATTGTGGAAAAACTAAATTTTTCATTATAGTATGAGCTTTAGGAAAACTCTTGAAAGATAATAGTTTTTCTTTACATCTTTCCAACTCAGTATCTTATATCTGCTTTTTCCTTTATTGTTTCAGTTATCCTGCTTGTTTTGCCTAGACACCCTTTGTTAGCCTATGCTTTCACTCGCCTTCCGAAAATCTTTTCTCCTTACTAGTCATGTGTTGTTCAGTTCAGTTCAGTTGCTCAGTCATGTCCAACTCTTTGTGACCCCATGGACCGCAGCACACCAGGCCTCCCTGTCCATCACCAACCCCCAGAGTTTACACAAACTCATGTCCATTGAGTCGGTGATGCCATCCAACCGTCTCATCCTCTGTCGTCCCCTTCTCCTCCCGCCTTCAATCTTTCCCAGCATCAGGGTCTTTTCAGATGAGCCAGTTCTTCCCATCAGACGGCCAAAGTATTGGAGTTTCAGCTTCAGCATCAGTCCTTCCAATGAATATTCAGGACTGATTTCCTTTTGGATGGACTGGTTGGATCTCCTTGCAGTCCAAGGGACTCTCGAGTCTTCTCCAACGCCACAGTTCTTCACCAGCAAAATTTTAATAACTGATAATGGTTTTTTCTTTTTTTTCCATATATCTTTGCTTTTAGTTGCAGAACTTCCTTATAAAATAAAGGTGAAACTCCAACTCACAAAACATTTAAAAGCAAAATTTATTTGGGAAAAGTCAGAGCATAAAGTCTGTGACAGAATGAGACATTGTTCACTGGACTTTCCCCTAATCTCTATCATGGCATCAGAGACTACTCTGGGTGAATGTACATTCCAGAGTAGACAGTTTAATAATTATGTCCTTTAATCTCTTTTCCGAAAATTCTACTGCTGGTCTCAATTACTATATTCCAGTCAGCTGCATATATTTTTCTATTATGTAATCCAAGAATTTAATTGTGAATAAAATCATTAGTGTTACCACATTAATTACTATAGCAACATATGATTGTCATTATAATCAAGTTTAAAGCAACATGAAGTTTATGCTCATTTCCTTCAACTTAAAAAATTTAAATGAATAGATATAAGTGAAATTAATTTTGACTTTGAATTCTATTTTATAACAAAGTCATCATTGTATAACATTTTTCAGTAGTTACCCTATTCATTGGATCTTCCCTTATGGCTCAGCTGGTAAAGACTCTGCCTGCAAAGCGGGAGATCTGGGTTCAGTCCCTGGGTTGGGGAGATCCCCTGGAGAAGGGAAAGGCTACCCACTCCAGTATTCTGGCCTGGAGAATTCCATGGACTGTATAGTCCCTGGGGTCACAAAGAGTTGGACACGACCAAGCAACTTTCCCTTTCACATATGGTGTGTTCTAGTTCTCCTCAATTTAAACTGAAATTATTAAATCTTATAAAAGAATGCATACAATTCACATTATATTTTAATTTAATAAATTGTTGTGTGGCAGAAATGCAATTTACTTTTAGTATCTTGTTCCATAAACCCTGGTTTGTGAACTCAGGTTTGTGTTTCACTGATGCTAGTATCATCTGATGTTATCATTAGATAATATATAAATCTGCAGTCTGCTAAGATAGAAATCATCTCTGTGCATTAGTGACCTGTGTTCATAAGGCAATGACATTTTCTGTTAAACCCAATAGCTATTACTGGAGCATTTGGAGTGCCTTGTGTCACGACATGAAAGGTCACTAAGAATGACGGTGGTGAAGCGACAAGCCCAGTCACCCTCGGGAGTGTCCAGCGAAGTTGAGGTTCTCAAGGCGCTGAAATCTTTATTTGAGCACCACAAGGCCTTGGATGAAAAGGTATAGTACTGTGAAAGGACTATTACAATTTTATATGTCAATTATAACTTCAATAAAGCTGAAATTAAAAATCAAACTACTGGGAAAAAGGTATAGTATTGCCAAAAGATTTCAAGCTTAACTATGCTTTTGTCATCATCATCAAACTCCTTGTCTTCATCCACGACTCAGCTGACTGCTGAAGTTAGTCATTTCAGAGGAGCATATTTGAGTTACAGGAAAAACCACTCAAAAAATGCAGCTGGACTGTTACATGTATGTAAGTAATATTCATAACCACATCCTTTTTTTTAATACCACTGACTCTGTGGCTTATTAAGACTTCTATTATGGCACACTGTGGTCCTAGTCCAGATGGCCATTTGAAATTTAATATTGCCATTTAGCCTTTCTTTCTTTCTCCCTTTCTCTCTCCCATTCTCTGCCCACTCCACAGCCTCTCTCCTCCCTACCTCTCTGAAGTGTGTTGCCATGTCGAAGACTAGTAGCTGACAGTAAAACATCTTGAGATGTAAACTGGATGTACTTTAACCTTTAGAGAGTCACATTAGAAGTTTGCCCTTTTATTTTGGGGATTTTTAATAGCTTAGTACTGAACACACATTTTTAAGAGTCTCCACAAGGAACAGCATAAGGTATTAGTAGCAAAATCTGCTTTAGGTCTTTTTTAAAGTAACTGTAAGTTCTCTTAACTGTTACTCAAATAAGTCCTATGGACATTAATAAGCCAATATGATGATAATATTCTTTGGAGATTAGTAAGGCTTATGACATGATTTCAATTTTGTAAAATTTCAAAGATGAAATTTTTAAAATTAATAAGGCTTTAGGATTTTGTAGAGTGGAAATTGGGGCACTTCATTGTAAAGTATCTGACAAGTTCTGAGCATTAAAATCCAAACTAGGGATTATTACTCAGTTATATATAGATTTTGAGCATACAGATACTTTTGCTGTATTTAATATTTATATCCATGCATATTTTTATCATCAGTCTTTCAGATGTTCTTAGAGCAGGGGATTTTGTGCATGTATAAGGATAACTACAATTCTGTCTTCAAGATTATTAATAAGAAACTGTATCTTAATTTTAGTATGAGAGGCAACTAGCTTATGAATAATTTTGAATAAAATACAAATGGATATTATATAAAAATCCCTGTCTATAATATCAACTAATATCAAATCATAATTTAATATATTTAATGTTTACTTTCTTATTATATTTCTTTTCTTGTTATAAAACTGCATTAATAGGAATTAGCAAGACTGTACATTTATAGAATAGCTATTATGTGTTAGACTCCTTGGCATATATTTGGCACACTCTCTTTACAAGTAAGGAGTTCATAACGCTGGAGTTCACATGTCAGTAACAGGCCATGTGAAGCAAAGATATATACAATGTGATATGGAGTCACAGGAAAAGTTGCAACTAATTGTGCTTGAAGAAGTAATAAGAATGTCAAGAATGTCTTCACAGAGGGGGTGACATTTGACCTGGGTATTAAAATGTGTAAGGGTTGTTAGGCAGAGAGGTAAAGATACTCTAAGCAATATGCTCAGTATGTGACCTAACCAAGAGCTTTGAAAAGAGCATGGCCTATTCAGAGAAAATTTAAGTTTTCAGTGACTTGATTGAGGGTCTAGAGAGTGAATAATTTTGGCTGTTCCCCAGATGTGCTCCGACATCACTGAAGTGAGGGATGCTCTTATGAAAAAACTGAATAGAAGGCAATAAACAAAACAGCACTTCGTACAAATATGAGTACATTTAAGAAGAAAATGGTTGTTGTACAACTTAGGATCTAAAAGTAATTTAGTGCATATTAAAGTTCAGTGAGCTTAGCATAAGCTATTTCATACTGTGACTGTAGGAACTGTAATAGGGTTTAGTGACTCACCAGAAGTACCCTGGATGTTGCTAAGTTCAGGGGCAACTGAACTGATCATCAACTAAGTAATAACAAAGAGCCTGAAGGAAAAGTATTATGAGCTTGGACTTTGGAGTTAGACTGAACTAGACAAGTGTCTTAAGTTCTCTAAGCTGTTTTCTCTTCTTTTGAATGAAGAGAATAATAATACCTACCCTACCTAGTAGAGCTGTCTTACATGTAAAGCTCCCAGCCAGTACTTAGTAAATAACAAATGCTCAGTAAATGTTAATGAATGTTATTATTAATGATAAATTTCAACACTTGACAAAAATTACAAACTACGTAAAGATATTAGTATCACTGTTGATTCACATGCTTATTTAAATTAGCATTTCATTTAATTGAGAGGTTGACATGTGCCTGAGCACCTTCATAAACAATTTTACTAACTAAGAATAGCTCACAGCTTCTTGTGGAGATCAGAGGTGAGGAGAGACCCATATAAACAAGTACTTACAATATTCTATTTTAAGTGCTATGGTTATTAACATAAAACATATATGAAAGATCAGAAGAAGATGTAATTATATCATGGATAGGAAGCTACCTACTTTGCCACAGAAGGTTTAGAACACAAGAAGAGCTAAATAAAATACAGACTAAGCATGGCTCTGGACAATTGCAATGACTGGCAGTCTTCATTATTAATGTCCTCATTTATATAGTCACTGAGCTGTAGGGTAGAATACACACCAATTAGCTAAGACCAGCAGTGATTTTGACATAGTTCTCCAATATGTTTACCAATTTTGTGGGCTAGAGGGAAAGAAAAATGTATGTCTTTTAAATATAGTACTCTAACCTATTTATTTCAGTCTAAATGTGATCTGATTAGTGTTGCATATGTTGAGGTTAATCTACATTTCGACTATTTCATATTGCTCTTCTCATCAACCAAGATTCTTGGATTTTTATCAGAATATGCATATTTTATATCTAGTATTTTAGGAAATGGTGCATAAAACTTTACAGTCATCCCCTGTTAAATATCAAGGACATCTACTAATATTTCTGTTGATATCTGCATTCAACATATCAGCAGTCCTCCGCATTTTCATGCCTTTGGAATATTTACTTTGTTTGCGTCTTTCCAAGCACTCATAGAAAAAAGTATTTCCCAAGTCAAATCATCGAAGATTTCCTTCTAAGTCACTCTTGTTTAGTTATTAATCAGCATAAGTTTCATGCATTTTTATGAACAGTTGGATATTTGTCTAACAGCATTGGTACCTGGCAGCCAATCTGGCATACTTAAATATCATGAAGGATCTTCTGTAATTATACTTGATATCAAATATCCATTTATGCATGTATTACTAATTTTCAGATTTTAAACATAATGAAATATAATGAAAATATTAATGAAATTAGTATTAAAACTCCACTCAGGCATTAATTCTTTCTTATTTAAGATGTATTTCGTGAGTTAAGTACACCCAGTCACCTCAATAATTTTAGTTTTCATTATGCTGTATTAAAATAATTGAGATTTTTTTAAAATTCTGATTAGAGTCTAGATTCATAAGCTATCACTTGTTTTTTTATGTCTGCTAACTAGAAAATGTACTTCAATTTTAAATTTATTATGTGTATAGGTTTCTAGATATTCTGTGTATTTAACTTATATCCCCAGTTAAATCTTACTTTAAAAAAGAAAAAGACTATTAATTAAACTATACCATTAATAAATTGATAAAATTGAACTTTATTATATATTTATATAATTACATATTATAAATGCTTACTGTTATATTCCCATGGAAAATCAATGTTAATCATAAGTAATCTAAAACTCACCATGAATTCTGTTTTAAATTAAATCTATAAATTTTGTTGATTTTTTTAAGGAAAATTAAACTGCTATAGTCATTTATTTTAGTTTAGCCAAACTTCTTTCTCTGAGCTTTTCTACTTTTGATGCATTTAATATGAAGCATATCTACAAACCTGAACATATGATAACTAAAACAATTTTAGAAGTTCTAAGAAAACAAAGATCAAAGAAACTCTTCTCTGAGTTTCATTTGTATATGAAACATTTGGAAATCATTACTTTCAAACTGAATGTGCATTCTTTGGTTCTGTAAAATATAATGGTTTAACCTTTGGTATCTGAAAAATAGTTAGGAATTCCAGAGGAATTGCATACTTTCCAATCCCTCAATAACAATGTAGACCTCTAACCAATGCAAAATTAATTTTGTGAGCAATGGGCAACAATTTTCAGGTTCTAAGAATCCTTTGCTTTTAGACAAATTATTTTGTACTAAACATCAAAGGAAAAAGCTTATTTTTAAAAGCAGTAAAAGTTTTTTGCCTGTATCTTATGATTAAACAGTGACTGTTTTTCAGATGAATTCATAAAAAGCTTTTGAACTTTGCCTCCACTTACTATGTATCAGAATTCAGTACAAGAGGAGTTGATCTTAATCGAAACACTAGAAGGACTTGCTTACAAGAAAAATCCCTTGATACAGTCATATTGTAAAGTGACAGTATAGTCATAGTATTCCTGAGCACTTAAGGCTAAAAATAGTTTAATAGTTTGCCAAATGTGACTGTCTCTGGTAATATTAATGGATTCAGCACAGTTCAATATGTATGGGATGTACATTACTGCACATATTTTGGTTTTTCTTCTAGGTAAGGGAGCGACTGAGGGTTTCTTTAGAAAGAGTCTCTGCACTGGAAGAAGAACTAGCTGCTGCTAATCAGGAGGTAACATACCAAACTTTCTCCTCTTTTGAGGTGCAATATCGATAACATTATATCCCTTGTGTTTCACGTCACTTTTATTAAAACTGTCACAAAAAATAAATTACATTCTGTATATGCCACTGAACAAGGCCTGTTCAAACTAGTTGCCAGAATCATGTTTTCTGATTTCTGGTGATTCAGATCTGTCACTAAGAGATGAAAGGAAAATTATCAAGAGCTAGTGATATGAGAGGTACTGAGATGGGGATTTAGAAAGACTGCAGTCAGATTGCCAGTCCTTTTAAGAAGTAAAACACAGCTTCAAAACTGGAAAACTTGTCAAATATCTGTTAAATTAGGAAATTGTTACAAATGAAGCATTGTGCCCATGTTTAGTGGCATCACTGAATCCACTCTTTTGCTCTCATTCATGACATTAAGAAAGTATTTTATAATCATCCATGAGATTTACATTTAATTCTTTCCTTTAGAATATTTATTTCCTTGGTTGTTTGTCTACCAATGAACTTGAGTCATTGGATAAGATATAGATGAGTGATAGATAGATGGATCTCAAATTAAATGTATACAGGCCACCAAAATAGCCCCATCTCTCTCTGTCTCATTCCTTCTCTCTGATAATTATTTACAAGGAATACCTTTTTTCAGAAGTCTGTTCCAGGAATGTAAATACAGGTATTATTATTACTAAACAATTTAGCAAAATCTTCCTCCTTTTAAATACTTAAGCAAGTGGGAGGTCAGTGTCCCTAATTATACATTTTACCAAGAGATTCTTAACAAAATAATACTTACATTTGCATTTCACATACAAACAAGTATACATTTACAACCATGCTAAAAATCTTGTCTGGTACCAACTCCCTTGTTTTTTAAAATTAGCTAGGCTAATTAAATGAGCTTCTATAGGCTTTTGTTTGTTCTAGGTTTAACAATTTAAATTTCAGAAATAATGCATTTGCCATTTTCACAGATGATTTTGGAGTTAGCATCCTTTAACACTTTTCTTTATGTAATCTATTCTTCGGAGACTTCATACATATCTCCTTCATCCAAGATTTCAACCATGACTCCTGTGAAAAAGAAACCAAATCTATAACTCAGTGTTCATGCTCTTTTCTGAGCTCCACTAAAGATTTTAAAAATTGGTTTGGCATCTTCAAGGGCTCTGCTAATGTTTGTATAGATTGTTCTCTGCCACAGGTGTCCAGCAAGCGTTAATCAAGGATTAAACCAGTTTAAGATTTAATAATGAAGACATGCACTAAAGGGACTGTAAACATTTATAGGCACCAATTTCAATTTTTCTAGTTAACAAAAAGTTGCCATGTGGGCTGATGGGCCTCCCTAGGTTTCCCTAGTGGCCCTAGATTCTCTGTGGCACATTAATGAAGTGAAATAAGGAGTCTTATTAAAAAGAATATGAGATAACTATATGTTCTGTTCTGAAAGCACCAAAGAATTCTATTATGGAAAAAGGAAGAAGTTGCACAGATTGCTCCCGATTTTGCACAACTACAAGTAATAGTAATACAATTTTAAATAATTAATTACTTAAGAAAATAATGCATTATTATAGGCCTAGAAAAAAAACAAGCCAAACTGTTACCATTAGTTGCCTTTGGTGTTTGCAAACATGTACTATATATTTCTATAGTCTTTGATTTTTTTAAGTAACTTTCCATTATATTTATAAATAAATGAAATAATAAACATTTTAGAGTCAGATGCCATTTTCCATATTTATTCTATTGGTAAATTAATAATAGCAATAGCTAATATTTATTGAGTGCTTTAAATCTCTAGGCTTTAGGCTAAATACACACATATCAGCAGAATAATACTGGAAGTTCAGTTCAGTTCAGTCACTTAGTCATGTCTGACTCTTTGCGACTCCATAGACTGCAGCATGCCAGGCTTACTACTATTATTTTACAAGTGAATCCAGAGAGATTATTTCTCCTAATGTACCACTATTCTCTCCTACTTGAAAGTGTGATTGTCTTTGAATTTATCTTAGCTCTATGCATTCAGGGGGTTTCAATCCATGCATTTAACCTTATCCACAGTCTATCCTGCATTCATTTGTTCTGATTTTTCCATATACATCGAAACCACCATGGTTCAAATCTTCCTTATTCTCAACTGGGATATTACAATAGGGTTTCTGCTGTATAATTCTTCAAGGATAAACCTACTAAGCAAAGCTCCATTCATACTGATTATTATCATAATATTTTCTGATATATAATGTAATCTATGCCATATTAATATACTACTAACATAATGATAGAATTTACATATTCAGTTCAGTTCAGTCACTTAGTCATGTCCTACTCTTTGTGACCCCATGGACTGGAGCATGCCAGGCCTCCCTGTCCATCACCAAATCTGGGAGTTTACTCAAACTCATGTCCATTCAGTCAGTGATGCCATCCAACTATCTCATCCTCTGTCATCCCCTTCTCCTTCTGCCTTCAATCTTTCCCAGCATCAAGGTCTTCTCAAGTGAGTCAGGTCTTCCCATCAGGTGGCGCAAGTACTGGAGTTTCACCTTCAATATCAGTCCTTCCAATGAATATTCAGGACTGATTTCCTTTAGGATGGACTGGTTGGTTCTCCTTGCAGTCCAAGGGACTCTCAAGAGTCTTCCCCAACACCAGAGTTCAAAAGCATCAATTCTCCAACGCTCAGCTTGCTTTGTAGTCCAACTCTTACATCCATACATGACTACTGGAAAAACCGTAGCCTTGACTAGATGGACCTTTGTTGGCAAAGCAATGTCTCTGCTTTTTAATATGCTGTCTAGGTTGGTCATAACTTTTCTTCCAAGAAGTGAACATCTTTTAATTTCATGGCTGCAGTCACCATCTGCAGTGATTTTGGAACCCAAAACCAGAAAGTCTGCCACTGTTTCCACTGTTTCCCCATCTATATCCCATGAAGTGATGGGACCAGATGCCATGATCTTAGTTTTCTGAATGTTGAGCTTTAAGCCAGCTTTTTCACTCTCCTCTTTCACTTTCATCAAGAGGCTCTTTATTTCTTCTTTGCTTTCTGCCATAAGGGTGGTGTCATCCACATATCTCAGGTTATTGATATTTCTCCTGGCAATCTTGATTACAGCTTGTGCTTCTTCCAGCCCAGAATTTCTCATGATGTATTCTGCATATAAGTTAAATAAGCAGGGTAACAATATACAGCCTTGACGTACTCCTTTCCCGATTTAGAACCAGTCAGTTGTTCCATGTCCAGTTCTAACTGTTGCTTCTTGACCTGCATACAGATTTTTCAAGAGGCAGGTCAGGTGGTCTGGTATTCCCATCTCTTGAAGAACTTTCCACAGTTTGTGGTGATCCACACAGTCAAGGGCTTTGGCATAGTCAATAAAGCAGAAATAGATGTTTTTCTGGAACTTTCTTTGCTTTTTTGAAAATTTACATATTTATGAATATTAACAATATAATGATGCCTACTACTAGACCTGTAATATACTATTGAGCACCTCTTCAGTGGTCCTAGCCTAAAAGTCACCTTTAACTCTTCTCTGAGTCATTCTAACATCTTGTTGAATTATAGTATTCATTGTTTTTGAAAGCAGTCAACATTTTTCCTGACTCTAAATCTTACTTACATTAATGTCTCTCTTGGAATGTATCCACAACCCCAATTCACCCATTGAAATCATACTTCCCCATTTAAACTCAAGTTCAGATATCACCTTTTTAATGAAATCTTTTATGATTTCTTGCCAGCAGTCATTGCTTCTTAGTTTAAATTGCTTAATCTCATTGCTTCAACATTTGTTTTGACTGTTAAACAAGTATTAGAGTTTATTATATACCTGTCTAAGTCTAGATTGTTAGTTCCCTGAGAAAGTGGGCTATGTCTTGCTTATTTGTTCTTATTTCACTCAGTACAGTGATATAAACCTTGTGATCAATATATATTTGTCAGCTTGCATTGTATAGAGTTCCTTATATTTGGTGTTTTCACATTGTTCCTTGGGTGTTTCCTTAATTAGGTAGTTGGAACAGCCTTCATCATGCTCAATAAACAGCGCTATATTGATCACATGTATTAAATAAGGGTGTTTGTCCTTTCAAAATATAATTATTGAGTAACTACTGTATGCAGAAAATTCTGTGAGTCTCTGATGGTAGAAATAGAAAAAAATGAAATGATAAATAAGCATTATGCAAATATTTATATGGACTTCCCTGGTGGCTCAGTGGTAAAGAATCAGCCTGCCAGTGCAGGAGACTTAGGTTTAATCTCTGGATCAGGAAGATCTCCTGGAGAAGGAAATGGCAACCCACTCCAGGATTCTTGCCTGGGAAATTCCATGGACAGAGGAGCCTGGCAGGCTACAGTCCATGGGGTGTCAAAGAGTCAGAAATGACTTAGTGACTAAGCAACAATAATAAAATGTTTATATAATTTGTCCTCCAGTGATGAAGACAAACATATAAACATATAAGTAAAATGTAATTTAGTACAAAACTAAATAAATATAAAATAGAGACTCAAACAAAGTGTGAAAGAGCAGAGAGATGAAGGGTATTCATTCTGCACCAAATTATAAGAGAAAGTTTCACCCATGAAGGAAGACTATGATTTGGCTTCAAAACTGTGGGGAAACATTTAAAACTGAACACACAGCATGATTAAGGAAACCTGAAATTGCCTGTTTCAGAAATAATGGATGGTATTGTATTGGTAAGAATCTAGGTATGAAAAGATGTGGAAGAGGAAGGAAGAGAGGATAATAGGACTCAGATGCTAGAAAACCCTGAATGCCATGCTCAGAATGTGGAATTTCTCTTTATGAAATTAAAAAGCACTGAAGGTGTAGTTTTGTTTTTGTCTTGTAGTGTTTTATTTTTGGTTTTGGTGTTTGTGTTGGTAAAGTGAAATCCACTGAAAATGTGTACTTTTTTTTCCTTTTTATAAACTATGGGGTTAGGATGGAGTAGAGCTGGAAAGTGGACAATCTGATATGGCAGCTGACATAATGAAATATGATTTTGAGCATGATATATCAATTCAACAGACATTTATTGAGCATTTTCTGTTTACCAGCCATTATATTAAGTACTGGGTGTAAATATATTGATAAACTCAGATATTAATAAAGCAACAGTTTTTTCAAATCTGTTATGGAAAATAGACATGGTAAAAACTAATTATAATGAAGAGTTACTATTTAAGGGGCCTAGAATCTCAGTTTGGGAAGATGAGAAAATTTTTGAAGTTGAATAATGGTAATGACTATATAGCAATGTAAACGTACTTATTGCCACTTAGCTGTACACTTAAAATGTTTTAAATGGCAAATTTTATATACTATTTATCACAACAAAAGCTAATTATAATACAATGATACTAAAGTGAAAATGAAACCGTAAGCTTTAGTAGTAATTAATTGTATGGAATGAATGAGGAAAAGCAGATGGTATTACAAAAAACTTCCTAGAGATATCCTGCCATTTACAACATGGATAATGATGAACTTTGAGGGCATTATGCGAAGTGAAATAAGTTAGACAAAGAAAGACAAATACTGTGTGATCTCACTTATATCCCGATTCTAAAAATGTCAAACACACAGAAAGACTAGATTGGTGTTGCTAAAGGCTAGAGTTTGGGGAAAATGGGGAGATGTTTGTCAAAGAATATAAACTTTCTGTTATAAGATGATTACGATTAGGAGATCTGATATACAGAATGGTGACTATAGTTCACAACACTCTTTATCAGTTCAGTTCAGTTCAGTCACTCAGTCATGTCCAACCCTTTGTGACCCCATGGACTACAGCACTCCAGGCTTCCCTGTCCATCACCAACTCCTGGAGCTTGCTCAAACTCGTGTAGTATACCTGAAATTTTCTAAGAGTAGGTCATAAATGTTCTCAACACACACACACACACACACACACACACACACACATGAATGTGAAGTATTAGATATGTTAGTTAGGGCTCCCCTGATAGCTTAGTTGATAAAGAATCTGCCCGCAATGCGGGAGACCTGGGTTCAGTCCCTGGGTTGGAAAGATCCCCTGGAGAAGGGAAAGGCTACCCACTCCAGTTAGTTAAACTTATTGTGGTAGTCCTTCATAATATATACATATATCAAATATCCACATTGTATGGCTTAAACTTGCAAATGTTTTTCATCAGTTATATATCCATAAAGCTGGAAAAAATTTTTAAATATTCCTAGGGAAAAATATTTACCTAGAATTTTGAGGGTGACTACAACGAGTTTGTCAGATGAAGCTGGAGGAAGAAAAGAAAAGCAGGCAGTATTAGAGACGGGGACGAGGCTGCAGAGAAAGGCAGACCTGAGTCTGGGATGCTTGGAGCCTGGGCTTTGTCCTCTAGACAATGGTGAATCAGCAACAAGTTTTTTTAGAGGGAAGAAATATAATCAGATTTTTAATGTTGCAGTCTAGCATACAAAAGTTACAGCTAAAAAATATATGTCTGAGTCAATGTACTGTGTTTATAGTTCAGATAAAAATCACTACTGCTTCTTGAAAGAAACAGGACTAGTGTAGCAAAATACAGAACTTGAACAATCTGGCATTTCTAAAGTTCTTTTACTAATGGGAAATACTAATAAATGAAAGAATCAAAACAACATTGTAAATAAATACATATATGTAATGAAAATTTGCTGTTATTTTATGCCTCTTTGAATAGCCCCACAAGGGCAGACTGTATTGTTAACATTGAATACATCTTCCAGGCCATTGTCCTAAAAAAGTGAGTCCAGATTCTTTAGACAGAGAAAATGCAATCAAGTCTTTATTTCTTAAAGAGTACTTTTGTTACTGCTTAAAACTGGAAAACTGCAAAAAGAAAAAAAAAAGTACAATAAAGGGAAGTGCAGAGGAATAAATAGATTACATTTTAACAATGTGTTCTGATTTAGCAGAAGCCCGTATGCTTTTTTAATTATTTAATTAAGTCAGACAAAATGGATTATTCAGAAGCTACAGTAAAAGTTCAATTGACAGACTAATTTCACTGAGTACACAGCTGTACTTATTTTAAAAGCTTTTCTACATGATTGTATTATATCTAAAAAGAACTGGCACATTTAGTTGTAGACTGTATTTTTATGTTGCTTTTATTCTATGTTTTTATTTTATTCCAGCCACTGAATCTATCAACTTTCAATAAGAATTATCTTAAGGAAATTAGCATTTAATGTTATTTCATCTACAACCAGCCTTATTCCTGAAGTCTTATTTCCTAAGGAAAAATTAAAGAACTTTATGGGCAAACCAGGTATCATTCACATTCAGAATACTGGATCAAGATGATGAGAGGGGCTAGAGACAGCAAATTCACATTTGAGGAGTTTATGGAACCTTGGAATATGGCCATTGTTTTAAGTACATTATACTTTTAATCATCACTACAGTCTTTTGAGTTAAGAACCAGTACTGTATTGAATCCATGGATGTGGAAAAGGTATATAAGTACAGGCAAAGGCGAAACCTACACCAAAAAGTAGTCAAGAGTCCTTGAAGCAAAAACAATGATAGAAAGAGGGAGAGAGAGACAGTTTTAAGTGTAGACTGGATGTGTCAGCAGCATCAAATGTTTCATAGAAAGTTGTGAGATTATGTCTAATATGAGGTTATTAGATTTGCAATTAGAAAGTCTCTGAAAATGTTTGCAAAGACATTATAGTAAATTGTAATGGAAGGAAACTATAATGGCACTAAAATGGAATGTCTGTGATGAAAAGAATTTGAGTAAATTAGAAGTCTAAAAATGGGAGACATTGAGGAATACTCATCTGAGAAGTTTGGCAATGAAGGAGAGAGGAGGGTGAAAGCTAAATAAGTAGGCAATATTCAGCGACAGTCTGTTGAAGATAGTTACAGCCACTACAAAAAGGAGAAAGAAGGGATTATTGATGGACAACAGGGAAGAGGATAAGAGTGATTTGGAGATCAATGGCAAGTAGTAGAACTCCTTCCTTTGAGAATTGTGGGAAGGAAAATGGAATGTGTAGTAGAGACACGAATGAAGATTTTGATCTGGAGAGGAAAGCAGACATAGGAATTTTATCAGAGGGTCATCCCAAGGAAATGGATTATCTGCTAAGGAGGGTGGAAACAGAGTTACTTTTGTGAGTTTAAAAAGATTGAGAATACCATAATGTAGAATATGGCAAAGAGTCAATAAGACAAAGCAAGGACAATTTGGGGTAGGATGGTAGACTCAGAGGAAGCTCTCATTAAGTTACCCTCGCAAATTAAATAAAGCCAGCTTCCACAGCACTTATGAACTGAAACAACATGGATTCATCATGGCATTTCCTTATCTAAATCTATGAAGTTATGTTATTCATCATAATTTGAAAGAAAGAGATATAAATATGAAACTAAAGTTGTCTCAGGTGACTTTGGTTCAGAGGTAAAATGTTGTCCTAAAACTTGACAGGAGTAAAATTCAGGAAGCTTCTGAAATTCATGAGCAACTCAATATTTAAATAATTAGAAAATTTGGTAAAGATAAACCAAAAGAACCAAGGGGAAAGTGGAAAAGTGGTTGAGCAGTACTTAGAAAAATTTGCCTTGGGGGAACTGATATAAATACTTATCGAAGTTTGTAGGATCACTTGTTTGCAGAATTAATGAAATGACCAAGTAATTTTTCTCTTTAAATTAAACCTGCCATTTCTGTGAGTGGAAAAGTCCGGATATAGAAAAGGACACCACCGAAAAAGTTCTTGAGTTAAATTATTTCATAATCCTAAAATTGATAATTATTTACTTTGATAGACCTTTTGCCAGTTGCTCATTTTCTTGGTTCATTTCATTCTCTCTCTTTCCCAGTTCTATGAGATAAAAGCAGATTTAATATTTTATGTCTCTCACTGCCTTTATTAAAATGATTAATCTCAAAACAGCTTTCTGATTTCCTACATGTTTATGTATACAACATATCCTAATTCAACTGGTTGGTTTATTTTCGCCATTAGTAAATGAAACTTTTCATTATCAGTAAGTTCCTTGATCAACTTGAATTCTCAGTCCAACAGAAAGTCTAATGTAAGTTTCATGTTTTATTAGCTTTGAAGCAAGTCATCATGGCTCAGGGTGTTTTTTTTCCTAGCTATTTATTTGCATTTTATTTTATTTGTTTGTTGTTAATTGAAGGATAATTGCCTTACAGTATTGTGTGTTTCTGCCATCACCATGAATTAGCCATAGATTTACCCATGTTCCCTCCCACGTGGACCTCCCTCCCACGCCCTCCCCACCCCACCGCCTAGGTTGTTAGGAGCCCTGTCTGAGTTCCCTGAGCCTAGAGTGAACTCCCATTGGCTGTCGATTTTACATATGGTAACGTATGTTTCCACGTTACTTTCTCCACACATCCCACCCTCTCCTTGCCCACCCCACCAGCCGTGTCCATGAGTCTGTTCGCCATTGCTTCTCTGCAAATAGGTTCATCAGTAAAACTTTTTAAAAGACAACAGTGTTTGCCTAAGATAATGGCATCCTTGCAGCTGCAAACTTAGATCCCTTGAAGGTAATGAAAAATCCTCTGACATGGTGTGTTTAGATTGTCTGCAAACTATTATGGGTTTCCATAAAGCCACTTATTGGGAACCTACTCTTCCTGTTGGACTTGTATCATTTGGAGTTAGAAAATTGTGTAATTCTTAATTGATTTTATTTAATGGAAGCGTTTAATCATAGTGAAGGATGTGCTTTTTTGCTTGATATTGATAAACTCAAAGTTTCAGCATTGTCAAACCTATAGTTGTTTACAAAGGCTTACAATTCCCTATGACACCTCTAGATGTTCCTTTATGATGATACTGCATTATGAACATTAAATATAGAAACTAAATTACCCAAATTATTATCATCAATAGAAAATGTCTTCTTTGCTGTTGATAATTGTACTGTTCCCGTACAAAGAATGTTTCCCAAATAGAAAGAAGTCAAGACATCTCACAACAACATGTGTTAAATCTCAGCAGTGAAAAGAGAGCTGAAGAAACTGCTATTTGCTACTTCCATTGTGTTCACTATTTTCTAGACCTGTGTGAAGCAACTGTTTAAAATATAGTTTAAAATTGTCTCCTGTTGTTTATGAGACGTTTGACATCTGTCTTCAAGTCTTTTAAAAGTCTCTGTTTTTGTTAGAATCTTTTCTTTGATCAAAGTATAAAGTTTGTTTTTCTTGTGATAGCAGACTTGGTTGTTTTATCTTTGCACATGGAGATCATGAATTACTTTTTTCTATTAGTAGTAAAATCATGCTTGATATTAATATTAATACTTTGGTCATAAACATCATAATTGATGGATATTATTTTACCCATGTGTTTATTAGCATATTCTTATTTACTTTAAAGCTAAAAAGTTGAGCAAGATTACTTATCCTTTTTTAAGTATAGTACTGAATTTAGTAAGAGACAAGGTACAAAGTAAAAATTAAAAAAGAATATTAAGTTCACATCAAAAGATTTCAGTTTGAGTTGACTCCTGTATGTATCACTTATTGATTCTATGACCCGTGGTAATTTATTTAACCTCTGCACCTAAGCCTTTTCATCTGTGAATTGGAATATTAATAAATTTTGGGCTAGCCTATCTTTCAAGGGAGTAATGATATTTAGATAAAATAGTGTACAAGGAAACACTTTGTAAACTTGAAGTACTTAAGTTGTATTACTTTTATTAGGTTTAAAAAGTGAATATTAGCTAATTAGTTAAATAGATGAAAACTCTCTTCTGTTGACAGTGCAAACTTGATGATATAATAGCAGTGCTTTACTTGAACTCAGAACAAAATCCCCTTTTATTAAAGAAACAAAAAATATATTCATTCATAGGATGATTCTGTAGCACTACATGAATTTTATATATGACTTTTCAATTTACTCATTTATTCAGTTTGTAAAAATAATAACACCTGCAAATTTGAAGGAGATTATTGTGTGCCTGGCATTATGCTAGGCACTGTACATACCCCCCATTAAACACAGACACACACAGACATATTTTTCAGTTAATCATTACAACCTATGAGAAAAGTATAGTTATTACTTGCATTTTGAAACTGAAACCTCAAGGAAATAAGTGAATTGTTTAGCATGTTGTCACTACTCAGCAGGGATCCAAAGCCAGGATATCAGAAGACTTCAGATTTTAGTGTTTAACGGTAGGCACACGATTACCTGGCCTTTCTGTTAATAACAAGATTTCTTTATATATGAAAACTGTTTCTAAGTCAACAGTTTACTTATTAATAGTTATTTAAATTCATCATGACATCTTTATATTTGTTGTGTTTCTATGGATTACTTCAAGGATCGTGGCTTCATTATATTGACAGAAAAATGTAACAGGCATTAGTTAATGACATGCATTAAATCAATTGGGCTTTCCTGGGTGGTGCAGTGGTAAAGAATCTGCCTGCCAATGCAGGAGATGCAAGAGACACGGGTTTGATCCCTGGGTTCAGAAGACTGCCAGAAGTAGGAATTGGCAACCCACTCCAGTATTCTTGCCTGGAAAATACCAAGGACAGAGGAGCCCAGAGGACAGTAGTCCATGGGATCACAGAGCCAGACACAGTTTTCAGTGTTCAGCAACTGAACACACACATACACACACACAAATCAGTTAGTTAAATTAATATGCATTTGAACTGCCTTATATTGTGTTGAAGTTACACATTTAACTGTATAGAAAAAAGCACATTAAAACATCTAGATGCTATTTGCAATTATTTGGATAAATTTGATTGCTAGATTTTAGACCTTGCATCTAAATGTTTTCCCTTGGTGTAAACTACAGTATGACTCTGCCTGGAATCCTGAAGTAAACAGCATGAGAGCATCATGGTGGTTGTGTCCAATTCTTTATGACCCCTTGGACTGCAGCTGTCTAGGTGAACTCTGGGAGTTGGTGATGGACAGGGAGGCCTGGCTTGCTGCAGCTCATGGGGTCGCAAAGAGTCGGACACGACTGAGTAACTGAACTGAACTGGACTGCAGCACATCAGGCTTCCCTGTCCTTGACCGTTTCCCAGAGCTTGCTGAAACTCATGTCCATTGAGTCAGTGATGCCATCCAGCCATCTCATCCTCTGTCATCCCCTTCTCCTCCTGCCTTCAATCTTTCCCAGCATCAGGGTCTTTTTCCAGTAGGTTGGCTCTTTATATCAGGTGGCCAAAGTATTGGAGCTTCAACCTCAGCCTCAGTCCCTCCAATTAATATTCAGGACTGATTTCCTTTAGGATTGACTGGTTTGATCTCCTTGCAGTCCAAGGGACTCTCAAGAGTCTTCCCCAACACCACAGTACAAAAGCATCAATTCTTCAGCACTCAGCCTTCTTTATGGTCCATCTTCACATCCATACATGACTACTGGAAAAATCATATCTTCTACTAGATGGACCTTTGTTGGCAAAGTAATGTCTCTGCTCTTTACTGCGCTGTCTAGGTTTGTCATAGCTTTTCTTCCAAGGAGCAGGTGTCTTTTAATTTCATGGCTGCAGACAACATCTGCAGTGATTTTGGAGCCCCCCAAAATAAAGTCTGTCACTGTTTCCACTGTTTCTCCATCTATTTGCCATGAAGTGATGGGACCAGATGCCATGATCTTCATTTTTTGAATGTTGAGTTTTAAGCCAGGTTTTTCACTTTCCTCTTTCACCTTCATCTACAGGCTTCTTTATTCCTCTTGGCTTTCTGCCATAACGGTGGTGTTATCTGCATATCTGAGGTTATTGATATTTCTCCCAGCAGTCTTGATTCCAGCTTGTACTTCATCCAGCCCAGCATTTCACATGATGTATTCTGCATATAAATTAAATAAGTTGACAATATACACCTTGATGTACTCCTTTCCCAGTTTGGAAGCAGTCAGTTGTTCTATGTCCAATTCTAACTGTTGCTTCTTGATTTCTCAGGAGGCAGGTAAGGTGGTCTGGTAATCCATCTCTTTAAGAATTTTCCACAATTTATTGTGATCCACAAAGTCAAAGACTTAACATAGTCAATCAAGCAGATGTTTTTCTGGAACTCTCTTGCTTTTTCAATGGTCCAACAGATGTTGGCGATTTGATCTCTGGGTCCTCTGCCTTTTCTAAATCTAGCTTGAACATCTGGAAGTCCTTGGTTCGTGTACTATTGAAGCCTAGCTTGGAGAATTTTGAGCATTACTTTGAATTTGAATTTGAGAGAGTTGTATTGGCCCCTAAATTTTCAGTGTAGAAAATTTGAGACCTCACTTTTACTAAACAAAATCAGAGGATTTCTGTAGCACTTCTCTATTCCCATTTCACTTTGGCAGGGAAGGACAATGGATCTCAAATGTTGAGAAATTTGGAAGTTCCAAATAAATGAGCTACGGTGATACTAAAAGGAAATATGTAGACAGAAAGTTTGCATGAAGTTCTTTAATCTGTTTTGTGTGTGTATGTCAATGTGTGTGTAATTATTAATTTGACTGCTCATAATTTTACTTTTTAAAACCTTGGTAGCAGAAAACATCACAAGTGTGATCAGCTTATATTTGCCATATACTATTGGCATATCTTAAGATATTTGCCATATCTTAACATTTAGGGCTGCTGAAACAAGCTACTGTAGACTGGGTGGCTTAAACAACCATTTATTTCTCACAGTTCTCAATGCTACCTAATCAGAGATCAAGAGTTCATAAGTTTGGTGTCTGATAAGAATTTGCTTCTGGGTTCATCGATGGTGCCTTCTCTGGAAGAATGAATGAGAGAGACCTCTAGAGTCTCCTTTGTAAGGGCACTAAATCCCACTAATGTGGACTCCACCTTCATGGCTTAATCATCTCCCAGAGGGTTTACCTTCTATAACCATCACATTGGGGGTTTGGATTCAAGGTATGGATTTGGGAAGGGGGAAGGGTGGATATAAGCCTTCAATCCTTTAACACCATTACCAGCATTTAGCCAAACTTCAAAGTCCAGGGACTCAGTCATTCATAAGACTGGCCTCACTTTTGACACCAACTCCAAGTTTATGGAGTTCGCGAGGAAGACTCACAGGACTCACTGGATGCTATTACATTTACCTCTATGGCTTATTCCAGGGAAATGATACAGCTCAAAATTAACCAAGGAAGGAAGTCCATAGGACAGAGTCTGGGAGGGTTTCAAATGCTAAATTTTCATTGTCCCCAGTATACATTACCCTCCTAGAGCTGATGTGAGATAATTCTCCAAGCTGGGAAGTTCACTCAAGCTTTGACTCTCCAGAGTTTTGATTGAATTTTATTTTACTTATTACATAAGCAAAATTGATAGTTTGATTATCCATGTGGTTGATCTCAGACTTCAGGTCAAGACACAAGCCCTCCTAAATCATATTGTTGGTCTTACTGACATTATCAGTCCTGATTTAAGACTGTTAAGTGTGACCAACCCCATCCTATGATCCTCTGTAATTAGATAATTAGACCTCATTCTAAATGAAGACATTCCTATCAAGTTTGATGCAGATTACCTCCAAAAGCTATAGGAAGAGGCCTGATCTCTCTTCAGGCAGAGCCAAATTCTTCACTACACACTAGAGATCATCTTAACTGTCTATCCTAACTGAAGATTTTTTTAAGGAATGATTAGTGTTGATAATATCTCCTTATTTAATAACATGCTCATAAAGCCAATATGTTATTTTCCACTCAGAAAATACTGAGATTGGGAGATAAGGAGGGAGAGAAACCTGTAAGTGGAATCAAAGTATGTGTTGAGAAAGTTTTATAAAACCAATTAACAAGAAACTGAGAGGGACAGAGAGAGAGAGAAAGAGAGGGAGGGAGAAAAGCCTGGAAAGGAGTGGAGAAAGAAAATATAATTTTATTAAGATAAAACTGCAATACAGTTATAGTGTCAGAAATATTTTAGGGGAGCCTACTATTTGGGGGCACTGGACTGGGTCAAGCACTTAAGTGCTCTGTTTTAATGCACTTCCAGGAAATTTCTCTGATTTACCCTCCTCACATTCAGGTTTGTGGAACTCCACATTATGAGATAATTGCTGCTATTAACAGTGAGCATTTATTGAGATCCTGCTAATGCCTCATCACTTTATAAGACAGCGTGTGGTGTCACAATTTTAAAGAGGCAAAAAACATGGTTCTAAAGCATAAAGTAACTCGCCTAAAATACACAGCTAGTAAATATTTGAGCAACTGTTCTTTCTTTGAGTCTATTCATTTCTTCACATCTCTACCTTTTAAAACTTTTCACAAGGTAGTGATTAATTCCCACTGATTCCTAGAGAAATAGCTATTTTCTATCCAAGGAATTGGATGGGTTTGCACCCTTGCTGATATTTCTGTTGTATCAAGAACAAAATGACTAGGTGAGGAAAATAAGTTAATATTTCAATGTGAGAAAAAGAGAAACCCACTGATATCCTTTTAAAAAGTATTCTTTCTAACACATAGAAGCCTCTCACACAGAGGAAGAACAGAAAGGCTGTTCACCCTAGCGCACTAGTTCTCAATCTTGAGTGAACACCAGCCTCACCTGTAGGGCTTTTGAAAAATACAAGCACAGCCAGAAATTCTGATTCATTGTTAGCATGAAGCCTGACTATCTACACTTAAAAATTAAATAGTGTAATTCTGATTTGAGAAGTAGAGTAGGGAGGGATATAGTAGAGAAAAACTATAGGAGACAGACATAGGTTTGACTCAGTCTGCCGATTACAAAATGTGGCTTTTACAAATATTATCACTTTATAGAAAAGGAAGAAGTCACAGAGAAGGGAAATAAGGTCATACTGTCAGAAAGTGGTAGACCCAGAATTCTACTTCATAGTTCATGATCTAAATAAGTACTCTTCAGAATCTACTGGACAGCTACCAAGTACTGTTTGTGGTCTTGAGGACATACCGGTGACCAAGTAAGAAGTAACTAACTCCCTGCTCTCAAAGAGCTGATGTTAGAAATTTATAAATCTAAAATTAAGTTTAGGTAGAGAAAGATTCTATAAAGCAAATTACACAGAGCTATGAATAGAAAGCATTGCAAATATCATCTACACTTATTTTTAGTTTTTTTCTACATTCTCTCAGTTCTTACATTTGTAATGTTAACTAATGTCATCTAAAATATTCCTATTTAGACACAAGTTTAGCAAAGAGTATGTGGGAAAAAAACTCCACTTCATCAAATAATTCCTTTTCAGGGATAATTTATTCTGTGTTTCTACTGATTTAAATGAAATTAGAAATAATGTATGAAAGTGAATAGAAGGCATAAGTCTAAAAATCAGGAAGTAGAGTTATAATTCTGGTCTTTCCTAAGTTCACTTGAATAGTTTTTAAAAAAAGAGATGGACATGAGCTGCTACACCAAGGATCAGCAGACTTCTCATTAAGGACCAGCTTGTAAATATTTGAGGTTCTGTGGGCTGGAAGCTCTTTATCACAGCTTCTTTATCATTACAGAGCAAAAGCAATCAGACAATTATGTAAATAAATAAGCTTAGCCCTATTCCAATAAAAATGTATTTATGGACAGTAGAAAGTTGATTTCTTTTCATTTTTATGTATCACAAAGTATTATCCTTGTTTTGATATTTTGTAACCATTCAAATATGTGAAAACCATTTTTAACTTGCGGGCCTGACAAAAATAGGCAGCATGAAGGCTGTAGTTGGCCACCCCCACAATACATGGTCACATGGGTCACGTCCCGAGGCTTACTCTGTCACTGCCCTCAGCAGTCTTTCACTGGGCTGCTGCCTCTGCCTGCCATACAGTGATAGACAGGAAAAAACCCTCTGCACCTGAAGACTTCATATGCATTGGTCCTCAAACAAAAGGGGTTTAATATTCCACCCTTGTTGGAATATTAAAATATTAATTTTAATTTAATATTAAAATAATGAAACCCACTGAAAGAATATTAAGATGCAGATTCATTAAAATGGGATCTGCATTTAATTGATTTATTTGTTTTACACTGTTATTTATTTTTAAATTTATTTTTTATTAATTCATTTTTATTGCAGTATAGTTGCTTCACAATGATGTGTTAGCTTCTACTGGACAGCAAAATGAATCAGCCATACATATACATGTATCCCCTTCGTTTTAGATTTCCCTCCCATTTAGGATACCACAGTGCATTAAGTAGAGTTCAGATATCATATATTAAAATGGATGCGTGGAATCTAGAAAAATGGTTAAAGAAGCATGATGATGATGTTGAACTGCTAAGAATCTTGATCTAAATATAACATAAATATAGGACATAAAACCTATAAACTGCAGATTGCAACACAGTGAGATATATATCACAATAAAGAAGAGACAAAAATATGAAATGTTCTATGAAAAGTGGGTAGTAAAGAGCAGTTAGAAGTTAGTGTTGGCAAGCAGAGAGAAAGTAGCAAGTGTTGTACAAAACCCTCCTTCTGGATAGATTATTCAGCTGAGTGCTGTACATATATTCTGCCCTGGCCAATTACAAGAAAGGCAAGGCCTGAGCACACTCGAAACAGGAGCTGTAATCTCCACCCGGGGGAATTTATTTTCCCGCTGAATAGTTCTGTTCTTTGCTAGTTCTTGACTGCAGGCAATTTCCTTATAACCTGTTTCTCTCAATTGCATGCGTGCTGAGTCATTTCAGTCATGTCCAACTCTTTGCTACCACACAGACTATAGCCTGCCAGGCTCCTCTGCCCATGGGATTCTCCAGGCAAGAATACTGGAGTGGGTTGCCATGCCCACCTGCACCTCTTATGTCTCCTGCATTAGAAGTAGGATTCTTTACCACTAGCGCTACCTGGGAATCCCAATACCTCAATTCTAATAGAATACTCCTCATCAGGTTATCAAGAGGTTTAAATGAGTTAATACACTTTTGACTGAAAATAAATGCCAAATATGAGAGTTATGCGTGAAGTTTTATTTGGGGCAAAATGAAGACTATAGCTTGGGAGACAGCATTTCAGGTAGCTCTGAGAAACAGCTCCAAAGAGTCAAGGGGAAAGTCGGAACATGTGTGATTTTTGTGAAGGGGGAGTCCATGCAATCCAGCACGTGTTTTTTGCAGAAGGTTATTGCTAGTCATGAAGGATTTTAGTGCTTTTCTAGATATGAGGAAATGTGAGAATTGAGCTCATAAAATCTTCCCCTGAAAATATCTAACTATCTGAAGACCTGTTCTGCCAGTTTTTCTCAGAGTGCCTCACTCCTGATCTCCACCCTGAACTCTTTTCAGGCGATGGTGAAGCCAACACCTCCTGGAGCTCACACCTTGCAGATTGCAAGTGCCAATGGCAAGTGCCAATTTGTGGGTGACACACATAGGGTGCTTAAAACTGTGCTGGGCATGTAGTATTTTTCAGTAAATATTATTGTTATTGATGTTGACATTGATCTTTTCAGCCATGATATTGTTGGACTTCTGTTTAATAAGACGATTGAATTGGGACCTGGAGAGTTGGAGTGTATGTCCACAGTGGGACTGACCAGCTGGCAATTATTGAGTATGGGACGTGATTTATCGTTCACTCTCTGTAAATATCATTTTCTTCATCTATTAAAAAAAGGTATAAAGACCACATAAGTTCTGGACACTTCCCATTTTGACATTTTATAAAATGTACACATTTTAAAGTCACATAAATACAAAATTAAAATGCATGCTGCTGCTGCTAAGTCGCTTCAGTCATGTCTGACTCTGTGCGACCCCATAGACAGTAGCGCAGCAGGCTCCCCTGTCCCTGGGATTCTCCAGGCAAGAACACTGGAGTGGGGTGCCATTTCCTTCTCCAATGCATGAAAGTGAAAATTGAAAGTGAAGTCGATCTGTCGTGTCCAACTCGCAGTGACCCCAGGGACTGCAGCCCACCAGGCTCCTCTGTCCATGGGATTTTCCAGGCAAGAGTACTGGAGTGGGTTGCCATTGCCTTCTCCAAAATGCATGCCAATGAATATAACACAAGATTATTACTGTTAGAACCCAATTAAATGGCTTGCTTTAAAAGGAATTGTTGAGAATAGTGGGTTTAGTATACTTCTTTTGGGATTTCCAAGGAAGGAACTAAATGGATAAATCCTTTTTATTACCCTGGCTTGCTTTTTTTTATATGCAAGAAATACTAATGGATACTGTTTCTGCCTTCTACATTTTTTCAAGTACTTTCAAGCACTTTGAAATGCTTTTCTTTGCCTGAAGACTCCTTTCCTTAGCATATCAGAGCTAAAAGGAATTGTTCCAAGACATAGCTTGTAATTTTATCACTTGTGCCCTGATTGGAGGGAAAAAAAGCAACTGTGTTCTTAATAGTGTTAGCCCTGCCTGGATGAAAAAAGTGAAAAGGTCATTTCTCATGGTGCTGGAAGGATAGTATAGTCCATCTCCAAAGAGATTAATTTTTTTCATATTCTTGTTGGCCATTTTGATTTCTTAAGCATTGTTGAGGTATAGCTGGTATATAAAAAGTGCACTTTAAAGTATGCATTTTGATAAGTTTGGATATATGCATACACCCATTGATAGCATCACCACAATCAAAGTACTCAACTTATATATCACCTCCAAAAATTCCTCTCGGTTCTTTTTTAGGTTTTGTTTTGTTTTTATTTTTGCTTTTGTCATAAGAACACTTAGATGAGATCTATCCTCCATTAAAATTTTTTGAAGGAAACAATTAAGCTGATACAGACCAACTTTATTTAACACCCCATGAAATAGTCTGTTTTCAAATAACTGCAAAATGAGATGGAAGGCAAAAATGTTTTATAAGATAAAGGGTAAAGAACAAGTAATAGAGAACATCCGATTGGCTGGGGCCACATTTGTCACCTTGATAGGGGTGGAAAGGCCCAGGGTTGGCTTGGCATTTGCATTGGCTGATCAGACATGCTACTTTTCTGGTCAAGCAAAGCATTTACAAGGACACAAAAGTTACCTAAGTTCTGGTGTGCTGAAGTGGCCTCATCTTGGACCTACGAAGTTATTTCAATACCTAACATATTTTAAAGTGCCCAATATCATAGCATTGACTGTAGGCCCTATGTAGTGCAGCGGATCTCTAGAAATGATTCATCTTGCATAACTGAAACTTCATACCTATCAAGCAGCAACTTCCCATTCTCCCCTACCCTCAAAGCCCAGAAAGTCCCAATATGTTGTCTGATCTCTGAAGCAGAATCCAAGCCTGGTCAGTACTCAGATCGCAGGGATGAATTTTAATGTGGTCTTTTCAAATATTTGTTGATGGAAATATAGCATGTTTGGATTACTAAAACAGAATGTTCATTCTAAAACATCCCAAATTTCCTAACAGCAGATGGGCTGCACTTGAATAAACAGATGACAGAGATGTGATTAATATTATGTAGACTTACCTTGATTAATTTAATAATCAGTATTTGCTTGATGAATTTTAATACTGCTTAATATACATGAAATAACTAAAGAAGCTTTTATTCATGTCAGCATAATTCATAAAAAATGTTGAGAGTGTTGAAGACAGAGACTCTTAAGCCTCAGAGTGTACTTGCTACTGCATGAGTGCATCATGTAGGGACTCATTGGACTGTTCAATTTCTGGTGACCTTCTCAGCATAACTTGGTCTCCTTATTTTGCCCTCTTTTTTATTTCTTTGGAGGAGGAAGGATAATTCCTTCAGTCATTCCGCTGCTTTGGCTGAAGCCCAGACCAAATTAGCATATTTTGATACTTCTGACTTTACAGAATAATGGTCCTTAGGGGAAGTGATTGGGGCGAGTATGAGAAAGGAAGCCTTGTTCTGTGTCAAGAAGTATTGATACTTTATCGTAATCAACACCTTTAGTAAGTCCTATTTGCTTTTTTTCATTGTGACACAAGAGTTGAAAGGTAAACTGAGGCAGATTAAAAATTTGTAAGAGTTTATTTGAAAACAAATTAACTCAAATCAAGCAATGTCAAACCAGGCATGCATGATCAGGAGTGCTCCGCCACAGGAGAGCCTCAGATACAGTGCAGAAATAAAGAAGAGAAATTACAGTATTCAATTGATGATAGCTTAAAAAATAAAGCCTGGTTGGCTGTCCGTGGTTGGTTAGCCTAAGCATTTCGATTTTGTAACCTTGAGGCATTACAGGCTTAAATTTTGGTTTACTTCTATAGGTTGCCCTGGCATTAAAGCCACCTCAACTTACTGGTCTCCTTTTCTAATTAAACAGACACCAGTTTATTTGTAAATAGAATTCTGTTGTCCTCTTTGGGCAGGGAAAGTTGTCAGCAATGGCATCTTCCTGGGTGATAGACATTGTAATGTATTTTTTCCACGACATTTGAAACCTTCAACTAAGTAGCTGCCAACATTCTCAGCACTCAAGCCCAAATTATGGCTCTACATGAGGTCTTGCCCTTCTCAACGTCTTTGTGTACGTCAATGAATATTTTCCACCTGTCCTCATTTATTTATTTGCTTATTTGTATTTTCAATGGAGGTTTGCTTTCAATGAAAACTATTTTTTTCCAATGTGTGTTTTCCTATTTACTGATACTTTTGGAAAACTCTTTTAGGACTTAATGTTTGCTTTTGTTCTCTGGGCTAATTCTTGTACTTTATCACACTAGCGGTTTCCTCGGTCATTTTTATTCCTATTCTTTCATCTTTTCCCATTCTTAGCTGCTAATCTACTACAATAGCTGTACAATGCCTTAACAATATCCACTAATTCTGTCCAATTTAAGTAGTTTGTATTTTCTGAAGCCATTTATATGCTTCTAATGAAAATGCTGGCATTTGATTTTACTGTCATTTTAAATATCAGACAACAATTTGAATAGTGGAAATAAATAAAAATAAAGAATAACCAAGTATCCAAAAATGTAATGACTCAAATACCGATTAGATGAACAGAATAGAGATTCATTTGATAGGGAGTTGAATTTATATTAGAATTATATATCAATTGCTATATTAAAAATATAGCTATTTTGAATGCTATAGTTAATGTTGGAGATGGAGATTATAGTCATCCACCATAAGCAAACATCTGAATTTTGTTGCTATTGCTACTGTTGTCTTAAACTTAAAACTAAAAATAACAGTTTTCCAGGCTTCTTATTTTAAGAATTGGTCTTAAAATGTTTAATATTATTTTTAAAAGAATTTTTTCATTAAAAACTAAATAAGCTTAGACTCCATGGTCAGACAGAGTTTCCTGTTTTTAGAGATAAGCCAAATCAGTTCAGATATAAAATTTGGAAGCAGTCAAAATTCATGTACTGTTCATATACTATATTTTTCATCAAAAGATCACCAGAAGCTTTGATGTGCATTTAAATTAATGGAGAAGGGAAAGGCTACCCAGTTCAGTATTCTGGCCTAGTGAATTCCATGGACTATATAGTCAATGGGGTAGTGAAGAGTTGGACACAACTGAACAAAATTATAGTTCCTAGTCAATTCATCTAATGGGTGTTGGGGAGGTTCGTCAGTCAAAATGGAAGAATTTTTTTTTTTTTTAAAAGATGTATAGTGTGTTCTCATTCATTCAATAAATGTTTGTTGACTGAACAGAGATAGAGCAGTGGTAAAAATTCTAAGCAACCACCAACTTAAACTATACTTCTCCCTTCCAAGCTATTCAGTCATTCATTAGAATAAATAGATTCACTCATTAAATTATTAATTAACTATTTTTTGAACTTGACAAGAGGTGAATCCTCACAATGTAAACCACTGATTCTCATCTCAAAACAATTTGATCATTCAATGAACCAGTTCTGTTATACAGGTCTTTAATCTGTCCATTCTCACTGACAGACGTTGAAAGTGAGTATTACACATGAACTAATCGAACCACATTGAACTACATGAAGTTCCTTTACACTGGTTTTAATATGCTTCAGTGATGCTTTTAAATCTCACATCCAAAAGCCAGAGTTGGAAAGTGAAATTGCTATTGGCTTAGTGTCCCTAGTTTTATTTTGAATAAGTGTCTCAATCTTTTTGGTTTCCCAATTAATATATAACAACACAAATCTAAACTGTGTGTCTGGAGAGTTGCATAAATATAAACTGTAAATCCCTACTGCTCTACTAGTTTCTTATCTTTGTTTTTTGTTGTTGCAATATCAGTGTAATCTAAGCAGAGAATTCAGCTAAATTAGAATAAGTTATTTGTGCAGAAGCAAATTATGTGCTTGGTGTAGTGAGACTTCTCTAAGTCTCACTCTTGGAATTGTTAATTGAGTTTGGAGTAAAAATAGATGAAAAGAATCTTGCTAATTAGATGTGGGCACTGTCTGGAAGTTGTTGTTGAATAGGTAAAGGCAAATATGAATTTAAAAGCATCAGAATGAAAACCCCTAGAGACTTAGCATGAGGATGGTAGACATGATTTATTTTTAAAAGTTTGGAAAGTTTTCAACATAAAATGAAATACCTGTGCCACAGAAGAGCTATAAATAAAAATGATAAATAATGTAAACAGCATGATTTTTATTCCAAAAAATAATTGAAGACAAATTTTGTGTCTGAATTGTTTGACAAATCAAGGCAGGTAAATTCCCCTGCCATCAGACCACAGAACTGTAGTCCTGACCTAGATAAATATTTGGATTGTGTATACAGTGAATGAGTTCATTAATTTTCAAAAGGCATTGTACATAATACTTAAAAACCATCCCTTTTAAAGGTATCATACCTGGATTGGAAACCTGTCTCTGTCATATCCTTTTCTACAGACTTGAAATATATTACTTATTCCCCTTATGTTAGTTTCCTTATTTGTGAAATAAAAATAATACCAAATATATAAGGTTCCTGGGAAGATTAAATGAAATAATGTAAGTGCATATGAATTGCTTTGCATATAAAAGGTGAAAGTGAAGTTGCTCAGTCATGTCCAACTCTTTGCAACCCCATGGACTGTAACCTACCAGGCTCCTCTGTCCATGGGATTCTCCAGGAAAGAATACTGGAGTGTGTTGCCATTTCCTCCTCCAGGTGATCCTCCCGACCCAGGGATCGAACCCAGGTCTCCCGCATTGCAGGCAGACGCTTTACCTTCTGAGCCACCAGGGATATGTGGCATATAATTAATTTTCAACATTTAGCAACTGTTATTATTGTTAGCAGTTCTTAATTAGAAATTTAATTTCTAAACTCCTATTTCTTATCCTCCCTCATTCAACTTCAGGGAAACATCCTGTGCATTAACATTCTCAAAAACATGAGGAAAAGGGGGGAAAGTGACAATTACTTTACATTGCTTTTCTGTGTCCAATTTAAGAATTTTTTGTCACAAATAAATTCCTAGATACCCTTGGAATTCCACATTGCATCTAATGTAAATCTCTTCTAAATCTAAAGCATTTAAGCAGTGTGTGCTTGAGTGCACCTGAATCACATTACCTAGGTTACAATACAATTGTAAATGTTTCTTAATGTTTTAAGACACAATGCCATTTCCTATTGCTTTGTATTTATATAATATTTCTTATAGACGTTCCATAAACTGCCCTTCCATGATCCTATTCCGACCCTCCTGTGTGGTTGCCTGTGCTATCTGCTTTGTCTGCCCCCTCACACTGAGACTTGTGAATACAAGACTATGGCAATATTTCTTGTTCTTTTCTTTCTTTATTTACCCAGTGAGCTCTTCCATGCTCAGGGTGCCTTATTTAACCTCGAATCATGTAATATGAACATTTGGGAAGACTTCAAATTCATATGGTCTTTAATGTGGATAACTAATTTTCTTCTCTATATATACATTCTCGAGTATTTTTCCAACCCCCCATAGGTGTTTTCCATTCATACAGTCTGCTGTCATTCAACACTCCATAAATATTTCTAGAGTGCTCTCTACTTGTCAACAAGTTTACTAAGAACTGGGAATAAACAATCAGATGCAGTTTCTGGTCTCAAGAAACTCAGTGTCAAAATGGGCAGTCAGAAAAAAAATAGCCAGCCAGTCATGCTGAAAAGTGATAATTTGTAGGATATGATTTACTAGGATATGCTAAGGAATTATGTAATTTAAATCACTGGAGTGCCACCCATCTCAAAGTGAGTGACATAATAGTTCAGTCAGCTCAGTTGAGTCATGTCTGACTCTTTGCGACCCCATGAACTGCGGCATGCCTCACTGTCCAACAACCAACTCCCAAAACTCGTGTCCATAGAGTCGGTGATGCCATCCAACCATCTCATCCTCTGTCATCCCCTTCTCCTCCTGCCTTCAACCTTTCCCAGCATCAAGGTCTTTTCCAGTGAGTCAGTTCTTCGCAGCAGGTAGCCAAAGTATTGGAGTTTCAGCTTCAACATCAGTTCTTCCAATGAATATTCAGGACTGATTTCCTTTGGGATGGACTGGTTGGATCTCCTTGCAGTCGAAAGGACTATCAAGAATCTTCTCCAACACCACAGTTCAAAAGCATCTATTCTTTGGAGCTCAGCTTTCTTTATAGTCCAACTCTCACATCCATACATGACTACTAGAAAAACCATAGCCTTGACTAGACGGACTTTTGTTGGCAAAGTAATATCTCTGCTTTTTAATATGCTGTTAGGTTGGTCATCACTTTCCTTCCAAGGAATAAGCATCTTTTAATTTCATGGCTGCAGTCACCATCTGCAGTGATTTTGGAGCCCAGAAATATAAAGTCAGCCACTGTTTCCACTGTTTCCCCATTGTTTTGCCATGAAGTGATGGGACCGGATACCATGATCTTAGTTTTCTGCATGTTAAGCTTTAAGCCAAATTTTTCACTCTCCTCTTTCACTTTCATCAACAGGCCCTTTAGTTCTTCTTTATTTTCTGCCATAAGGGTGGTGTCATCTGCCTATTTGAGGTTATTGGTATTTCTCCCGGCAGTCTTGATTATAGCTTGTGCTTCATCCAGCCCGGCATTTAGCACGATGTACTCTGCATATAAGTTAAATAAGCAGGGTGACAATGTACAGCCTTGACGTACCCTATCCTGATTTGGAACCAGTCTGTTGTTCCATGTCCAGTTCTAACTGTTGCTTCCTGACCTGCATACAGATTTCTCAGGAGGCAGGTCAGGTGGTCTGGTATTCCCATCTCTTTCAGAATTTTGTACAGTTTGTTGTGATCCACATAGTCAAAGGCTTTGGCATAGTCAATAAAGCAGAAATAGATGTTTTTCTGGAACTCTGTTGCTTTTTTGATGCCCCAACGGATGTTGACAATTTGTTCTCTGGTTCCTCTGCCTTTTCTAAAACCAGCTTGAACATCTGGAAGTTCACAGTTCATGTACTGTTGAAGCCTAGCGTGAATAATTTTGAGCATTACTTTGCTAGCATGTGCGATGAGTGCAGTTGTTCAGTAGTTTGAGCATTCTTTGCCTTTCTTTGGGATTGCAATGGAAACTGCCCTTTTCCAGTCCTGTGGCCACTGCTGAGTTTTCCAAATTTGCTGGCATATTGAGTGCAGCACTTTCACAGCATCATCTTTTAGGATTTGAAATAGCTCAACTGCAATTCCATCACCTCCACTAGCTTTGTTCATAGTGATGTTTCCTAAGGCCCCCTTGGCTTCATATTCCAGGATGTCTGGCTCTAGGTGAATGATCACACCATTGTGGTTATCTGGGTTGTAAAGATCTGTTCGCTGCCTCTTAATATCTTCTGCTTCTGTTAAGTCCATACCATTTCTGTCCTTTATTCTGTCCATCTTTGCATGAAAAGTTCCCTTGGTGTCTCGAATTTTCTTGAAGAGATCTCTAGTCTTTCCCATTCTATTGTTTTCCTCTATTTTTTTGCATTGATCAATGAGGAAGGCTTTCTTATCTTTCCTTGTTATTCTCTGGAACTCTGCATTCAAATTGGTATACCTTTCATTTTCTCCTTTGCCTTTCACTTCTCTTCTTTTCTCAGCTATTTGTAAGGCCTCCTCAGACAAGCATTTTGCCGTTTTTGCATTTCTTTTTCTTGGGGATGATCTTGATGACTGCCTCTTGTAAAATGTCACAAATCTCCATCCATAGTTCTTCAGGCACTTTGTCTATCTGATCTAATCCTTTGAATCTATTTGTCACTTCCACTGTGTAATCATAAGGGATTTGATTTAGGTCATACCTTAATGATCTAGAGGTTTTCCCTAATTTCTTCAATTTAAGTCTGAATTTGGCAGTAAGGAGTTCATGATCTGAGCCACAGTCAGCTCCCAGCCTTGTTTTTGCTGACTGTATAGAGCTTCTCCATCTTTGGCTGCAAAGAATATAATCAATCTGACTTTAGTGTTGACCATCTGGTGATGTCCATGTGTAGTCTTCTCTTGTGTTGTTGGAAGAGGGTGTTTGCTATGACCAATGCGTTCTCTTGGCAAAACTCTGTTAGCCTTTGCCCTACTTCATTCTGTATTCTAAGGCCAAATTTCCCTGTTACTCCAGGTATTTCTTGACTTCCTACTTTTGCATTCCATTCCCCTATAATGAAAAGGACATCTTTTTTGGGTGTTAGTTTTAGAAGGTCTTGTAGGTCTTCATAGAGCTGTTCAACTTCACCTTTTCAGCATTACTGGTCAGGGCATAGACTTGGATTACTGTGATATTGAATGGTTTGCCTTGGAAACGAACAGAGATCATTCTGTCATTTTTGAGATTGCATCCAAGTACTGCAGTTGGACTCTCTTGTTGACTATAATAGCTAATTCCTAAAAGATTTTGAGAGGCAGTTAAGGAGGAAAGGTGTGTAAGAAAAACTCTCTTCTTCCTCCTGTGATTCTCCTTTACTCTCACTCTGCTGTCATACTCAACAATACTTCTGACACCAACACTTCCCCTACCAAGCAATCCACTGCAACACTGGCAGGATGTCCTAGAGTTTAACTCAGTTCTGACACTGCCAACAGTTCTGATACTGGAGGTAGCATCAGATCCTACAGGTTAAGGACTCAGTTCTGCCAGACCACTCCCAGCCTCCTTCAGAAGCCAGTTGCAAGTCCAATTTGTCATCTGTACTTCTGGCTGATTGGGTACAAATCAGAGACTCCCACTAACCCCTCCTTGGGTTCAATTAATTTGTTAGAGCAGTTCATGGAAAACATTTACCTACATTTATGTCCACCTGATGCAAAGAACCAGCTCATCGGATGCTAGCATCCAACACCTAGATGCTGGGAAAGACTGAAGGCAAAAGGGGAAGTGGGCAGCAGAGGATGAGATGGTTAGATATCATCACTGACTCAATGGACATGAATTTGAGCAAACCCTAGGAGCTAGTCAAGGATGGGAGAGCCTGGAGTGCTGCAGTCCATGGGGTTGCAAAGAGTCAGACAAGACTTAGCAACTTAGCAACAAAAACATAATAATAAAGGATGCAGATCAACAACCAGATGAAAGGATGCATAATGAGGTCTGGGAGGGTCCTGAGTTCAGGAGCTTCTGTCCCTGTGGGGTTGGGATGCATCACCTCCCATCATGTGGATATGTGCACCAACCTGGAAATGCCCAAATCCCTGTAGTTTTGGGAATTTTATGAAAGCTCCATTACATAGGTATGATCAATCGTTTATTGAATGAATAGTTAGTCATTGATTCATTTCCCTGTTCCCTGTCTGGAGAATGGGTAGACCTAAAATTCCAAACTTGTAATAATGACTTAATCCTTCTGGTGATGAGCCCCCCTCCAGGAGTGCACCCAGAATCCCCCATTAGAAGAAAAGATGCTCTGAATGAGTACTGTTATCACTGTGGAATTTACAAGAGTTTTAGGATCTCTATGTGTGAGCATTCCAAATGCGTATAAAAGCACACAGCCAAGGTGGCATTTTGAGTGTGTATGACTGCAAGTCCTTCATCAGCTAGAACATGAAGTATGAATAAGAAGACAAAGGTGATCCTCATTATTATGTTATGAATATTTACATAATAAACACTTAATGTACATCATATTTGACTACGAACTTGACATTACAAACACACTAAAACATAGGTATTATTATCCCTCATTTTACAGCAGAGGAACATGACCTTGAGATGAAGAAACTTGTACAAAGTCAGACAACCTTTTCTCCCAATTAAAAGTAAATTAAAAATGAAAAAAAAAAATAGAGTCAGAAACCAGTAACAACTAGAAGGGCCAGGATTCCTCCTAGGCCTTTTAAGAATATTTAAGAACTCTATGCTTCCAGGAATCACCTCCCAAATAAGCTACTTGTGTGCAATTATTTGTCTTAGGGTCTGCTTTCAAGAAATCTTGAACTTGGAAAGAAAAGATACTATAGGTGAAAAGATGATGTAAAGAAGCAACTTTATATAATGTGTTAAGCACAGTTTTTGGCACATTTTAAGAGTTCATGAGATTATTGGTATTTGTTGCTGTTGTCTTATTCTTTCTTTCTGTTTCTTTCCTTTACTAGAATGTAAGTTTCTTGAGAGAAGGACTTTTTTCCCAGTGGGGTCTCATGCTTAGAACAGTGATCAATGAATATTTGTTCAATGAATGAATTAATATAGTTTCAACACTTGAGAAATCCCAAAATGTGAGAGTATAGAGATATGCAATAGACTCTATTATTTTCTTCCAAATCACCTTTCTCTTAAGAATCACATGTTTCTGTGCACTTCCTGACAGCTGAAGTTTCCAAGACACCAATTTTCAGTGATCTTTTGAAGGTATCAGTTTTCAAGATGTCAACTTGCACCTATCTTTTGAAGAAGACATCTTACATCATATGAACTCACTAAAACATTTTTATGAATCTCAAGTTTTTGTTTTCAATAATGATTTTCATTTTCTGAACCCTCTGCCTGAGAAGTTTTTCTCCCAGACAGCCACATTGCTTCCTGTCTCTCATTCAGGTTCATACTCAGAAAACACCTAATTCCTAATTAAACTGTACCTCATCGCATCCCTCCCTTGCTTTAATTTTCCCTTTACAATTATCACCATTTAAAAATGTATTCCACTTATTTTTGTTTACAGTTTCCCTCAGCCAACAAGAATGAATTAAAGGGTTTCTGCCTTTCCCCCCCAATAATTTTCTTAATACCTGATACATCATCAGTGAAATATCAACGAATATTTGTGAAGTGAATGAATGTCTCCAGGCCATCAAGGAAAACTGTTTTTCAAAGAAAGAGGATAGAAGAAAATCTGTTGTAAAGCATGCTAGGATCCTTGAAATAGTTTTTGGGTCCTTTAATGGACCGAAACCTGGTGGCCCAGAGTCGACAATAAGAAAGTGAAAGAAGGAAAGAGGCTAGTATTCCCTTGGGTTACACAGCCAGCCTTCGCGCTCCAGGGAATCAGCCAGAAATAGAGAGAGAGAAAGACACTGGGACCCAAGCTCTGATGGAACAAGAGTGCTTTATTGAATTCTAAGAGTATATATATACCAGTAGCTTCTTTAGATAAAGATCAAGAGGCCAGACTTTACAAGTTTACCAAGGAAGCAAGGAGCAATAGAGGCCATAGGGCCAAAAGGCGATCCATATCAAAAGAGGGTCGTAAATAGTTACTTTTCACCATATGGAGAAACTAACGAAGGAAATGCATGGATTCCTCAGCCCCAGGAGAGGCTTGCCTCTCCTCTTAATTCCTGAACATTCAGGAATTAATAAGGAACAGAGGATTCCTGACAGATCCAAAACAGCAGACAGGAAGCCTCCTGTTAAATGTTTCCTGACAATTCCCCCTATTTTATTATACTTGTGATAAAGGTCCTGACCAAATGAGTTTGGTTTGTATTAACAAACCTTATAGAAAGGCAATGATAAACAAAAAATATAATTACCAAGACAATCACCAAAGTTACAGTTACAGCCCCAATGCTGTGGGTAATACTTTGAAACCATCTTAGTGGGTCTAACCCAGACAATTGATCAGCGAGCTGTTTAGCTAAAGTTTCCAAATTAGTGGAAGAGGGCAGACATTTAGAAAAAGTTTCAAAGATTTCCTTTTGCAGTAGTTGTACATTCAGAGAGGTATTATCATGTAAATGAAATTTGATTTGTTCCCAGTTGTAGGTACTATGATTGAAATGAACAGGAGTAACACCAAATTGGCAATTAATTCAAATTACAGAACGTAAAGTCTTATTAAATTGTAAATTTTCTATGGCTATAACAAAAGGAAGTGGGACACGGGCATGTATAAAATATGACTGATTATAGCGAAAGAAATAGTTACTGTGACCACGACTGGTCTCTGTGAAATGTTCGGTCCAAGTCCCAAGTTCTATGGTGCTGGCAGCAAGTTTCCAGATGTCCCATTGTTTAGGCCCACTCTGTTTATCGAGGATGATTCTAGGACGAGGGGATGTCATTCCACCATCAAGCCAGCCAAGAAGTCCTTTGTCATGGTAATGTTTCATCATAGTGTTAGTAACCTTTTAAGCCACTTAAGTAGCATAATACATAATGTTTTTTGTTCTTTCCCTAACTCTTTCCCTAAAGTTTCAATAGTGTAAACATGGCTCACAGTAAATAATCCAAGCAATGTCCACATAATTTCCCTGAGCCCAGGCACAATGCAAGGACTTCATAGCCCACAGAAATGTTAATTAGTTTTTCCTCCTCCCCAGGGTGTGAGGGCTCTTTCACGTTTCTGGGAGGGGGCATATGGGTGGAGTCATTGGTTGATAGCCTCAGTCCTTTCTCTGTCCATTTTATGACCTGCAATTAAGGGGGGGGGTTGGGTAAGTAAGCCCAGGTAAGTCTGATTAGTTAATCAGGCTGGAGCAGGGGTCGCAGGCCAGCATAGTGATAGGAAGGATTTCAGAACTCCGAGGCATTCTCTGTTGAGAAACCAGATTTTTAGCTTAATTAATAAGGGTTTTTATTTGTCCCCAAGAGGGGAGGTCATAAGGTTGACGCCTTAAGCACCACCACCGAGGTCGGTGCTTCCTGGAGATCTTTAGAGCCAACATGCCCTGTATTGCAATTTCTTCCTCCTGGGGTTCTTGTTGTTTCATTTCCATTTTGAATGCCGGGGGCCCCCTTGGGTTGAATTTTCCGAGGAGGAAGCCATGTGAGTTTGTTGGCTCCATCTGGGGAAATATAAGCATATCCCTTTCCCTGTAAGATTAATTTCCCAGATTTCCATTGTTTATTGAACCCATCTTGATACCAAATGGGCAGAGGAAGAGAAATGTCCTTCAATTCCTCGAAATGTCTTTCTGCTTTTGCTAAGATATCTCCCTGTAGTAAGTTTAAAAAATTTAAAACAAAGCTGTATTAACAATAGTTATAGGTTTACAAAATATTTTATGTTGGAACCTAGTAAAGTCTGCTTTAGATAAGGAAGACAGTAGTGTTCCTGTGTATTCCCCCCTCTTTAATTTTTTTATTTGTAATTTTAGTGTGTGATATGTTTGTTTGACTATATCTTGTGTCTGTGGATTATAAGGAATACCTTTAATATGTTTAATAGAAAAAGATTGTAAAAATTGTTTAAAGTGTAGTTCGAAAAAGAGTTGTTGAATAATAGGTTGATTGGAGTTTATGGTGGAGGTTTTTATATTTTTTAATACAAAAATTGAATATATAGAATCAGAGACTATATTAATGTGGTAAGGATGTAGGTAAATAACTTGAATAAGAGCATATAATTCATTTTGTTGAGCAGAATGAAATTTAGTATAAAAGACTTTATATTTTTTAAGAGACCAGAATGAAGCTTTGGTGTTTTTAGCTTTATCTATATAGAAAACCTTAGCTTGTGGTATAGGCTGTGAGCTGATAATGTGGGAAGTAATAAACTTAGTATTTTTGAAGAAATTTCACAGCTTACCAGAAGGATAATGAAGTGAAATTTCTCCAAAATATTCCAGAAAAGCTATTTGGAAATCAGTAGAAGTTTGTAATGTATTTTCAAATTGAGACTTATTGATAGGTATTACAATTTTATGAGGATCAGAGCCAATTAGAGTTTTAGTCTTATTTCTATCACTGATAATGACTAGAGCAATTAAATCAAGGTAGGGTGTAAGTGACTTTATTTTCCTAAAACCGGTATAGATCCATTTTATTGGGTGATTTTCTTGGGCAAGAAGTTCTGTGGGAGAATGGAGTGGGGAGTATAAATAATTTTAGAGGTAAATCTAGTTTGATGTGAGTAACAGATTGTTTTTATAATTTATTTTGCACTAAATAGAGTTCCTCTTGTGCCTCTTGAGAAAGTGAACGAGGGCTATTTAAATCAGGATCTCCTTTTAAAGTATTAAATAGGTTATTCAGTTGATAATTAGCAATGCCTAAAGAAGGTCTAATCCAATTTATACCACCTAAGAGCTTTTGAAAATCATTTAAGGTTAATAATTTATCAGTATGGATCTGAGTTAGTTGGGGAGTAATATGTTGTCTATTAACAACAAACCCTAAGTAATGGTAAGGTGTAGAGGTATATTAAAAAAGCAGTCTTGCAAATCAATAATAATAATGTGCTGATTTTGAGGAATAGTGGTAGGTGATGGGATTCCTGGTTGTAATGCACCCATAGGTTCATAGATGTATTAACTTTTCTAAGATCTGTTAGGAGACGCCATTTATTAGATTTCTTTTTTATAATAGAATAGGAGAGTTCCAAGGAGAACAAGATTTTTCAATAGGTTTTAATTTTAGTTGTGTATCTATAAGTTTTTTAGCCGCCTGTAATTGTTCTTTCGTGAGGGGCCACTGCTCTGTCTAAATAGGCTCGTCATTCTTCCAAGTTATTTTAATAATTGTATTATTTGTTAAATGAGCAGTGGCCCCTAGGGAAAATGTGAAATGTATATCTGAGTTTGTCATTGCATAAGTAAGTCCCTTCCTGTTAGATTAAGGGGTGCATCTATCACATAAGGTCTTAATGTTGCAGGTTGGCCTTCTGGTCCCTCACATGGGTAAATTTGAGTGCTCTGATAAACCTCTTGTACTGAGAAATCCCTGTAATTTGGCAAGAAATTTTTTGTATAGGCCAGGATTTGGGCCATAGATGTTTGGAAATAATAGTAATATCAGATCCAGTGTCGAGGAGACCAGAAAACCTTTTACCATTAATTTTGATATTTATATTTGGTTGGGAAAATTCAGATACCAATGATGTACATAAGGACTGTTTTTGATCTGTACTGTCGAATCTGCCCATCCGTACATTATTAGAGGAGTTAATAGAAATGTAAGGTAGAAGGAGTCAATTTTGTCTCCCTTTTTGAATGGCCATAAAATCTGAGATAACATCATAATTTGAATTTCTCCTTTATAATCTGAATCAATTACTCCAGGGTGAACAGTAATCCCTTTAGAAGTCAAACTAGATCGGCCAAGTAAAAGACTGAAGGTTTGTGGGGGCAGGGGCCCAAAAGGTCTGGTAGGTATTCTAGAGGGTAGAGGAGCTTGAGGGTAAAGGAGAAAGTCATCTAGGGCTGGTATATCAATGGCAGCAGTGCCAGATGTTGAGGGTTTGAGGGAAAAGATGGAATTTGCCCCTGGTTTTTGTTGAAGGGGACCTGGGGGTTCCCCTGCTTGGAGTTTCCCAGAATAGGTTTTCCTTCATTGTAAAATTTAGATTTACAATCTTTGGCCTAATGTATTTCTCTACGGCAGGGGGGGCAGACTTCTGGAGGTTTTTTATTAGCTTTCTTTGGGCAGTCCCTTTTTAAATGGTTTTTATCTCTACATGTAAAGCATCCTTCATTTTTCCTATTAAAGCAAGCAGTCATTGTCTCAGCTAGCATTTGCATTTTTTGAGTTTCTGATGTTAGATTGCGACAAGCCTTCAAATAATCAATAATAGTCCTTGTCTCATGAATTGGGGCTATAGCCTTTTGACATTTCTGATTTGCATTTTCATAAGCAAGTAATTTCTCTAGTTGCTTTTTAGCTTCTTTTTCAATTACAGTACGGGAAATAGCAGTTTCTAATCTAGCTATAAGAAAGGCAATGCCAAAGAATGCTCAAACTACCACACAATTGCACTCATCTCACACGCTGGTAAAGTAATGCTCAAAATTCTCCAAGCCAGGCTTCAACAGTACGTGAACCGAGAACTTCCAGATGTTCAAGCTAGTTTTAGAAAAGGCTGAGGAACCAGAGATCATATTGCCAATATCCGCTGGATCATCCAAAAAGCAAGAGAGTTCCAGAAAAACATCTATTTCTGCTTTATTGACTATGCCAAAGCCTTCGACTGTGTGGATCACAATAAACTGTGGAAAATTCTTCAAGAGATGGAATACCAGACCACCTGACCTGCCTCTTGAGAAACCTTTGCAGGTCAGGAAGCAATAGTTAGAACTGGACATGGAACAACAGAGATGGTTCCAAATAGGGAAGGAGTATGTCAAGGCTGTATATTGTCACCCTGCTTATTTAACTTATATGCAGAGTACATCATGAGAAACGCTGGTCCGGAAGAAGCACAAGCTGGAATCAAGATTGCCGGGAGAAATATTAATAACCTCAGATATGCAGATGACACCACCCTTACGGCAGAAAGTAAGACGAACTAAAAAGCCTCTTGATTGAAAGTGAAGGAGGAGAAGTGAAAAAATTGGCTTAAAGCTAACATTCAGAAAACTAAGATCATGGCATCTGGTCGCTCACTTCATGGAAATAGATGGGGAGACAGTGGAAACAGTGTCAGACTTTATTTTTGGGGCCCAAAATCACTGCAGATGGTGATTGCAGCCATGAAATTAAAAGACGCTTATTCCTTGGAAGGAAATTATGACCAACCTAGATAGCCTATTAAAAAGCAGAGACATTACTTTGCCAACAAAGGTCATCTAGTCAAGGCTATGGTTTTTCCAGTGGTCATGTATGGGATGTGAGAGTTGGACTGTGAAGAAGCTGGACTAAAAAATTGATGCTTTTGAACTGTGGTGTTGGAGAAGACTCTTGAGAGTCCCTTGGACTGCAAGGAGATCCAACCAGTCCATCCTAAAGGAGATCAGTCCTGGGTGTTCATTGGAAGGACTGATGCTGAAGCTGAAACTCCAATACTTTGGCCACCTGATGCGAAGAGTTGACTCATTGGAAAAGACCCTGATGCTGGGAGGGATTGGGGGCAGGAGGAGAAGGGGACGACAGAGGATGAGATGTCTGGATGGCATCACCAACTTGATGGGCATGAGTTTGAGTAAACTCTGGGAGTTGGTGATGGACAGGGAGGCCTGGCATGCTGCGATTCATGCGGTCGCAAAGAGTCGGACACGACTGAGCAACTGAACTGAACTGAACTGAACTGAACTGAACTGAATCTAGCTAAAAAATCAGCATAAGTTTCATTAGGTCCTTATAATATTTTAGTGTAACTACCTGTAGGTTTTTTTGTTTTTTTTTTTTTTGTGGAGTAATTTTATCTCAAGCTTTGAAGGCCACTGTTTTTAATTGTCCACGCAACAAAGGAGGGCATTGTATTTGAGCTTTTATAGTGTCAAATTGTCTGGTGTCAGGTAACATTTCAAAAGTAATTTGGTTTTGGGGAGTGCCAGCTCGAGTTTTTTGTTAGCATGATCTCTGGCTATATCTTGAAACCACATTGTCCATTGAATATATTCTCCTGGTTTAAGGAGAGCTTTTATTAAAATTTGCCAATCATAGGGAATAAAGGTTCCAATAGAAGATGCCATAGCATTTAGAATCTTTCTCGTAAAAGGTGAATGTGGGCCATACATAGTTACAGCTTTTTTCATTTGTTGCATGTGAAAAAAGTTAATACCTTCATATTGAGGTATTGTCTGCCCTTGATTGTCAGCATTTCTTAAAACTGGAAAAGCGGAGAGACCATCGGCTTCAGAGACTTGCGATTGCAAAGCTAGCAATTCAGAGAGCCTCTGTCGAGATGGAGGTAGATTATTGTTATTCAGAAAGGTGTTGTCAGTTTTAATGTTAAAAGGTGTCTTAAGGGAGTCCTTGCCAGAATCATTAGGTTCTATCAAGGGAGAGACTTTGGGATTTGTGCCCACTGGCAGGGGAAGAGCTCTGGAGCAACCAGGGCAGGGTTAGTAGGAAAATTCTGAAATGTCTTATGTTGTTTTAATTGGGCCTTTTGTAAGGCTTCATCATCCTATTCATATTCATGTATAAGTGTTGTGCCTGTTGTCGAGTATCAGGAGGGCTAGAATTACCTTGAAATGGCAGAATCATGGCTTTAATGAGAGCCCATAGGGGCCAGAAATCTATTGGAATATTTTTTCTCTGTCTGGTGGCTCATTCAACATTCTCTTTGACCTGATGCCAAATTTCTAAATCAAAACTACCTTCATCAGGGAACCAAGGGTTACATTCAACCACTGTCTGAAGGGAAGCCTCTATTTCCTGGCGCAAAACTGAAAGTCCCTGAACTTTAAATAGGTGATGAAGTAGAGTAGAAAAGTGAGGGGGCCTCCCAACCGATTGACCCGTCTTAGTACTTACCAGCCTCAATAGGCCCTGGGGTCACTCCGTCTGAATCTGCCACGTGTACCAGGTTCCTGTTCGGGCGCCACATGTTGGGGTCCTTTAATGGACTGGAACCTGGTGGTCTGGAGTCAACGATAAGAAAGTGAAAGAAGGAAAAAGGCTAGTATTCCCTGGGTTATGCAGCCGGCCTTCGCGCTCCAGGGAATCAGCCAGAGAGAGAGAGAGAGAGAGAGAGAAATGACACAGGGACCCAAGCTCTGAAGGAACAAGGGTGCTTTATTGAATTCTGTAAGAGTATATATACCAATAGCTTCTTTAGATAAAGATCAAGAGACCAGACTTTACAAGTTTACCAAGGAAGCAAGGAGCAATAGAGGCCATAAGGCCAAAAGGCGATCCATATCAAAAGAGGGTCGTAAATAGTTACTTTTCACCGTATGGAAAAACTAATGAAGGAAATGCATGGATTCCTCAGTCCAAGGAGAGGCTTGGCTCTCCTCTTAATTCCTGAATATTCAGGAATTAATAAGGAACAGAGGATTCATGACAGATCCAAAACAACACACAGGAAGCCTCCTGTTAAATGTTTCCTGACAAAATAGTCTGATAGAAATAAAGGAATGAGCACTGGGTAATTTTCTTAACTGGAAGATAGGCCACCAAGACCACCCATAGTCCACTGTGTGAGATCAGAGCTTCTCAGAGATTGATAAGGGCCAAAAGCAACCCGACAGAGGCAAAGGTTAAAAGAAAAAATAATAATAATAATTTGGAAGGTTGCCTTGGAAATATAATGGATTTGGGAGTGCCTAGAAGCAGAGTCAGGCTGTCAGAAGCTTAATAACCTATCAAGAAACACAAAGAAGGGTCAAGGCACACACCAATAAGCTGAAGAGCAAGAATCACACAGATGCCTGAGTTTTAGTTGAAATACTTTAGCTTTCTGAGTCACCTGTCATTTTTTATCTTCTTCCAGATATGTTTTTCCCCAGGAATATTAAACAGCCTGCAGCACTAGGAACACAAAGAGCTCATGCTCTTCTGGCTACTGAAAAGTTGTCTTCTACTGCCTCACTCATAAATTCTTAGTCATTTTTCCAAATCCCCATTTATATATTGAATGTGTTGTGTTGCCTTCCATGTTCCCTGTTATATTTGCAAGGACACTTCTAGTTGCAAGTGACAGAAAATCAATACAAAGTTTAAGCACAAAGACAAAATTGAGGGCTCATTTTATGGAGATGCCAGGGATAAAATTGATTTAAGAATGGCTAAAACCAGCAGTAGACGTCATTCATCAGGGCTCCATCATTTCTACCTGCTTCTCTTTGAGGAGGAACTGATGGCAAACAATGCTCTGATCATATCCCACTAGCCTACCTTTTATACTAGAAAGAGGCTCTTACCCTATAATTCTGCCAGAAGCTTCTCTCAAGGAAGCTGCTGACTTAGATCACGCGCTCCCCATCTGCCATGGGCTTTGGCTGCTGGACTGACAATGTCTCTAGGATTAGAGTGTGTGCTAAGTTGCTTCAGTCAAGTCCAACTCTTTGCAGCCCCAGACACCTCTGTCCATGGTATTCTCCAGGCAAGAATACTGCAGTGGGTTTCCAGGCCCTCCTTCAGGGGATCTTCTCCACCCAGGCTTCGAACCAGCATCTCTTACATCTCCTGCATCAATAGGCAGGTTCTTTACCTCTAGCGCCACCTGGGATGTCCAGGATGAGAGCTGAGAAGGAAAATTCCCCAGTGAAAATGTAAGATGTCATCACCAAGAGAAATATGAATGAATTCTGGGCATTTAAAAACAAATGTCAACAAACACTTGACAAATCATGGTTTATCAGTTAAAATGGTTGTGGAAAGACTCTTGACCAGAGTGTCATGGGCCTTCAGTGGATTGATATGCATAAAAATACATGCAAAGTTCTGCCTACAGGTGGATCTCTCCAGGGAGGGGTCCATAACTTTAATGAAGTACAGGGGAGCCCAGGGTGGGCAGACAACAGTACTTGGAAAAGAAATGCTTCCTACCCACCCCCACCCACTGTTAATTTCCCCTGACTTAACAGAGCCCAAATGCAAAGCCATGTAAGACAATGTGATAGCGTAAAAAACCGAAAGATAAGGACTTTTATTTGATTCCGTAGTTCTCATCAAATTCTCTTTGTCTCAGTTAAATCACTTGCTAAATGTGGATCGTAAGACCTAATTTGCAGATGAAAATAGTTTAACATGGTGGGTTCCCAGTACATTCTTGCAGTTACATAGCAACTGAGTAAGCAATAGAGACTCCCCAGGAATGATTCCTCTTACCCACCACGCCACCCTTCTTGTAGTAGGTTTAGCAGTTTAGCAATGAGGGATTCAGTCCTGCTTTGGGATTCCAGACAAGTCGCTTCAGCCCTCCCCTTAAGAGCATCCACTGTCAGTACAGCCCAGAGAATCAGTCACTTTTCATTCCACTTGCTATTTGTAAAATACTTCCCAAGCCACCTTCTGCATTCGTTTGTGAAGCCAGCCGGAAGAATTTCCTAAAGAGGTCTATGCTACCTTCAGCTACAGATTTCTAGGTGACCTTCTCTGCCCCTTTGAACACACACAGAAGAGCGAGCCCAACCCTCAAAATAGTATTCACAGGAGAGAACCTCTCACCTTCCCCAGTGTGAAAGGAAGGATCAAGCTTATTAACACCTACAATTAAATCAGAGGCTGAAGCTTTGCTTTCAGAACTGCTCAGGATAATTTGTTGTTAGGCAAAAATAGAACAGAATATAACCATATTAAAATGATAGAGAATATAGAGGATTTTGCATCTGTTCTCCAGTTTCAGAAATTTAATTTGTGAGATTGATGTTTTTTTAGAAAAAGCAGAGTTTGCATGTTAGTGGCTGAAAAGTTTGTCTTTCTTGGAATTGTCATGGGTATATGTTATGAAAAACTGAAAGTTTGCAATTTTTAACATAGTGGCACAAGCATATTGACATAAGTTTTCTATATGAATTTGACATTTTGACTTTTTTAGTTAAGGTCATTAATTCATCCTTTCACTGAGTCATTTCAGTAAATGTTTACAGATGAACACTTTATTTTAGGCACTAGGGTATATTTGATATTTATCTGAATTACTATAAGAATGGAAGTTATTCTGTAAAGTGAGAAATTTTTTTAAAAGGTCTCTCTTCACTTCTAAGTAAATTAAATAATGGAAGGAAATGCAAAGAATTTTTAAATTTGTTGTTACCTTTGCCTTAACATTATTTGTTAAGTCATGGATGTTATCTGTGATTCCCGGTAGCTCAGATGATAAATAATCTGCCTGCAATGTAGGAGGCTCTAGTCCGATCCTTGAGTCAGGAAGATCCCCTGGAGAAGGGAATGGTTACCCACTCCAGTATTCTTTCTTGGAGAATTCCATGGACAGAGGAACCTAGTGGTCTATAGTCTATAGAGTTGCAAAGAGCTGGACATGACTGAGTGACTTACACTGGTGCTGGTTGTTGCCTTAGTGAGATCTCAATATACAAGTCTTTAATTTTTAAAATTTCGTAATAAAGTTTTATTATGTACTGATAGTAGTATAGTATTATTGCTTTCTGCAAGAGACAAGATGTTAAGAATGTAATATAAAAATGATCTATTCAGAGATTGTTTCACTCCTGCTTTTCCTTTGGTGTAATTCATTTCTATGCCAACATGAGAGGAACGTCTCTGAAGATTCTCAAGCACTGTAAATCTTTATCTATGGTTATTTCTGAATAAATTAGATCTATATTCTTTGGTTTTCCATACCCATTCACTATTTAATTCAACATTTATGTTGAATCTTTGCACATACTAATGTGATGTGCTGCTTCATTTGAAAATGTTGTCTTCAATAAGGTATTCCTTTGAAAATTATTTTCCCATGAGATGTCATTAGGACTTCTGCTAGCTAAATAAACAAGCAAAGTGAGTAAGTAAATAAAGGAATAAAATATTAGATTTTAATGAGTAACGTGCACACTGAAATAAACACAGATATATTATAAAACATATAGTGGTTAGGTACACTTTCTCTGAGGAGCATGTTTTTCAGCTGAGTTTTGAAATATGATTGTGTCAGGTGTAATTTGAGCTGGGAAGAATGCTTCAGATAGGAAGATGAGCAAGTTCCTCAGTTCTGAGTGAGAAAGTGTCCAGTCTGTTTGAGGGACTGAAAGGAATCCATTGTAGTCAAAAGGATCCTGAAGGTCACGAAGTTTAAAATTATGCTAAATAGGGAAAAACAGAGAGGTTATTTGGAAAGCTAAAGAGCGACACGATATAACTTAAATTTAGAAGATGAATCTGGCTGCTTTGTGGATAATAGATTGTAGATGGGCAAGAATGATATTTTAGGGAACCAGTTATTTGGTGGTCGCAGTACTTCAAGAGAGATGAACCTTTGCAGAGTTATTCTTCATTATGTTGATATGCCCTTAAGAAATGTGTGTTGAACTGCTGGAGGTCATACGCAAAATCACTTTTTCTCAAGAATACACCGTTGGCATACAGGCAACAGTGGCAGACAGTCGGACAAATAACCAGTCTCTTGATGTCTTTTGTTTATTTGATAATTATTTGTCTATGTGACATGTTCATCTTATAATTTCAACATATGAGTTTAATATCATTCAATATTTATTGTGTACTGAATACAATGGACATTAATTTCCCCTAGAACCAATACTGACTCAATATCTAAGTTGATATTATAATAAAATTTGCCAAGAAACGAATAACTTGTGGTATTGATATAATGTAAAAGACTTTTGAAATAATACGTGTAAATAGCAAATATATTTTAAAACACCATTTTAAAATGCTAGAATATGATTCTCCACTCTGTACATTATTAAGATCACTTAAACTACAACTATCTGAGAATCTGTTTCTTAGTTCAAAGTATCATGTGTATCGAACTGAGCTAATGTTTTACAAGAATTAATTGCCTTCTGATAATTTTTTTTGTAAATTAACTATAATTGGACTAGAACTACTAAGATAATGGCTGTTAAAATAATGACAGTGAGACCAATTTAACTCTTAAGTGCTTATATAGTGGTACAAAATTAAGTCCAGTTTATTTATTTGCTTGTTTTAAAACTGTAGATGTACTGTCTCTTAGGGAAGATGAATGTGCTCATAATTGGTCTTCAGTATTCAGTCTTTATTTTTTTTTATACATTAAGGATTCAGACTAATATGAATTTTATTACATCTCATAAACTAAGAATTTCTCAATTAATAACTCATGGATCCTACCACTTTACAAAAATTTCAAACTTGATAGATACATTTTCCAACTAGAAAATATTTTAAGTAAATTTTATATTCCATAAATATTATAAATATTTTTCAAAATGCTAATCTAAATTTTAGAAATATTTATGAAATAATGAGCACAATTTAATGTTTATTATGATTATTTGTTTGTATTTACTAGTTCTTAACCACATTCAAGTAAACTCAGATATTTTTATACTTCATGTTGGTATTTTAGATTTTAAAGGCACAATGTTTTTATTTTTCAGATTGTTGCCTTGCGTGAACAAAATGTTCATATACAAAGAAAAATGGTATCAAGTGAGGGATCCACAGAATCTGAACATCTTGAAGGGATGGAACCTGGCCAGAAAGTCCATGAAAAGGTATCATGCATATGACATGCTCTTACATGGAAATGTTTACTTGCTATATCCTTTAATAGGAATATGAAATATCTGTGTAATTCTTGTAATAAACATTACTATGTTTTGACTTGGTCAAAAGTACCTTATGATTTCCCTTATCATTAATTGCTCATAATCTGATTTTCTCAAAAATAATGTGTGTGGGTTTATGTGCATATATATATATATATTTGAATTTCTGATTACTTGTTATTAACTTGATTCTCTTAAGAATTTAATTATATACCTGACTGAACATATTTCTAATTGAATAAATATGCCTGTGTGTATATATATATATTAGTAATATATATCCAGGACTGTTTAAAGTAAAATGTTTGATTTATAAGTGGCTTTATGTATAGTTGGTGACTTATCTGTGGCTTATCACTGCAGAAAATGTTGATAATATCTTATTTGACTTTTCATTTTCCATGTGTTTGATGCTAGAGGTACTCTAGCAGTACCTCTGTTAATGAAAAATTACAAGAAAGGATATCTGAAGTCATCCAACTTTTGCTATTTTTTTAGAAGGAATTGAGTTTCCTTGTGGGTGGGGAAACCTACAGTCTCTTCTGGCGCCTTTCTGTGCTATTCTGTGCTGAACCACTTGTTCCCAGCACAAGAGAAAGAAGGTCAGTTGCTGGTAGACCTGGAATCACATGAATATTAAATATAGGTATTTGTACATCCTGTGCATGAGGCTTGGACCATCTCCTGGGTGTTTGCAAGTTATAGCTTTGAATGGCTGAACTCCTTAGTCATCAAGAGCTCATGAAGCAGGTATCTAAACTAGTATCATTGTTAATATCAAGAGGTTTTAAAACATAGAGATTAAGAGGCAAGTGAATGGACCACAATACAAATAGTACTCGACCTTTGTTGTTTAGTCACTAAGTCGTGTCCGACTCATTGAGACTTCATGGATTGTAGCCCACCAGGCTCCTGTCCATGGTATTTTCCAGGCAAGAATCCTGGAGGGAGTTGCCATATCCTTTTCCAGGGGAACTTCCTGACCCAGGGATCAAACTTGCATCTCTGCATCTCCTACATTGCAGGTGGATTCTTTACTGCTGAGCCACCAGGGAAGCCCTAGACTTCTTACCATAAAATAAATTGCACATTTTCTTATTTGTCCAATTGAAACAAGTGAAAGGGCTTCTTATGTTTCCTCCTTTAAGTGTTAAAGCAAAAGAAGTCCAGTAAATCAAGCTAATTTCCCAGGAACACCAATTCTGGTGGCTGAGAAGCAACTCTTCGTTAAAGGCCTTTGTATTTTAGCCTTTATCCATGTATTTTATAGAAATCTTAAGCTAGGTATTAAAAATAAGCTACAATCTGACAGCCAGATTTCATGAGCTATATTTCAAATTTGAATAAAACTTATTTCTCTTTTCTTTAGATAAGTTAAGTGACATTAACTCAGTAAATAAACCACCAAGCTCTCAAAAATAAGGCATCTACACAAAATAGTTTAGGAAACTAGCATGCCATTTTTATATTACTGTTTCAGTTTAATTATGTCATCAGTGATACAGTGATACACCTTTTCTCAGAGAATTACATAGTCACACTGTTTTGGATGTGAAAATGAACTTTATGGTCATTTAGTCTTTTTCTTAGAAATCTTCACAATATAACGATGCCACATTATGCTAATCCAAACTAAAATTTAAAAAATATACTTTCAAAGGTATAACAAGTGTTTTTTTATTCAATATAAATTTATTTATTTTAATTGGAGGCTAATTACTTTACAATATGGTCGTGGTTTTGCCATACATTGACATGAATCCACCATGGATGTATACGTGTAGACCGTATCTATTTGCTAGCAAACCATTTGGTGCTTAAAGCATTTCTCTAGTACTTCTGGGGAGTGAGGAGTACTCATATATGTATTTTGTTTGCAAATTTATTTCTTTGAAATATAACCCCTAAATATTCAGGCATTATAGAATATAAGACAATTGATGTCAGATTGATTTTTAGAAACTAATTACAGAATTAGGATGAGAACCTACAAATAAATGATGTTTGTCTCTGTTGGACTCAACAGGTAGTGGTGTATGTGTGGGGGATTCTGAGTATTTTAAAACTCGAAGAACTTCTCTTTAACTGTCTTTGCCTTCCTGTTCTGGGGGAAGGCATTTCAGCCAGTGCAGAAGAGGAATTCTGTGCCATTGCTAACTCACTCTTTTTAAATGGGTGTATAGAATGGATGTACATGGATTGAAGATTTTTAAATACTGTAATTAACAGTATTCTGTTTTTCAATTTCCTTGAATTGTAGGAAGAATGATTTCCAAATGCTCGGAGTAATGGTATACTAGGATATTTCAAAATATCATGTACCTATCCTGAAATATAATCCTAAAATATATGTCATATGTATTTTTTAATTTTAAAAATAAGTAATCTGTGCTTTAATTCATATTACTCTTGAGATTATTCAAGAAAGTACTTTAAATTTTAATTTATATCACATTTCTCTACCTGACATTTCTTTTGTTTTCAACTTTTTTGAGATATAATTGACATATAAGATTATGTAAGTTTCAGGAATGCAATATGGTGGTTTGGTATGCAGATTGTATGAGTTTAAGGTATACAGTGTGATGATTTTGTATAATTATGTAAAATGATTACCATGATAAGATTAGTTAATGCAGTCATCACCGTGTCTCTATGTGTGTGTGTGTGTGTGTGTGTGTGTCATGAGAAGCTTCAAGATTTACTCTCTTAGTAATTCTCAAGTATAGTTGCAGTATTATCTATAGTCACCATTTTATATATTAGATCCCCAAAACTTATTCATCTTCTAGCTGCCTACATTTTTTGATAAAAGATGACATAATATCCTAAGTATTATTTTATCATCCTGCTATAAATACTTAAATTATATATATGAACATTATAAATCTTTTCAAAAGTATCCCTTCTAACAGGATTATTTAAAGTGCGTTTATACCATTGAATAACAAGTGTTAAAAAAAAAAACAAGTGTTAGAAGGTTGTAATTTAATTCCTTACACTTAATTTTTCTATAAGGAGTATTTAGAAAGTATATTAAAACAAAGGGAAAGAGTATTATTTGGGGGAGTGTCTGTGTAATGAAGGTTATCAGTGTAGGATGACTGTAGTATTAGTGTATAAATTGCAAAGTGGTTGTTGGAGGGGAAATCACAAAACTATTACTAGATACTGTGGAACTGTCAGAAAGTGCCAGATAAATCCTAGTCACAAGGATTGCTCTTTCTTAGGGCAGTAAAGTTATTTAAATTACATGGTCAGAGTGGGTTATTAGCCAAGAGGAGATGTTTTACGTCAGTGGCTTCAACCCTCTGTTGACAAAATAGTTGATAAAAATAGTCTTACAAAGAATACTCTGAAACAGGCCTATTACTCATAGAAAAGTTGTGTAATTATTACCAACATTTAAAAAATAAAAATGAAAAAATAAGTTTAACTGAAACAGGTCTGTTCCTTTATGCCACATATTTAATCATTTGTTCTAGAAGAACATAAATATCCACAGGATAATAACAGTTTTTCAGAACACTAAATTTTGCCTCATGAAAGGTTCAGACTAGGACCAATAAGTTTCTCTTCCTGTTGCTTTCTACAGGGGAGTTAACGTGTGGAAGAAATTTAGTAAACACACTGCTCTGGTAAAAGAGGTAATAATGCTCCTGACTTATAACTCTACTTGCAGTTATTTTTTTCAGCTGAAAATGTTTGCTAAGTGAGTGGATGAGTAGAATGTTAGACAGTGATTGAGATTCAGAAGACATAGTGACTAAATTTTGCAGGAGTGAAAATAATCTGCCCAAATTAATATTGCAAAATGTGATGAATAAAGTGATGTCAAAAATGATAATAGAGTTTAAAGGAGAGATGCATCAGTTGTGATAGGAGGTGTCAGTGAGGCCGCGTGAAATAGTAATTTGGTTGAAGTCAGTAGACCTGGCTTCAAATCCCGTCTGTGCCATTTAAATAGTAGCTGGTGTCTTTATGCTACAACCTCCCTGGGCATCAGTTACAGGTAACTAGTCATGCCTTGCTTGTAACTTCGTTGTAAAGAATACAAGCAATAGATAAGCACTGAGGTCATTGTATTTATTAATACCATGTTCTCATGGTCATTCATTTTTCAGTAAATATTTAGCGGTGAACTTACTGAAGTGCTCAGAAATAGGTTCTGTTCTGGGTGGTGGGAATGCTAATGAATGGGGCAGAGGTAAGTAAAATAAGCACATACACATAAAGGGAAATGAATGTGATCAAGGGGCAGGGGCAAGGTCGATGTGAAGGTTGCTAAGTAGGCAGGGCACTGAATGGCTTCTCAGGAGGTGGTGTTTGAACTGGAACCTTGAAGGAGCACAGGGAGTCCGTGGAAAAGTGTCGAGAGTTCCTGAAACGAAGGACACGCTACATGCACGTGCCCCGACCACGGGGAAGAACTTCTTGGGCACGCTCCTGGGAAGAAAGGAGGGCCGCGTAACTGGAGCCTGATTGTCAGGAGAGGGAGAAGCAGGAGACAGGGCACACGGAGGCAGTGGTGTGCCAGACCACTGACGATCCGTCTAGTTGGCTGCAGTAGGAAGTCCAGCTTTATTTTCAGAGCAATGGGAAGGGTTTTCAACGTGCAAGCATCTTGATTAGATATTTCTGAGCGAATCATTTGTCCTACATCTTTATATCCATTTATCATTTTTTCTCATATCAGACTTCTGAACCAGTTAGAGATTTTTTTTCCCTTTTTCTTAATTTTATAGCCAATGATATTGAGGTCTGTTTAGACTAAGTAGGATTAAGTGAATCCTACTCTTATTTGTCCAGAGGAGGACCAGAACTTTGGTCTTCTCACCTGCTTTGTGCTCGCATGTTCCTTCATGCCAGGATGCTTTCTCTAGGTGTTATTATTGGTTTCTGAAAAGTCATTCTAATCCAATATTATTTTTTTCTGAACGTTTAGTCTTTCATAATTATGCATATGTACTTGTTTTCTAGAATTATTTTAGTCTATTTAAGAATATGCTTTTAAAAAAAATTCAATGTTTTTTCCCCCAAATCTCCCAGTTTTATTCTTTTTTACTCTGAACAGGTGCTCAAAGACAGCGGCATTTACAGACTTTGACTGCTATGAGTATGGTCTTTAAACCCAGGCAAGAGGGGTCCACAGTTGAGCGGGGTCTTTCCCTGGCGCCTCGTGCCCCTCTCTGAGGATGGGCCCAGGGAGAAATTGCACCTCTTCCTGACAGCCTGCCAAGTTCCTGGCTGCCCAGGCTTTCTGACCAAACAGACCTTACCCTCCAGAGCCTTTGTGAGTTTCTTCCTAGGAGCAGTGTCTGTCTCTCCCCCACTCCAGTGCTCCCACCTCTGGACCTCAGAAGAGGCTAAGGGACACATGTTTTTAGAGGCACTGTTTGTGCAGATAAAGCAGACCAGGATTCTGGGAGGAGCTGAGGCTGGGAAGAGATGGAGAGCAGGCTACAGTCTAGGGCCATATCTGGGTAACTAAGTTCTGCGGTGGAACTTCATTAGAATTATTCATTCAAATCTAACCTAAAGTCAGTGTGAAAGGTATTATTTCAAGGAAGATAGTAGGATGATTTTCTTATTTGACTGTCAAATAAAAAATTATTACATATTTGGATTTATGGCGTGTAAGCTTCTTTGTTCTTTTTTATTCTCTTTGTTCTTTTGCCTTGGGTTCCACAAACACTAAGGACCCACCTGTCTGCTACCCACTATATAAAATGTAATTCAGTTGCAACATTTTACTATGCACTTTTATGTTCACATGTGTATATATATATTTATATATATCTGTGTGTGTGTATGTGTGTGTGTGTGTGTGTGAAACTGAAGTCTCACAAAACAGTAGTTATACTTTAGACAATGCATTTTGATATTTGGTGTTCATCAGTGACTAAGAGATTACTGTGGTCCTCGAGCTCAGGGTGAAGTGGGCGGCTGATCTTTCAGTGATCACACCGTGCATCCTTGGCACGTCACAGGAGAGCCCTCCCCAGCGGGCTGGCCTCCACGCACCTCTCAAGTTTCTCTGTCACCCCACTTTGCACGTAGGCACTCGTAGTGAACCGAGCTGATGCTTCCCTTTTCAACAGCACTGCTGTCATTATTCATTCCTCTTAGAATTTGACGTTAATTTGCAGCTGTTATTTAATAAAATACAGCAGAATAATTGGGTAACAGTCAATGTAAATGTGCAAGCTGAGTAAATATAAAATCAGAAATAGATTTTTGTTTGCATTTTTTTCACTTCTTTAATTCCTGCCAGGTAGGCAGAAGAGCTTTGGCCAAACACATGTAAAACAAAATGAAGGATCGGTGGCAAGAATAACACTCAGATCAAAAAATCTAGTAATTAAGTGTCTAATGGTTGCATTCTGTGCATAAAGAACTCTGAAGTTTTATAAAAGATGAAATATGGAATGTGCTTTTACCAAAATTAAGGGTTTTGTGGATTCTTAGTGATGCAGGACTGTTTTAGACTGAACCACCAATAACAAAAATGGGCACTTAGAAAAAGGTAATATAACTTTGTGATCAGTGTGCTCCTCAGTGATGACAGATTTCCTCACACTATTGCACTGCATTATGAAATACTATAGTATGCAGATTCTACATAGTCTCACACAAACCTATTAGCTATACATTTAAATGTTTGGCTTATGAATATACTACATATCTATTTTAAAAATACTATAAAAGACCATTAACACAAATGCCATTCTTTTGAAGATCACTACTGTGTTACAGCTGAAATCCCTTATCCATCGGGATATCTCCATTAATTAATTGTTTTTGCCAATTTTTATACACTTTCCTCACCCCATGTCAACTACTTTCAGTAACTATTCATCCAAAAATTCAATTCTTTCTTAATTGTGGCTTACTTTATTAATTGTTAAGCTCCAGTTTCTTCTCTGTTTCAAAGGTAATTATCCTTGGATTTTTTTTTTACCTCTTAATCAGGCTTCCCAGGTGGCTCAGTGGTAAAGAATTCAGTGCAGGAGACTCCAGACTTGGGTTTGATCCCTGGTTAGGAAGCATTCCCTGGAGGAGGAAATGGCAACCCACTCCAGTATTCTTGCCTGGGAAATCCCGTGGACAGAGGAGCCTGGGGGACTGCAGTCCGTGGGGTCACAAAGAGTCGGACACGACTGAGCCGGAAAAGGTGCAGCCCTAACAGAATACTTTCTTCTGTGTGTTGATCCCATATGCAGTGATGTAATTCCTCATATTGACATTATAGTAAAGTGTACAATTTCCTTTTATCCATCAACTGAATTTTTAAGCATTGGAGCCAAACAAACGGATGAGATTTGTGAATTTGCCATTTTGGGATTGGTGCACCTCCCAGGAAATAGAGGGTCCAAGTATATAGCCTTACATGTATAAGGCTGGAGTGGCCTAGAAGTCTATGATTGGCTAGAAAAGGGCCCAGAAGAGGCAAGGTTAGGCTGTTTCATGGTTCATCCATAGGCACAGGAAGTTACCCTGTATCAACTTTATAGGAGCTGAGTTATAGGAGAGGAAGATTGTAACCCAAAGCCATCTTTTATAAACAATGGCAAAAATAAGAAGCAAAAATCTTCTAATGTTGTGTGAAGACTTATTAAGTTCAAGACAAACCCTTTGAATGCAGTGACTGGGTTTTTATGTTTCACTATGCTTTCAATAGATGGGAAGTGAAATTGACTCCTCTATCTTTAATAACAGATTTAGTATCAGTTGTATTGTTAGCCCAGGTCCAGGGGAAGCAGGATAAACACATCTTTGCTGAAGGAGGATAATTTCAGACTTTAAAAGGCTGACTGATTCACAAGAGTTTGACAGAAAGTTTGTTCATTTACCTCTGTCCTGTTGGTATAATCTGAGTGTCTCTTTTGTGCCAAGGACTCTGCTTTCATATAGGGAGACAGAGAAGAACAAGTACTTTTCCTTCCCTGGGCATTGTTTTGTCTGATCTTTAAGTCAATTCAGGAGAATTTTTAAGATTATCATTCAGATGTTTGCAATTGACCTAATTTTATTTTTCACTTTGGTAGGGTTTATCCATCTTAACGTTTCTCATAAAGCTATAGTTCTCCAGAAATTTAATGGGTGTTTTATAGAACCCATTTCCCCCCAAAAAGAGATTTCCTGGGGATGAGAATATTAAGATATATTATGCTATACAATTTTGAACTGTTATCTTTACTGTAGTATTTATTCAAATTCCCCAGGACTACATATTAATGCTATTCCGTGTTTCCTAAATTTGTATGACCAAAAATCATTAATCTGCAGGAGAATTGCACATGCCAAGATGAGTATTCTGAAAAATATTCACTAATAGTGGCTCTGGAATTTTAAAGATAGGCAGACTGTTCTTCAAAGTTGTCCATAAGCCTCATTAACAAAAGGGCTACATGCCAATGAGAACAAGATAAATAACTTCTGTAAAGCCCTTTACAGTTTCCAAAAGTGCTTTTATTTTTTTTTATTTATTTTTTTTAATTTATTTATTTTTTTTATTAGTTGGAGGCTAATTACTTCACAACATTTCAGTGGGTTTTGTCATACATTGATATGAATCAGCCATAGATTTACACGTATTCTCCATCCCGATCCCCCCTCCCACCTCCCTCTAAAGTGCTTTTATATAATTGTTTTGTTTGATCTCCGTAATAACCCTGTGAGATTTGTAGAGCAAGGATTATTGGCTCTAAAGTCACATAGCTTGTGAGAAGGAGGAGCCAAGATAAATAGTGTAACAAGTATATAAATATTAAAAGTGAACATGGGTGAAAAAGGTATCATAAAAACTACATGATTTCATGAATTTTGAAATATACAACTATTTATGAAGTTTGAAATCCAGCCAGGTATCTAGAAGCATGAAGGAGCTTTTCAGACAGAAGTATAAGCCTTTAAGAACTTTTAAAAAAAGACCTCGGACAAAGAAAACCATGTTACACCCACGTCGGTGTTTCCCCAGTCATCTGCTCAGGTGTGCATGCTCATGTTCAGTTTTGTCCGGCCTGCAATGTGACAGGCTCCCTGTCCACGGGATGTTTTAGGCAAGAGTACTGGAATGGGTTGCCATTTTCTCCTCCAAGGGCTCCTCTCCACAAGGGATTGAACTCACATCTCTTGCGTCTCCTCCATTGCAAGTGGATTCTTTATTGCTGAGCTGTCAGGAAGGTCCCTTAGTCACATGTCCTTCTCCAGCAATTCTTACTGTGCTCTCCTTTGTCTTCCTTTTTTTTCTTCGTATATCCCATTGTTGTAACATACTAAGTTCTTCAACTCAAAAGAAATTCTCTTTTGGTCCTACTTATACTATCAGCTATTGCTTCATTTTTTACTCCCCTATGTAGCAAAATTCTTCAAAATAGTGGTCTACTCACTGTCCATGGTTGCTTTCTTTATAAACCTACTCCAGGGAGGTCTTTGCTCCATCACTGCACAGGAACATCTCCTGTTCCCATCATCACTGATTTTATGTTGCTAAATACAGTGACCAATGCTCAGCCCTTTTTGAGTTAATGTCATAGTTGTTAGGGTCTTCCTAGGTAGCTGAGTGGTAAAGAACACACCTGTTGATGCAGGAGACATAGGAGATGAGGGTTTGATCCTTGGGTAGATCACCTGGAGGAGGAAATGGCAACCTACTCCTGTGTTCTTGCCTGGACAATCCCATGGACAGAGGAGCCTGGTGGGCTACAGTCCATGGAGTCACAAAGAGTCGGACATGACTGAGCAGCTGAGTGTGCATGTGTGGTGCATAACTGTTTAATTTATTCTTTCCTTCTAGGTTCATTTTTATTTTTCATTTGCAGGACAGGAAAGTATACTCTGTTTTTCTGTTACCCCACCAGTTATTCTGTCTCCGTCTCCCTTCCTGGATAATATTCTTCTTGATTTTTTTTAATGCATCTAGATATTCATGTTCAATGAGAGTTGCATTAAATTTGCTTTAAACTCCTATTCCCATAAAATAGAAACTCCTATATACTTTCCAAGATTTCTTCAGATTCAAGAAAGATTACATTCTCATGGTCAGATCTTGCTCTAATATTTATTTGTTTATTGAAGTATAGTTGATGCAAATATTATGTTAATATTAGTTTCAGATGTACAGCATAGTAGTTCAGTGTTTTTTATAGATTATACTCTATTTAGAGTTGCTTCCTGTTTTCTTCTTGAATTCTTAATGTTGGGATAATCCAGGGGTTTAGTCCTCCATCTTTTCTCTCAGTGATTTCAATCATCCGTATATCATAGATGCTATCTGTGTGCGAATGACTTATAAATCTTTACTTCTAGTTCAGACCCGAAAACCAAGCATATATATTCACCTGCCTCTTGAACATCTATCTCCACTAATATATCTAAAAGACATTGAACCTTAAAATGTCAAAACAACTTATCTTTTGAAATTCCCCTCCAAAATTCCCTGCATCTGCTCTATCTCAGATGATGTAAATCTCACCTTTCCAGTTGCTCAATCTAAAGAATTTGGAGTCACTCTCAGGTCTTCCCTACGTCTCATGAAAGTGAAAGTGAAAGTCACTCAGTCGTGTCCGACTCTTTGTGACCCCATGGACTATACAGTTCATGGAATTCTCCAGGCCAGAATACTGGAGTGGATAGCCGTTCCCTTCTCCAGGGGATCTTCCCAACCCAGGGATCAAACCCAGGTCTCCCACACTGCAGGCGGATTCTTTAACCAGCTGAGCCACCTATGTCTCATACCACACATCAAACTGTACAGAAATTCTGTTTGTTCTACTTTCAAAATATGTCTAGAATCTGCCACTTCTCACCACCTCCAGTTAGCACTCTGCCCTAAACCACTATCATTTCTCACCTGGATTACTGTAGTCAGACTCCTTCCAAGGCTCTCTGCTTCTCTCAGGGGCTCTTACTGTCTATTTTTAACATGGCATGAATCAGTGATTTTTAAAACCTAAATCTGAACATGTCAATCATATACTCGAAACTCTGCAAATGTTTCCTATTTACCACAAGACTCTACATGATTTATGGGGATTCCCAGGTGGTGCGGTAGTAACAGGAGCTGCAGGAGCTGTGGGTTCAATCCCTGGTTTGGGAAGATCCCTGGGGTAGGAAATGGCAACCCACTCCAGTATTCCAGCCTGGAGAATTCCGTGGACAGAGGAGACTGGCGGGCTACAGTCCATGGGGTGGCGAAGAGTACAAACGGACTGAGCGACGGAGCATGCCCACTACATGATGTGACCTCCCTCATCTTCTGACGTCACCTCTTCCCTCACCCCAGCTACACTGGCCTCCTGTTGACTCCTTTGTGCCAGTTGATATCTGCCGTACCACACTGTTAATCAGCCATAAGTATACATACGTCTTCTCTCCCCTGATCCCCCCTCCCGTCCCCCCTCCACACCCTACCCCTCTAGGTTGTCACAGAGCACCAGGCTGAGCTTCCTGTTATACAGCAATTTCCCACTGGCTATCTGTTTTCAATTCAGTTCAGTTCGGTCGCTCAGTCGTGTCTGACTCTTTGCGACCCCATGGACTGCAGCATGCCAGGCCTCCCTGTCCATCACCAACTCCCAGAGTTTACTAAAACTCATGTCCATCGAGTCGGTGATGCCATCCAACCATCTCATGCTCTGTCATCCCCTTCTCCTCCTGCCTTCAGTCTTTCCCAGCATCAGGGTCTTTTTCAGTGAATCAGTTCTTCGCATCAGGTGGCCAAAGTATTGGAGTTTCAGCTTCAACATCAGTCCTTCTAGTAAACATTTACATATGATAATATCTGTTTCAATGCTACTCTCTCAATTCGTCCCATCCTCTCCTTCCTCCACTGTGTCCACAGGTCTGTTCTCTATGTCTGTGTCTCTATTCCTGCCCTACAAATAGGTTTATCAGTACCATTTCCCTGTTGACTTGTGACTTGATCTCCCTTCTGTCTAGAATGCCCTTCTCCCAGATACCTGTGCAGCTATTTCCCTCTCTTCCATCAAGCCTTTGTTCAAGTGTCATTAACATATTCTAATATAGAGTATAATCATTTATGATACCTATAATTTATAGTCGGTCGCTCTAGCTAAGAATAGACTCCATGAGGTTTAAAGTTCCTGCTTTATTCCTCATCAGGCTTAAGTACCTAGAACAGCTCCTGGCTGTGGTAAGCTCTGAAAGTGAAAGTGTGAAAGTGTTGGTCCCTCAGTTGTGTCCAGCTCTGTGCAACCCCCTTGACTGTAGCTCACGAGACTCCTCTGTCCATGGACTTCTCCAGGCAAGAATACTGGAGTGGGTAGCCATTCCCTTCTCCAGGGAGTCTTCATGACCTAAGGATGGAACCTGGGTCTCTTGCATTGCAGGCAGACTCTTTACCATCTGAGCCACCAGGAAAGTCCAATAAGAATATGTTAAATAATTAAATGCCACACTATTTTAACTATTATTACCTAAATCCTGATTATTAGAGCTTAATTATAATAACAGTTTTTGAAGTCCCATTTTAAAACCCTATCATATTTCCATGGGAATTGCTTAAGTAAATAAATGAATTTTGGAAGAATAGTCACCTCTATGATATATTGTCTTGCCATTTGTAATATGGTTGGAATACCCATTTATTTTATGTTCTTCAGTACAGTTGTTTCACTTTTCATATAGTGGTCTTAAAGATTGTTGGATTTATGTCTAGGTACTTACAGTTTTGTTGCTATTGTGATTGTTAGTTCCTTTTAATTTTTTCTAAATAAATTAATAATGGCATATAAAGGTACAGTTGATTTCTAAACAGTAGTATGGCATCCAGCAAACCTGCTAACCTGTTAGTAATTCTAAGAACTGTGCCTTTGAACTTTTATAATTAGTTAATTAAATAAGAGGTAAAGTCAAGTCATTCCATCTGAAATAGGACATTAAAAATAATTAGTTGCTATTAGGATAAAATGTACTAATTTCTTGGGTCTATTATCAGATCTTTTATTAAAATTCCTTTCATCAATCCTTTTATTGTTTTGAAGCTTTCCTCTTTGCCAGAGAGTTTTTTAGGTTTAATAAATAAGTTGGATATAGTTATTAGTAAAGTACCTGCATAATAGAGGTCTGTGGTTCTTAACCTCAACTAAACATTGCGATTACCTGGGAAGATTTAACAATAATTATATGTCTGGACCCCGCCATTGGATGGAATATAGAGTGATTTCCATTCTATATTTATATTCAGTTCTTCCAAGGATTCTATGTGTGGTCATAGTTGAGAATAACTCATATGTAGTACAAATATTAGTGCTTTGTTCTAGGCTCTAGGTTTGTAGGGCTTGTAAATAGATGATTTATATATAGCAAAACAGGTTTAAGGAGTCACTGTGGAATTGGAAATAAAAGCTGTGAAATCTGTACTGGAGAATTTCAAATCAAAGACAAAATGTTACTCGATGAACAATATTTGAAATCGGAGGTCAAGTCTGATTTTTGAGAGCTAAAAAGCAATATGTGTGCTGGAGATTTAAAACAAAAATAAAAACAGTCTAGGCAGGCTAAGATGCCCAAAAGCAATAACCTTGAAGCATTAGGAATCCACATTGCTTAAATGCTATCTGGTCATTATGAATTTTATTTTTTTGTTGTTTAGTCAGTTGTGTGTGACTCTTTGCTACCCCATGGATTGCAGCCTGCTAGGCTTCCCTGTCCTTTACTGTCTCCTAGAGTTTGCTCAAACTCATGTCCATTGAGTCGATGAGTCCATTGAGTCCATCCAGCCACCTCATCATCCATCACCCACTTCTCCTCCTGCCCTCAACCTTCCCAGCATCAGGTGACTTTTCCAATTAGTTGGCTCTTCACATCAGGTGGCCCAGGTATTGAAGCTTCAGCATCAGTTCTTCCAGTATATATTCATGACTGATTTCCTTTAGGATTGATTGGTTTGATCTTGGGGCAGTCCAAGGGACTCTCAAGAGTCTTCTCCAGCACCACAGTTCTAAAACAATTCTTCGGTTCTCAGCTTTCTTTATGGTCCAGCTCTCACATCCACATATGACTACTGGAAGAATCATACCTTTGAATATACAAAGCTTTGTCGGCAAAGTGATATGTTTGCTTTTTAATACAGTATCTATGTGCATCATAGCTTTTCTTCCAAGAATCAAGTGTCTTTTAATTTTCTGGTTGCAGTCACTATCCACAGTGATTTTGGAGCCCAAGAAAATAAAGTCCATCACTGTTTCCATTTTTACCCATCTGTTTGACGTGAAGTGATGGGACTGGATACTATCATCTTCATTTTTTAGATGTTGAGTTTAAAGCCACCTTTTTCACTCTCCTCTTTCACCTTCATCAAGAGGCTCTTTAGTCCTTTGCTCTCTGTAATTAGGGTGGTGTCATTTATTAATTGGTTGCTTTATTTGATTTATTCTTTTTTCCCACCTTATGTTGTGTTTAGGCAGGAATCTTCGTATTCCTGCTTCACAGCACATTCAGCCTAGTGTCTGGCATATGGTAGAAGCAAAGCAAAGCAAATAGAGTCTTGGTGATTGACTGAATGAGTAAATCAAACAACAAGTAGATTTAATGAATGGTTAAATGACAATAAATGAACGAAAGAGAATGAACAAAAACATAGAAAGAGAGAGAAAATCAACAAAAGAAATAAGAAAAGAGTGACAGGAGTAGACTCCTAGGAATCAGAAACTTGAATGCCTTCATTCAAATCGTAATCTTATGACTTTTCAGTAATTTGACCCTAAGGGAAATATTTACACTCTATGCTTCAATTTCCTTTTCTGTATCCAATAGGTTGTTATGGACCTAGGGTCTGTCGTATAGAGTAAAGTCAGTCAGAAAGAGAAAAACAGGTGTTGTATATTAACATGTATGTAGAATCTAGGAAAATGGTACAGATGTACATATTTTCAGGGCAGGAATAGAGATGCTGATGTAGAGACTGGATTTGTGGACGCTAGGGTACGGATAAGGTGCGGGATAAACCGGAGATGAGATTGATGTATATGCGCTGCCATGTGTGAATGAATGGCTAGTGGGGACCCCCAGCATAGCACTGGGGCCAGCACTGTGCTCTGGGGTGACTGGATGGTGGGGAGGGGAGGGGAGGTGGGCGTGGAATGGAAGGCCAGGAGGGAGGGGGGGTATATGTAAACCTGGAAGCTATAACTTTCATTATTCTAGTGAAAATACAATCTTAGTTTAGATTTGGAGGCAAATCCAAATTTGAAAATTTAAAGTAAAATGAGAAGTACAATGATCTCTTGGAACAAAAGCAAATATTTGCAAAGGTATCAGATCAAGAGAATAACAATTTGGAACAAAAGCTATATATTCTTTTTTCAAGACATAAATCACAGGTTTAAAATGATCTTTCTACTCTGAAATTATAAAAGCATATGTTAAACTCAGCACAGAATTTATTTAAGATGATTTGAATAGATGAAATATATATATATTTTAAACATATAATGCTCCAGTATTCTTGTATTCTTGCCTGGAGAATTCCATGGACAGAGGAGCCTGGCAAAAACTACTCTTTATGTTCATAAAGAGTTGGACATGACTGAGCAACTTTCACTTTCATGTACTTCAGAAGATAAAAATGAGAGTTCAGAAAATTTCCATGGATAGTCCAAAATTCCAAAGTAGCATAAAGACTTTGTAATACACATTTGTTACTTAATGGAACTTAAAGGAATTGAGGATTTTAACATTATGAAACTGTTTTATTTTCATTGTCTGATTACTGTTTATATTTACTTAAATTTCTCTCACCTTGAGCCCATTAAAACTACGCAATTTTTAGATAAGATTTTAATGGACTTCAGGTGCACAAAATTCGAATAATCATTTTTCTAATTAGAAAATTAAGACCAATCAGTTGCACTGAACAAATATTTGTAGAATTTATATACATATTTGTGTGGTTGTGTACGTGTGTGTGTGTGCTGTTTTACATATGTTCATATAGCTATATGCATACACACAACTGTATTCTTGGTACTTGTCAATACCATCCAACATGTGTTATTTATCCTTTAGATTTATATGTCCTAACTAAAAATAATAAAGTACAGATGAACTGTGAATTCAAAGTTCTGCATTTTAATTCAAGTCAGCTTTGTGTAATTCCCTAAGTCTCAGTTTCTCCAAAGTTCTTAAGGACTTTAATCTTGAATGTAATATTTCAATAACAAAACATTTTTCAAAGCAAAATATTTATTTTCTAATTTTCATAGTTTCTAAAACTTTCCTTTTTTCTAGTTGACTAGAGAAAATTCTCAATGTGAAGAGGTAGAAATTCTGTTAAAGCTTAAGGTTTCCTCCTTACTTATAGGTGGTATATAGAGTTCAAAAAAATTTGCTGTTATTATAGAAACCCAGTAATATCATACCTCAGTGATCCCAGATTTGGACATAACTGACTGACAATTGGCTCTAGCCTTTCTTCCTAAATCAGTTCTCAATTGCTGTCTAATGAATGTAACTTGGCTTTTCCCAGTTCAATGTACAGATAATTATGTCATATTTCAGACCAGTTCAGTTGCTCAGTCGTGTCTGACTCTTTGAGACCCCATGGACTGCAGCATGCAGGGCTTCCCTGTTCATCACCAACTCCCAGAGCTTACTCAAACTCATGTCTATTGAGTCGGTGATGCCATCCAACCATCTCATCCTCTGTCATCCCCTTTTCCTCCCACCTTCAATCTTTCCCAGCATCAGGGTCAGTTCTTTGCATCAGGTGGCCAAAGTATTGGAGTCTCAGCTTCAGCATCAGTCCTTCCAATGAATATTCAGGACTGATTTCCTTTAGGATGGACTGACTGGATCTCCTTGCAGTCCCAGGGATTCTCAAAGGTCTTCTCCAACACCACAGTTCTAAAGCATCTGTTCTTTGGCACTCAGGTTTCTTTATAATCCAACTCTCACATCCATACATGACTACTGGAAAAACCATAGCTTTGACTAGACGGATCTTTGTTGGCAAAGTAATGTCTCTGCTTTTAATATGCTGCGCTGAGTGCCCCCAACTCTGCAGCAGACTGCCGCTGACCCACGCCTCTGCCTAAGACTCCTGGACACTCACAGCTGTGACCCCAGAAGAGACTGATCCAGACTTGCCCGTGAATGTTATATATAAAGGTCACAGTCAATGGTTTTCAGTTTTGTGTTCTTAAAAACTGTCTAGAATGTTGGATTTTTATCAGCTTCACAATATTACTGGTCTATGCGGTAAAGAATTCACCTGCCAGTACAGGAGACACAAGCGATACAGGTTGAAGATCAACCTGGGTCAAGAAGATCCCCTGGAGTAGGAAATGGCATCCGTCTCCAGTATTCTTGCCTGGAAAAAAATCCCATGGACGGAGGAGCCTGGCGGGCTACAGTCCATAATATCACAAACAGAGTTGGCCACAACTGAATGACTGAGCACAAACACAATACTGGTCTGCGTTGTATGCGGTAATGCATACCCCAGCAAGGACGTTTAACTTTGGGAAGGCAGCTCCTTTCCACCAAGAGCGATTCCTAGGCATGTTCTCAGCTCTGATCCCTCAGTGAGCAGCAGTCCCAGCCCCTAAGGGAATCAAGACTGAAGGAGCATCTGGTCGACTGATCTGTGGTTCCTCTTTAAAATCCCTACCTAATTGTAATGGCTCTTACCCATTTTACTAGGTAATTAGAAGTTTGGCACCTGCAATACAGAAATTCAGTAATATGTTCGAAGTACTAACTGCAGATCCAGCTGGTATCTTAAGGTGCTGTCTAAGACTGTCTTTCTCTGCCCTTTTAATTTTGATGTATCCGACTGTTTCTCCACATGTTAGGTAACTGGACTTATCAACACGCCTTGCCATTTGTTTGTTTTCCCATTCTCTCTGTTTTATCTTTCTCACTTATCTTTTGTGATGCAGTCCTCCTTTTCTCCTATCTGCGCACATGCTAAATCACATCAGTTCTATCTGACTCTTTGCCACCCTTTGGACTGTAGCCCACCAGGCTCCTTTGTCCATGGGATTCTCCAGGCAAGAATACTGGAGCGGATTGCCATGCCTTCCTCCAGGGAATCTTCTCAACCCAGGGATCGAACTTGAGTCTCTTTTGTCTCCTGCACTGGCAGGCAGATTCTTTACCACTAGCACCACCTATTGTCCAATGTGACATTTGCATTCCAAAGTGTCATGAGTTATGCAAAGTTGCAAAATAAAAAACACAGAGCTCATGGGGGAAGGGGGTTTGCAGCACAGCTTAGTGACTTCAAAAAGAAATTGAAAACTAGTAAAACTGGACGTACAGTTTTACCCATGTTAAATGGTTAAGAATTCCATAACTGCTATGATAAATTTAACTCTTTACTTTGAAAAAAATGTGAACTTTGCTTATTAAAGTGGGTGTCTGAAGGGGTATAAGTGTGAACTGTTGTGAAGTGGTGGAGGGAGGGGTAAGTAAAATCAGACAGGTGTAACAGATATGGATGGATTAACCAGAACTGCTCAGTCAAGTGTGAGGTTGGTGTTTGATGCTTGAGGAATGAGCAAGTGTGGCATTTTGATTAATATATTCCAACACTGATTGATTCAGCAAAGTCTGTTTTTCTGCGTTCAGCCAGTGATTCTCAAGAATGAGATTGTACATAAGAAAACACAAATTACATTATGTTCAAATTGTTCCTTGATGTATTTATCATGCTAGAACAAATTCACATTTCTCAAACAGGCATTCTAGAAGAATTGATAGTACTTTCTTTGCTTTCTGTCCACACTTTCCTATTTCTACTTGATTGTGATCTTTTTCTGTTAGCACTTATTTCTCCCCAGTTCTTGCAGCTGGGCTGTAGGACATCCTTCTGAAGACGTGGATCACCCTGGTTTCCAGGCAGCCCCATCAAAAAGAGGAAAAATCAGTCTCAAATTATTTAAACTCTTTCAGCCTCTTTCCTGTTGATTATGCAGACTCATAACTTTTATGTTGAAAGCAATATAGAAAGCAAGACTTTTCTCTGCTATACCTTTGTTCCAACAAGGTCAGATTCACAATAGGAATAACCTTATTTAAAAGAAAAATGTTATGTAAGCTCTTTTACTGAGTGTCATTGAAAATGACTTGCAAATTCATAAAGGATCTTGAATAAAATATTACATAGTTTCTTACTAACGATATGCTGTGTTACATAAATGTAGTATTATTTATTTATAGTAAATTTCATATGTAATTGATTAAAAATAGCTGACACTTGCTGAATGTTTAGGGTTTACCTGTGTTTTGTGCTAAACTGTGTATAGTGTATGTATAGTACCTTCCAGTTCAAATGCATCTTTTAACCTATTTGAAAATTACTGGTCTACTTTTATATTTTAATGTCAATTAAGAGTTTTCTGAGAAGCTTAGTTTTCCTCCAAAGTTAGTTCTATTAGAGCTCTTACTGTTCAGTATGAAATCTTTATCAGTCTTAATCTTTAAGTTCATGGATTTCAAATTAAAGAGGTAGACAATTCTAAGTGTCATTTCTTTCTCTTTTTCCACAGCGATTGTCCAATGGTTCTATAGACTCAACTGATGAAACAAGTCAAATAGTTGAACTACAAGAATTGCTTGAAAAACAAAACTATGAAATGGCCCAAATGAAAGAACGTTTAGCAGCCCTTTCTTCCCGAGTGGGAGAGGTGGAACAGGAAGCTGAGACAGCAAGAAAGGACCTCATTAAAACAGAGGAAATGAACACTAAGTATCAAAGGGACATTAGGGAGGTAAGTGATTCATAACACTTTCAGTCTCTGCTCCCTAAATGCTGCCTCTGAGATGTTTTTCCCATAATTTCCCCTAATGGCATATACTTATATTTTCTCAAAAGATCATAAATTGGAATACATTATGTTAGTTATGAAACTTATTCACTAAGGCAAAAATAGTTTATTTCATCACTCCTCTCAATATGTACAGAAAGAAAATGTTGGTATCAAGTCTCAGAAGTAATAAAAACTAGTCTTTTAATGAATTTTTAAAAGTTTTAAGCTGTTAATTTTAAATAACTCTAGATTTGCGTATGAATAATGAATTGCTATACTCAGCAGATGGGAATACCCACAGACATTACTTTAAAAATTTCTCTTTTATTTTGGTTTTGTATCTATGAATGTGAATGTACATGTGTAACAGTGGGAACCTTTCTTTTTCTATATATTCAGTTCTTTCTAAACATAACATCACTTCATCTATTTGAAAAAGAGTACTTTATGTCAAAAGTTACAAGGAGATGTCTTATTTGTGACATTGCCAAATCGTCTTACCAACTAAAGTGCAAAGTTTAGAATCTTCACTTTATCACTCTATTTAATTAAAAAGAAAAGTTATCTACATTTCTGAAATTTCTTTGACTTTTCACATTTTCCATTTTCCATGTTCTTTTAAATCATATTTTTAATTTTTTTATCTTTTGTGTTTCATTAGCTAGCTATTATTAAAGTTGATTCTGTGTGTCCAGTTCTTTTCTTCCCATTCTCCTTTGAGCCCCTTCTATCTGTCACACTTTTGCTTCCACAGTCCCATCCAAACTGTTCTTATTTAGTCTGACCTCCGTGTTGCTAAATCCAGGAGCCACTTCTCAGCCCTTTTGAAGCACTTGATATCGTTCCCGATGTGCTTTCTCACCCTGCTAAGAGCACACCACACTCTTCCTGATTTTCCTGCATTTTCGCTGGCTGCCCCTGTCTCAGGCTCCTCTGCTGGCTCTGCTTCTCATCCCCAACCAGGGAATGCCTTCCCTCCTCAACCAGCCTTAACTCCCCTGGTAAATTCATGCTGTTTCATAGCTCCAAAAACTACCCATGGCCTTATGATTCCCAATTTATACCTGCAGCTGATCCGTCTCTCCTGATTTCCAGATGCCTGAATCTAGATCTCTAATGGGTGTCTCAAAATTAACATCCTCAAGACTGGTTTATTGATATTCCCCCTAAGAAGTCAGACTTACTTGCTGCCTTACTTATCTCAGCTGATGGCAATACTACTATTGGTGTTCAGACCAAAACCTTGGCACTGTCCTCGGTACCTCTCTTCTACTCACGCTATATTTGATTCATCCACAAATCTTATTACTTCCAACTTCAGAATATATCTGTCACATGACCTCTTGCCCCAGTCTTCATGGCTCTTTCTTATTCCACACAGCAATCATCTCTCATTGGAGTATCATAATAGTCTGTACTCAGCACTGCAGCCGGAGTAACCTGTTACCGTGTGAGTCAGCTCAAGTCACTTTCTCCTGGAAGCTCTTCAATGACTACCTATTCTACTTACAGTAAAAGCAAGGTCCCTGCATCGGTCTACAATCGTACCATCTCCACTACCACCGTCTGACCTCTTGGAATTCATCTACTACTCTTTCACTTTAATCCATTCAGTTCAGTTACTGTGGCCTCTTAAGCCACATCTATTCTGTTGCATTTTCTTTTCCTTCTCCTTTTTACTCAAATGTCTTCTCAGTGGAATGTTCTCCAAGCCTAGTGGTTATAAATATACACCCTCCTTCTTACATTTCTTAAAAACCTCACAGAATTGCTGCCATCTGACAACAGCATATACTTTACTGATTTACTTGTTTGTCATATGCCTCCCTCTCCAGTGTACATAAATATTCATAAGAGCTGGGATTTTGTGTTTTGTCTAGTTTTGTTCATTGCTCTATTTTAATCACATATACAACTATTGAGTATATAATAGGCACTCAAAAGCTCTTTGTTGAAAGAATGGATATTTATGAGTGTTTGGTGTAAACATCGAAAGGCATGGATGAAATCAGAATATGTCCGCAAACAATGCCTACTATCTCAGAGTAAGATAGATGATCCATGAAGTGAGAGACCAATCTGCCACTGCTTAGATAATGATTTTCTGCTCTCTATGCCTTTATATTGGAGAAGGAAATGGCAACCCACTCCAGTATTCTTGCCTGGAGAAGCCCATGGACAGAGGAGCCTGGCAGGCTGTGGTCCATGGGGTCACACAGAGTAAGCCATGACTGAAGCGACTTAGCATGCATGCCTGCCTTCGTATGAATTAACAGTTCACAAATGCATCTCTCATCTTCACTCCTTCCACCACTCAAACTCAGAGAATTTATGAAGTAGGTGAAGTGTAACCTCTCTTCTGTATTACTGTTACAGAATGCTAGGATTTTTGAGCAGTGAACCACCAGGGCCATTTCTTGAACTTTTTCTCATTTTTTATTTCTCCATCTCTTAATCCCACAGAATTAGCAGTATTTTGTTTTGTTTTCACTTAAGACTCACCTGTTCTATTTACACTTGTTTAATCCAGTGTCACTCGCAGATAGAGCCCAGTATCCCCAGCTGCCCGTTTCTTATGATCTATGTAAAAATAAAACTTTGATTCTAAATAGTCTTTGGATGTAGGTGACAAAAAGTTGAGTCAGATTTAAAATATCAGTCATATATCTGATGCCGGATGTTTTTGTTCAAATTAGGAATTCCTTTCAATAGCTAAGGTGTGCTCTGCTTTCACAAGAAATTCTTTTCAAATATAACTATTTTTATCAGCTCTATAATTTCTATGTAGTTATAATTTAGAAAGGTTTCATGAGAAAGGAATATTTCTCATCATTCACATTTGAGGGAGAGTGGTGCAAACACAAATGCTTCTAGAGCCCAGGCAAGCAATATAACTGTGTGAAGAGGATCTACATATAGTAGGACGTGGTAGGGTTAATGAGATCTGGACCAGGAACTTATATTCTACCTGTCTTTTTGGATGCATCGTGTGTGTGTGTGTGTGTGTGTGTGTGTGTGTGTGTGTGTAAGGACACTGTGAAGGCCAAATAAATTATTTCCTGTAAGATCCAGGTCACAGGCCCTGGGACTCTGGTTTGCTGCTAGAAATCACTTGAAAAGCAACCTTGGAATCTATTACAGATGCATTATGTTTAATTTCTTTAATTTCTCCCATCCTATAGGGAAGATACTTCTAATTGTGCCATTTTTCTCAGGTTACGTAAATAACTTGTCCAAGGCCTACCCACTGTTCTCCCAACACACCACTTCCCCACTTCCCAGCACCATAAAAAATGCAAGACTATTCAGCTTTAGAATCTGTGCTTCTTCCACTAGGGGTAGCTTCGAAATCAGCAAGATGCAATCATTTATTCAGTGATAGCAGCCATCAAAAAGAATGCAGCTCACTATAACTGCTTCCTATATTATCAAGCTTTTTACCTTTTCTATAAGCAAGAAAATATGAAAATCATGTACTTTCAAAAGGTACCATATAAATATTAAATATTTCAGACTTTGCTTTGTATCCTTGGCTACCAGCTTGCAAGCTACAAAGACTACTAGCTTGCAAGATTTTTAAGTAGAAAACAAAATAAGGTGATTCTCCTTGCTATCTCTATAGTTTTTGTCTAATTAAGAAAAAAATAGAGAATAGGAAAAATTGACCATAAAATTAAAAACCAAAATGCAGTTGCTGTGCATATGCATAGTCAAATATATCTGAAACAAATTGTGTGGTTATCTTTCATTAATGGTTTCAGACTCTATTTTAGCAAATATTCTTTGTCAAGAAATAAATCTATTCAAAATTTATTTCTGTTTGAAGTTTCATCATAAATGCTCCTTAAATTGACTGTGGCCTGTTAGAATAGGGGCTTGGTTGAAGCTTTGCACAGGACTTACACTAGAAAATATAGTCAGTTTCATGGTGGAGACTGAATTACCTCTCCACCCTTTAAAAAAGGCTACTAGTTAGGTATTTGGATAGTAATATCTCATTAAACATATTGATAACTAAAGAGCTAAAATTTTCTGTGAAGTATTTCAGTTATATTTTGTTTTATGAATAAAAACAGCTCATCACTCCAACTTCTTAAGACCTCTGAATGTTCACTAAGTGATTGTATGAATGAGGACATATAATTTAATCTTTTCTGTTATCTGAAACATGGAGTTATATTTTTGCACTTTAGTAGCTCTAAGTTATTATATAATTACATGTATTTGATATAATAAAGTATAGTTTATAGCCTTCAAGCCAAGAGAAAATTAATTATTTATACAGTTTTTCTCCTTTGTTTAGGCTGAAGTTTTCAGGAACTAGTAAAAGCTTTCTTGTTTAGAATTTTTAGTAATACACAGTGAAAAGACATTTCTCCAACTTGTAAATTCAAAATGTATTTTTGGCAACACAGCCTGCAGTTGTAAATTGAATCTCCGATATGAATCATTGAATTAAAAGTGAAATACCAAAGTCCCATCCATTAACTCTTACATGTAACATATGTCCTAGTCAGCTATTAATAATTGTAGGTATAATATAATAAAATAAATAAATAAATAATAATAATAAGCTATTATTTTTTGAGTGGGTATTGTACATGATAATAAAAAAGCTAGCATTTACTGAGTGTATATTATAGATAGGACATCATGCAAGGCACTTTACAATATTATATCATGACAATGTTATGTAGTAGGTATTAATATCCCAACCAAAGACCAAATTTTAAGAAAAAGAAGAAGACACATAGAAAAATTAAGCAATGCTTACCTAGAACAGAGCTAATCAGTATCAAAAACTAGGATTAAAAGCAAGTATGTGCTGCCTCATAGTCACATTCTGAAGAAGCACATGTATGCCTTTAACTGAATTTTGTAAGACATTTATATATGTAAACTAGGTTTAGAATTTTTTCTTGGGCTACAAAATTGTTATAACATTCCCAGAGTTCTGAATGAAAATGAAATTAGCAATATGATATATAACAATACAATTAACAATTGTAGGCACTCTGAAGGAATACTCTGAAAACCCTACCATCATTGGACTAAAAAATATAGAAAATGGAGTAAGTCTAAATTTTATGGAAAAGTTTTTTAAATAGTAGCTTTTGTTTGGATGGCTATGATCTAAGGAAGTGTATATACTGTTGAAAAAATAATTTGGATAATTTTTACCAAATTGATGGATTAATTGATTTTCACACTTTTGAACATTAGTATAAACATAAATAACCAAGTAGGTGTTAATTTGGTCTTGAAGTTCAGCAGGATTAAGGTAGTCAAAGAAGGCAACAAAGCCTAATTTCAATCCTTTTAGCCATTACTTTTGGTATTTCTCTCTTATTTAAACTTAACCTAGATGTCTAAGAAAATTATCAGTTGTAGTTTTAAAGACTGAAATGCTCTGAGACTTTCTGAGCCAAAAAAATGTTACCTTTATATTAATTGTTGTTTGACATTTCGTAAAGTCTTAAAAGCTTCTGTGAGAGGTATTTAAAGTACTTTGAGACCTGGTTCATGCCCTTCAAAGGCTTGCATTTAAAACAGAAGTGTTACTAGTTGCAATAGTAGTAATGACAGAAAGGAGATTTAAGTGCTTTTTGATTTCAAAAGAATACAAAAAATCATTTTGCTGTATTCTACAGGAAGGAAGACATGCTGTTGCCCTTCTGCTTTGTATGTGGTTGTGATCACTTACCTTTTGTTCCTTCCTTCTGGGGGTGTACGTTTCCTAGGAGTGAGGTTGGAGTCTGAGATTCTATTGCAGCTCTATACCTTCCACAGGCAGACACGTTTCCAGAGGAGTGCCGCTGTTGTCTAGAACTGCCCCTAGTCTTATATAACTGCCTGTGTAAGTGATATTTATTGAAGACAGTACTAAAGAGCTATATTTTGTATTTGAGGCATGTAACTTCCAAACTAGAGGAGGTCAAAATCCTATTAACTTAAAACAGGTATAGAAAACATTTTTGATATAATCATAAAACAAATTCTTACAATTCACAAGTTCTTTACCTTTATTTTAAAAAGAACCAGCTTTCTGAAAGGAAACTTTCACTGACTTCCTTTTTTTGGTGAGCTTAAAAAGCCCTATTAGTATATCAGTTATAACTTCCTTTACCAGTTTAATGTGATAAAGTGTAAATTTCCAATATGAGATGCTGGCTTAAATAAATTTGATTTTGGATATGAAGGATATTTTTAACATAGGTAGTTTTGGCAAACAATTGTATTGCTTTTTGATAAGCTTAAAAATCATTTGGACTAGTGGGTGATAGGATTGAGGATTATGCTATTACTGAAAGAATTCCCAAAAGAACAGACATTTTAATGAAAATAAAATTAAAAAAATATGTTTTTATATATCATGAAAGCATGCTTGTAAAAGTAGAGCCATATCAATGAATTTATTTCTCTAAAAATATGTTTGTTACTTAGAAATAGCAACTGCTGTTGAAGTATTATTCACATTGTTACATTTGTGGTAATTTGTTAAAAAAGCCAACAGTTCAATATATGTTTTTTGTGAGGTCTAGAAGAGTTGTATACATTAAAAATAAAACAATTCCTTTCAACAACTTTAATTATAAAACTACAACTGTTAGTTAATAAAATAAAACCTTTCTGTGTGTAAATTGATAAGATTTAAGAAATGTGTATGAGCTTCCCTCATAGCTCAGTTGCTGAAGAATCTGCCTGCAATGCAGGAGACCCCAGTTCAGATCCTGGTTTGGGAAGATCTGCTGGAGAAGAGATAGACCGCCCACTCCAGTATTCTTGGGCTTCCCTTGTGGCTCAGCTGGTAAAGAATCCATCTGCAATGCAAAGAACCCAGGGTTCGAACCCTGGGTTGGGAAGATCCCCTGGAGGAGGGAAAGGCTATCCATTACAGTATTCTGGTCTGGAGAACTCCATGAACTCTGTAGTCCATGGGGTCACAATGAGTCGGACACAACTGACCCACTATGTCTTGCTATCATATAATATGAGGATTTTAGCTCTTTTGCTCCTTCACTTCCTTTCTCTTCCATCCATCCTTCCACTATACTCATCTCAAAATCACATTCAGTGTTATCATTATTGTATGTGTGTGTGCGTGCGCGCGCTCAGTCATGTCTGACTCTTTATTATATTCATCATTATTATGACTATGTACATAGTTTCCACAAATGATCCAAGTAATGGTTTTCAATAATAACATTTTCTTTTGAATAGCTTGCTATTTCTCTAGGATTTTATTAATTACCTGATAAATTAACTTGCTTACTTATTTTTAAAGCTACGGTTGATCTTCCTACCCTCCCCAACAGTTTGGTTTCATAGTTTCAGTTCAGTTGTGGACAGTAGTCAAGCAAATGATTTATCTTTTTTATTTTTATTTTCTTTGAATCATCTCTTTTTCCTCTGCTCTCCACCTTTAATGTATACCAAAACTTTTATAAGCCTGTTCCATTCTCTCAGCTATTGTTTTGGGATTTACCTCTACTATCACCTTGAAAATTCAGGAGAAAAAAAAGTGATCAAGATCTCTACAGTAGAAAAAGCATGAAACCCAGAATACATTTAATGAGTAAACTTTGAGAGAAGGCAGAATACCTGTTCTAAAGTGAAAGGTAGAAGTTAAGGATGTGTGGACGTGGTCAGATGCTGCTGAGGGAAGTTGAGGATGCTGAAAGGCTGTCCATTTAAGGGCTTCCACTTCTTTTGGAAAACAGGAAGAGAATTTATCTATTCTGTGGGTGCTGCAGGATTGGCTCTGCCTGTGGGAGAGAAACAGAGAGCGGTTAGGAACAAGTGATTAAAGAGACCTTGATAGTAATACATGGAAACTTCCGCCATCTCCTCAGTGTTAGGCTTCTTATACAACAATGGAGAAGGAAATGCAACCCACTCCAGCTTTCTTGCCTAGAGAATCCCATGGAGAGAGGAGCCTGGAAGGCTACAGTCCATAGGGTCGCAAGGGTCAGACACAACTTGGAGACTAAACCACCACCATGTAAAAGAGTTTTCCAAATTATCAGAAAACCACACCAGGCCCACTTCTGTAGCTGATTTTCCCCAGTATCTCAAAGAAGTAGGTCATCTGCCTATTAATAAATTCTCATCTAAGCTCTTTGGAAGATAAAATTATGCCCATGTTATCTGTGAATTATGTGGTTTAAAATTATTGCTTAATGTAATATTTAATATTATATTTATAATATAGTATTTAGAATTATTGCTCCTTTTGCACCAATAGTTGATTTTTCCCCTAGAGATCTGTGTTTGCTGAAGTCTCTAAATTCTTTTTTAATTGAAAAATATCATATTCCAAATAAACAAGGGAAATGGTGAAGTTCCAAAGTAAATTTGTCAATTCATTTGTGAGTGTGACTCAAGTTTACTTTTTATTTCATTTTTGCCTTCTCTTTTAACCACTGAGTTATTCTTACTTATACATGAAAATAAAGATACTGATGATATTTATTATCTTCATTTGAAAATTCCTGTGCAATTTGGAACTATAAGTACCCTTGTGGCAATTTTATGGTTTGTAACTCTATCCATATCTGTACTTATCTCTACTGTATAATGAGCTAATTTGTCTGCCACTTCTTTTATAAGAATACCAGTTGTACAGTAGGGAGATTTAAAATGTACTTTGTTGCATTCTCAAAGAGACAATGCTTTTTGCTAACCCAAGATTAAGAATTCTGACAGATAAGCTGAGAAAACACATATGAAATCCTGCATCCCTTTTATGAAAAGAAAAGAATGAAATTTATCTCGAGAAACCAATAGTTTTTTTTTTTTTATATCTTACTATTTTATTTAAATGATAATAAGACAATACACAAACTGAGAATCTGATTTGATTTTTACTTATGTTCATTTTAGGCTATGGCACAGAAGGAAGACATGGAAGAAAGAATCACGACCCTTGAGAAGCGTTACCTCAGTGCTCAGAGAGAATCTACCTCCATCCACGACATGAACGACAAGCTGGAGAATGAGCTGGCGAATAAGGAGGCCATCCTACGGCAGGTTCAGTATCCCCGTCTTGGTTCCCTTCTGGTCGGTTAGTGTTCTCACCATTCTCACAAAACATGGAGTATGTAAAATGTGGTATTCCTTAGCAATAAATTATTCTCTGCAATTTAGAATCAAGCTAACTAAATAGATGTGATTTTCAGTATATAATCTAGAAATCTGTCTTAAAAATAATGACTAATATTTACTTTGGGTCTAGACATGAGCCAGAAACTATGCTAACCAATATATATATATATATAAAACCTCACTTAAATCCAACCACCACCTGTAAGTACAATCATTATAGTGTAAAGTATAAAAATTATTATACAATCATTTTACTGAGAGTAAACTAAGTACATTTATTATACTGAGGAAGCCAGGTTCAGAGAACATGACTGCTTTCCCAGAATCACGCATACAGTAATTGCAGTCAATAATGGAAGCCTAGGTCTCTCCGGCTCTGGAGAAGGAATGGGCAAACTCTAGCCCACATGCCAAAACTATGGCTCTATTTTGTAAGTATAGTTTTATCGAAACATAACCATATCCATTCATTTAATCATCATCTTTGACTGCTTTTCTGCCACAACAGTAGAATTGAATAGGTGGATCAGAGACTTTGTGATACACAGAGCCTAAAGTATTTACTCTCTGGTCCTTAGCAGAAAAAGTTTGCCAGCTTCATCTCTAGAGCCTGAATGCTCAATCATTATGATCCATTCCCTCTCCTACTCTAGCTAATGTTAAGATTTTCAGTAAATTGCTATTATGGTGCATTGAGGTTTCAGTACTAAGTTGTGTCTCATTTGTCCAAGTTAATTCTCACTATTAACTTCATTTCTTTTTGCTGTTGTTGGTAAAAGGCTTTCATTTTTTCTGTGCTAAATTTATTAAGGACTATTGATAAGCAATATATGAAAACATGTGGTAGTACTAGCTGATTTTAACTCTAGGATAAAGGCTGAAGCCCACAGTCCCGAGTGACTGGTGTTTGCTATCCTAACTGTGACAATTTAAGTGTCTCTTTTTTCATCCCTGGTTCAGATGGAAGAGAAGAATAGACAATTACAAGAGCGTCTCGAGCTGGCTGAGCAGAAGTTGCAGCAAACTATGAGAAAAGCTGAGACCTTACCTGAAGTGGAGGCTGAATTGGCTCAGAGAATCGCAGCCTTGACAAAGGTACTACAATAAAACAACTGGTCAACCTAGATATGTTAATACTTATAGCGATGACTAGTAATCAAAATGGAATCTATAAAGATTTTCTTTAGGCTTTATGGAGTTTATATTATATTGGTCTGTTGTTTAGATGACTTTTTATATACATATATCCTGTTTATGTTGAAATCAATGATTGATAAATGAATGTGATTATTTCTTTGCCTATTTAAACATTAGCAAAAACAGTTTCGTGTTCTTATAGCTAATTTTCCATGGTAATATTTGTACATAAGAATAATCACCAAATATAAAAACATAATGATGATTTTAACATGGATATACATGAGACATAATAATTTAGTAAGCTTAATATAAATTGTACAGTTTTAAAAATGCAGGAAGTATCATAAGCAGTTGATTTCTTTCTGATTACAGTATGAAAAAAATTTGTTAGAAGTTGAAAATTAGATTTGTAGAGCTGTGAAATCTAAAGGTATTAAATACAGAAAGTGATTTTAATAGTTGAAATTTCTTCTGAACCAATAAAATCAATAATATTCTGAAGAATGTTCAGAATTAACTGCTCCATTATGGACATTAAGTTCTGCAATTATTTGCTTATTTTAGAACTTAGCAACCATTATAATGTTGTAAAGTGAAAGTGAAAGTTGCTCTGTCATGTCTGACTCTTTGCAACCCCATGGAATAGTCCATGGAATTCTCCAGACCAGAATACTGGAGTGGGTAGCCTTTCCCTTCTCCAGGGTATCTTCCCAACCCAGGGATTGAACCCATGTCTCCTGCATTACAGGTGGATTCTTTACCAGCTGAGTCACTAGGGAAGCCCAAATGACTATTACCTTTCACAGTTAAATGGAAATGGCAATTGCTTCAAAGTGTATATTCATGTCACTAGAATAAAAGTCCAGATTTTGTCACTAAAAGCATGTTTGAATTTTAATGTCAATTCAAAAATGTACACATGTTTTAGATGTTTAAACATTGTTGGTGAAAAGTGAAAGTGTTAGTCACTCAGTCATGTCTTGACTCTTTTCGACCCCAAGGATGGATGGTAGCCTGCCAGGCTCCTAGGTCATGGAAGCTTTTTTTCATGCCATTGTAGTAAATGGCTCAGATAGATATGTAAACTGCAAATTATAAACTCTGATATTAGGGATTATCCAAAACAACTGATGCAGCAAAGTAGAAGTAGGCACACATTGTTGCTTCCAGAAAAAGCAAATGATTAGAGAGGAACAGTAAACTGATGCCTGCTCATTAAGACAGGGTAGTTAATCAGATAGTGAAAGGACAAACAGTTGACAAAGTAGAAAGTATTGGAAGAGTTGGGTGTCTGTAGAGTTACTGGACTAACTAGCTGAACAGAACTTTTGTCTGATTAGGGTGATACAATGTGGATCCTTCTATAGTCACAGGTCAGATTACCATAAACCATTCTGGCAGTTTCAGAACTGTATGCTTTCTAAAATAAATATAAACTTATTTAATTTGAGAAATATTCTTGAAATTATATAAAAAGTACAAACAGATTAGTAGTATTCTATTTTTTGGAAGCACATTTTAAATTACTGTAATATGGATTGAGATATGTGTACTTAGGCTTTTCATCTGAGGAATATAAAGGATTTTTATAGTTATCTTATTGAATTGAAATATTTTAGAAGGAGTTAGGCAAGTGGTTATATAATAAAAGGAACTTTTGTGATATTTTAGTATAAAATAGTTATCAATATTGTGTGAGTAAAATACAAGAAAGTTTGGACTCTCACTCCCCAAAACACAATTTAAAATTCAGCAAATTTGCCCCAAATTAACCTCTGATTGATTGAGAATAAAGCATAATTTAAAATATAATACTTGACAAATGAGGCTTTAATTAAATATCCCTAAGAATCCTTAATTTAGAATTTAAAAATAACTTAAAGTAGGTATCTCATCTGTCTTGCCCTCCATTTAATTGTATTGGAATCATATTTGATACCTATATTCATTTATGCACCTAAAGTATTTCCTCAGTTTACTCCTACCTAATAATACATTACTAAAATTCTACTTCATCTAGACCTTTTGATTTCCTCCCTTTTGCTCAGTTTTAGCTCTCTTAAAATGTGTGAAGCTGCTAGAATTCACTCTGCTTGTCCTTTTTGCTGTTTTCTCTACTGACTGGCTGTATATCAACACATTATTTCAGATATATAGTTTTCAAATGGCCATATTTAATTCATTATTCACGCTCCTCTGGTCCTGAGATTTTATTTTCAATGTACTCCCTCTGCTTGTAACCCTTTTATAACATTTGAAGATCAGTCTTTCAGTCTTTCATTTGCTCTCCCAAGTTTGATGGCTAAAATAATTTTTAAGCATTTTTTTATCTTCTGTTCTCAAGACCTAAAGGGACTGTCTCTAAAACCAGCTTTAGTTGTTCATTGTTTCAATACCCGTTTGTTTACAGTATCTTACTATTATTGATCTCCATAGTCTTTTTCTACTTCATAATATTTTTGATTTTTCACTAATTTATGATGTATGCTTAATTTAAATCTAGACTCCCTATCCTATGTTTTGAATGATTTTATTAACAATCTTTCATATATTTTATTTGATCTACATGTATTTTTTCTTTTATTATCTGTTATGTACTTTTTCTTCTCTTTGGCCCTCCTCTCTTTAATTTTAATTCCTTCTCCATTTCCAGATATATTCACATTCTTCTCAAAACCATTTCTTCCTGTAATTTTTTCTAAAACTTTAGCTCGTTTCAAAATTGTCTGTTCACATTAGAGAGTGAAAGTAAGATAAGCCCTGTATCCCATCAAGGAGTCATAAAATTGCAGACTATTTTTGCATGACTCTAGTATTTACATCGGAGCAGGCAATGGCAACCCACTCCAGTACTCTTGCCTGGAAAATCCCGTGGACGGAGGAGCCTGGTAGGCTGCAGTCCATGGGGTTGCTAAGAGCCAGGCACGACTGAGCGACTTCACTTTCACTTTTCACTTTCATGCATTGGAGAAGGAAATGGTGACCCACTCCAGTGTTCTTGCCTGGAGAATCCCTGGGACGGGGGAGCCTGGTGGGCTGCTGTATATGGGGTCGCACAGAGTCGGACACGACTGAAGTGACTTAGCAGCAGCAGCAGTATTTACATCATTTTCTTAAATTGCAGTCTTCCTCAGGTTAAGATGAACATAAATCAGTAGTTCTTGCACATTTATCCAGCTCTTGTTTAGAGATGATGTCTGAATTTACTGTTTGGTTGATAAGACAATCTTTTCTTCTGCTGGTGGTGTGTATGTATGTATGTATGTGTGTGTGTATGTGTAAAAATAGGTAGCTAAGCTCATTTAAGGCTTTCAGGAAGTCAAAAGTTTTAAATGCTGGTGGCTAGGGATAAAATGAAAAATTTGGCTTTGGTGAGTGAATACACAACTAATAAACATTTTGGGCTCCCAATCTTTTGATTTATGATGTTTACTTCTTTAATTAAAATGCATATTCCCTCAGCAAGGACATAATTCACCTTGAATTTCATAAGGTATTTCATCCACTTTTAGTACCAATAAAAATATCAACAAAACATAGTGATTTAAATATGACAGAATTCTTGTTTAATCTCTGAAGTGAAGTTTCACAATGTGTGGTGTGTTTTCAATAGTTAAGATGTAGACAGCTAGAAGTTTTAAGGACCTTTGAAAGATATACTAACTTTACTTGTATATTGGAAAGAACAGTTTTGGAAATAGAAATGTTCATGCTTTGACTACCTTGAATCAATCACCTAATTGTCATAACTTTACTTGTTAAAATTTAATTTCGAGAGTTTACAGATCTGTTTAAGAATTTAAAGTATATCATTTCAGCAATATTTTGACCTATATACAGTATTAATAATTGAATTATAAATTTTAAATAATATTATAAAATTGTTTTGTAGCATTTGAAGACTATGGTAGCATTCTGTATTGCTTCTGGTTGGAGATTTGGGGAGAGAAACTGATTATTTCTTTTTTCTTCATTACTTTGCCAATTTATGAAATAAGAATATCAGAAGGAAAATCTTACAAAATGTAAATGTTGAGTTATACTTCACATAAGCCCATGAGTTAAATGTTAAATGCTCATTTTATAGATTCAGTTGGAATTTGTTGCATAAAATAGTACATATGCATATGAACCAATACATGAATAGGTTACTATTTCTTTTCAGGTACTGCATGACATATTTATATATAGTCTTATATTTGCATAAAGTAAGTTTCACTGTTTTAGAATAAACTTTTAAAACGTAATAGAATATGCTCTGGAGTTAAATATCGTTTATACTGACATAAGGTATTTTGGCTGTTGTGATTATTTAACTTGTAGTTACGATTAAAATGTTGATGTAACTTTACATGTAATCTGTGCATAACATACTAATACAATTCAGCTATCAGCAATGTCATATGTTGAACACTCTGCATCTATGGTTACCTGACATTCACCCCCAAGACACTAACTAACCTTGTCACTGGGCAAAGAGCAGCTCGCAAAGGCACTGTTCTGCCTTTCCACTTGAGGGCCCTCTTTAGTTTCCATAGCAACAAATCCATGCAGAGTCAGTTTTGGAGTGGCCCCTTGTCTCATTCAGGAAAGTTCACTGTAGGTGTTCTTGTCCTCACAGCACTGTTGTCACTTTGGAACTTTGAGGACTTTTAATCATTTTCATTTAAAATGTCAAATGAAGGCTGTGTCTAAGAGTAGATGCTAAGGTTTTACACCTCCAACCATAGTGTGTATTCAGAGACCAGAAGTCATTTTCTAAGTTTGCCACTGTTGCTGAGGACTCAATCCTGCCTGAACTGGAGAATACTCCAATTATTAATTAACCCCATAATAATTAACCCCATAGCTTAGCTTCTTCTCTGATTTCTACAGAGTTGGGTTTATAATAAATACTGTTCCAAATTTATTTCACCTGAGATCATTGCCTTGGCCTACTTCTCAACATTGAGGTACACTGTTTCCATTATTTTTAAGTAATATAACAAACCAAAACACAAAACTTTTGACAGTGTATCAGAAGCATAATCTTAGTGTTTGGTTTCCCATAATTCCAACTATTACATGACTCTCTCAGAGTTGCTTTAATTCTTTCTGTAGTAATCTTTCATCGCCAGCCATCACTAACCCTTCATACCTTAGGTTGGGAGCTTTTTATTTGAGCATATCATTGTTTTTCACTTACAACCATCAACTGCATCATGTTCACCAAGTATCAGTGTAGTTCTTTCCACATACAATTCTGTCTATTAAAGTATTAAATTTGCTGTCACACTTTTCTTTTAAGCATTCTGTGCTATGTTCTGTTCAGTGCCAGTGTCTTTCGTTCTGATTTTTCAATTTTGTCCCTCTCCTTTTCCTTGACTTGTTAGTCTGATCCAACCTCTTCTACCTCATCTGATGATTATCAATATGTTATGGAAGCTAAACTACAAGAAATGATCTCCATACGTAGGAAGGTAGTCCTACTGGACTTTACTTTCTATTGCTAAATAGAATCCATCTAATTTTTTCTTTTCATTTCTAAAAATTTTGTTACTTTTTATTTATTGATAATCGACCATCTGTGCAGTTGAGTGCTTCAGGAGCTTAAGATTGGACAATGGCAGGTTTGTGTTCAAACCATGCACAGTCTGCATGTTACATTTGGCTGATCTCATTGCTCATAAATAACTCCAATGTTTTGCTGATGCTTGGATGTGACAGGCCTTTGTAGCTGACACATTTCAAGCAATGCTGTTCAGCTGCCTGTTGAAAGAAAGTTTATTTTTTGAAAACTACATTTGCAGTTGGTAGTAGCTTGCTTTACATTTTATTTCAGTTTATTTAGAGGAAGAGTCTTAACACACCTTACGTGTCAGGTGCATTCTTCATGTTTCTTAACAGGCTGAAGAAAGACACGGAAACATTGAAGAACGGATGAGGCATCTCGAAGGTCAACTCGAAGAGAAAAATCAAGAACTTCAAAGAGTATGTATTTTAAGAGCCATCCCTCTCAAGCATCAGTTTATGGGTTTATACTCTACCTATAAGAAATGAATGCCTTTCTTGATTATGGGTTATATTTAAAATCATATGGATATGCCCTGTGCATTAAAAAAAAGAGCTTCTGCCAGTTTAATCAAAACAGACATAAAATAAATGCAGTATTTAAACTAGGAAAAAATATAAAAACAAGCCCAAATAATTTTTAAATGATTCTTATGTTAAATTTATTTATTTGGATATAAGGCTAGGCAAAGAGAGAAAATGAATGAGGAGCACAACAAAAGATTATCTGATACTGTGGACAGACTTCTGACAGAATCCAATGAACGCTTACAGCTACATTTAAAGGAACGGATGGCTGCTCTAGAAGAGAAGGTAAAATGACCAACAGTAAAATCACATGATTATTAGCTATATTCTTATGATCATGCTTGTTCTATGCTCTGCTGCAATCATAGTATTGGTCAGAGGATCCATTTACTTTCTTTAATTTGAAAGGAGCCTGATACATCTTTAAAGTGAACAAATGGCTTCTATAAAAATATGTAAGATCAAATTTTAAGTGAATGAAAAAATTTACGTTATATAACATGTGTAGCATGATCATATAGACAAATGTATTGAAATGTGGTATGCTTTTGCAATGAAAGTGTTTCATTTATTTCTCACCTGGTATGCAAAAAAGATTAAGACAAAAATAGTATTTTGGAGTGGAGGGTAGGGAGGTTTGATATGAACCATTCAAGTGTTTCAAGTATCTGAATCTGCTACTAATCTAAAAGCCAAAATATGAGTGAGTTTATATCACCAGTAAAACCAGTGTCAATCTCACCACAGAATTTAGAAATGCATACTGTCAGCCATATTATTTCCAAAAATGGGCTTTTGTACAATCTGTAATTTCACTCACAATTTATATGTCTCATTAATAGTTGGCAACTACCAGATCAACAAAAGTTATGTCAGCTGGTTGCCAGTTCCATGATATAAAAAAGGGAGGGATTAAAACCCAGGTAGAGAAATCATTTTGGAAATTTAGACTGAATGCCAGCCACTACTTAAACTAGACATTTCCCCCTGCTCCATACACTAAACCAAAACAGAAAAAATGTTTCAAGAAAATGTTAAAGAAATTTGATCAGTTTACCCATCAAGTCGTAAGGCATACCTTCTTCCTCTTCAGTTCCAAATGCAGGCCAATTACCAAACTCTTACTTTAATTTTAATCTATAAATTTAAAAAGAATGCATTATTATAAATCATGCTTTGTAATACTATAAGAAAAATATAAATATTTTTAAAATAGTAATACTTTTATGGCAAGGATTTTTTAAAAATCTGTCATGCAAGTTATTTATATATCATGACATATAACATTGATTTTTAAATAGCTAAATTTTATTTTTATTTAATAATGTAATCATTATTAGAAATTGTTCATTCTGTATATGAAATAAAGGTTCAGAAATTGAATCTTTAAAATATATGATCTTAAATTTTTCTTTCTTCCGGTAATAAAAATGAGTTCATCTGACTTCTTCTCTGTGACAGCTTTGACTAATATTTTGCTTTTAATTCACTTTTTCTCATTTAAAGAGTAAACTGATTATTTCAAATTTTAAAAAGACTAAGAAGAGGTCAACAAAAATAGTTTAAAAGTTAATAGTTATCTTATTTGTCAATCCAACTGTTACAAAATGACATTTCCCATTTTAACTATGTATTTCTAAAAATGTTCAAGTGTCTTGTTTAAAGATTCCATTGAAACTTAGTTTCCATGGAAACCAAAAAATAGATGGCACCAAGGAAGGAATCAAAGAAAATTCTTGAGTCATATAAAATTAATCTACACATTGAATGATTTTCTCCTTAGTTTATTAATTATTTATCTGTTCTTCTTTCCTTTTCTGTAGAATGTTTTAATTCAAGAATCAGAAACTTTCAGAAAGAATCTGGAAGAATCTTTACATGATAAGGTATTATGGAAGCTTACATTTTGTCCACTTTTCTACTTCATAGTGGTGAATTTTTTTTGTAAAATAAATTTGATAATAATTTTAGGATGTTATCTTTTAAAATAATTAAATTTTATATAATGCATACAGAAAAGTATACATATAGAAAGAGAGCCTGATAAATTTTTACAAGCCAACACACTAAAAATCAACATCCTGGAAGCCCCCGTTGTTAACCTGTAATCACTACTTTTATCCTAAAGGATAATCACTATCTTGACTGCTAACAGAAAAAGAAAAAAGAAAAATTATTTTGGCTTTTTGCACTTTATATAAAAATATATGCACTGATTTGTGTCTAGTTTGTGTCTAGTTAATACATTTAGCTGAAATGTATTAAATATCTATTGTGCATAACAGTTGTGATAAGTTACATCTTTGCAAACACAATCTTAGTTCTAAAGTATCTGAAAAAGTCTCAGGAGTCTCAGAAAAATCACAAAGCAATGGATTGTAGAGTAGCAGATGCCAAGTGCCAAATGAGTGAAACAGACAATAAGAACTACAGGTAAGAGAGATCACCACACACTGATGCCCTAAAGAAGGTTTCAGAAAACTTTAAGTAAGGAAACACAGGACTGTGGTGCAAGTCTTTCAAATACAGTACCTGTGCCCTGATTGTGGGTGCTTTGAGTTGGGAGAGGATGAGTAGTTAGGTTTGAGATCTTAAATAATAATGGGCTTAAAAGTTTTACTGGAATCAGTTATTCTTATTGTAGAATACATGATAGACTAGAGAGATAAGGACCAGATTATGGAGTGTTAAAAGCTATAATTGATAATGTCTTTCCCTCCTTCCTTAGCATGTACAATTCTTGTTAGCAATTTTGTCTTATTTTGTTCAGCATAGGTAAATGAAGTAATACCAAATCACTCTCTTAATAAGTGACTTATTAAATGTGTGCTCAACAAAAGATGAAAGGAATGGAAATAGAGAAGGGAGGGAGGGAGGGAAAGAGGGAGTAACAGAGGGAAGGAAGAAACAGATGGACGGAAGAAAGCAATGAAGGGAGAGAGGGAGGAAAGGAGATGGGGAAGGAAGGGACGGAAGATCTGACAACATATGACATTTGGAAGGTATTGGAAAAGATGAGAGGATAAAGATAAGAAGGAACAACTGTACATCTAACCGTACTGAATGCTACATATTATGATATTAATTTAAAAATAGCTATTTTGTCCCACAGTCAGGATGTACATACTCTTACCCCTGAAAGACAGATGTATTAGATCAATTCAGTATGGTGCCTAGAAGATAGCATCTAATTCTTTCTGGAGTAGTTCAGAAAGTCTACATGAAGATGACATTTCATCAAGCTCTTGAAGGCATATATGATCTTAACCAACAGAGAAGGGTAGGGAAGAGGACAAAACCTATGCAATAGTGTGGAGAAAAAACAAAGATGGTTGATTTGCTGAATCACCAGAAGTTTGCTGTGACTGGTATGTGTTTAAAGGACTAGAATGTTACCAGATTGTGAATTTTGGACTCGATCCTATTATGGAATATTATGTTATTCAAAGCTCTGTGTGCTTCTGGCAAGATCCCCAGAACCCACTCCCCAACCACCTACCTGAACCTTATAACTCCAACAGTCTGCCTAGGCAATTAGCAGTACAAATCATTCCATGCTTTACATCCCTGTCCATGTCAGTCTCTAGAGGAAGCAAATCCCAGGTCATACGTCATTTCTGAATGTCATTCCATAGAGCTGAACACATTTCCTAATCTAACCACATCTCCTATTACTCCTCAAATTTCCACTCAATTGTCTATAACCCAAAGTCCATTATGGAGAAGGCAATGGCAGCCCACTCCAGTACTCTTGCCTGGAAAATCCCATGGACAGAGGAGCCTGGCAGGCTTCAGTCCACGGGGTTGCTGAGAGTCGGACATGACTGAGCGACTTCACTTTCACTTTCCACTTTCGTGCATTGGAGAAGGAAATGGTGACCCACTCCAGTGTTCTTGCCTGGAGAATCCCAGGGACGGGGAGCCTGGTGGGCTGCCACCTATGGGGTTGCGCAAAGTCGGACACAACTGAAGAGACTTAGCAGCAGCAGCAAAGTCCATTATGAATAAAATCCTTCATATACTGAACATCTTTTCTTCATGTTTCTTTTCATTATCTTGATCTCTAAAGTTCCTAGGACCATCCTTGGATATCTTTTGTATGTTCAGTCTTTGGTGAGTTAATGGATTTTAAATACCGCTTGTAAATTGAGTACTTACAAATTTAGATCACCTACTGGGTCCTTGTTCCTGAAGGAGTTCATTTATTCAAGAGCCAACTCTTTATCTCTATTTGGACACATGATCATTCAATCTTAACAAGTAATCCCCTCAACTCCCCAAACTACCAACTAACCTAATCACCACACAGCAGTCATGTCAGTAGATCACAACTTCTTCCCTTTAATTATTCAGGTTAAAAATCTTGGAGCTATTCTTGAACTCTTTCTTTATCCACACCCCTTAGCCAGTTCAATAGCAAATTCTCTCAGTTCTGTCTTCAGAATGCAACCAATATCCTTGCCATTCTCTTCTGATACCATGGTTGTCCAAGCCATAATCCTCTTGCCTGTTTTTGGAATAGCAGTAATAATTTTATTTCTTCCCTGCCTTCCAGTCCATTCATCACTTCACCTCACAGCAATCAAAATCATCAGGTCACTTCTCTACTCCAAAATCCCCAAGTCATTTCCTATCTCACTGGGAGTAAAAGCCAGACACTTTAAGATGGTTTACAGAGCTTTCAGGCCTACCCTTACCAAATCTTGTTAGCATGATTTCCTAAACCCATTACCACTTGCCTTTCTCCTTAACTTTTCTAGTCCAGACACAAAAGCTTCCTAGTCCTCTCCCTCACCAAATGTAGTCCCCCTAAGAGGCCTTTGCACCCACCATTCCTTCTACTTGCCGTTCCTTTCCTTAAGGTATTTTTTTAACTCCCTCCCTTTCTCTAGGTCTTTACTCAAATATCACTTAATTCAGAGCCTTCCTTTACTCTCCTATTTTCTACTTCCTACCAACATCCTATAAACCCAAATTGTTTATTGTCTTTTCTGCTAGACTGTAAATTACATAAGGGCAGGAAATTTGATAGCTCATTGCTGTAGCATGCATGCTGTATTTTAAAGCCTACCGCACAAGAGGTGCTTATTGTGTATTTGTGGAAATAATGAATAAATGTATTAATAAATATAATCAGAATGTATCAGATAACTATAAGCAAGAGTTTTATTTGATCATACATGTCTTTAAAAATGATACAGCTAGCAGAGGAATGTATGGGGAAGAGATGGAAGGGAACGATGCCTCTGTGAAAGTTGGTAAAATAATTCAGGAAAAAGGTAAAAATATGTGTAACATAGGATGGCAGTAGAAAGAATAAAAAGAGCAGATACAATAAACATTGCAAAGGCCACACTGACAAAAGGTCACAGTGAGAAAAGAAGCCTGAGTCCAGTAAAGTGGCCAGCATTGGCCCTTGCGAGGGGGAAAACTAACAGCAATGGAAAATACAGAAGGACACATTTAAACATTTATAATGTTATAAAATTTATAATCATGAAAACAAAACTGGGTGCTTACATGAGCATTTAATTAAGGGCTATAAGAGCACCCTTGTCTTCATAAGTTTACAGACTGAAACTGATAATGCCAATCTTAGAAAATTCTCAGATGCACAAGTTATTGTACCAATATCAAGTTAATAATTTTAGCTCATGTCAGGTGATGACTTTTTATCATTCTTTTCTTAACCTTTTCTTAATTTATTAAACTGCTATGTTTTCTACTCTGATTTTGAAGTGACGTATGTACAGCTAGTCATGACCTTAGTTTTCCCATATGTTTAGAAAGATTTAGGATTAGTGAGTACTAGGGAATGTGGGTAAAATTGTATTAATTTCTGCTGTTACATTTTCATCTCAAGGGGAAAGTCAGGCATTTTTTGCTGTCGTATCTAACAATATTTAATAACAATATATTATTTTTCCATTTTTAGAAAGTTATTAAGCTTAGTAGTTGGTTTATCATAATCAAATGTTGGTATTATTGGTATATGCCTATCATCCAAGTAACACTTCTTTGATTTTTTTTTTTTTTTTAACCTCTTTGATTTTCAGGAAAGGTTAGCAGAAGAAATTGAAAAGCTGAGATCCGAACTTGACCAGTTGAAAATGAGAACTGGCTCTTTAATTGAACCCACAATGTCAAGGTAACATTAAATTAAAAGCTTATCTATAGTTCACCAAAAATCAATGTGAATTTTCTTATGGGTTTTATATCTCCTCAAATAAAATAACTAAGTACCTTCTGTTGGTCAGCAGGTATTGCCGTTTTGATTCCTTACTGATTTATAGTTTCTATGCTCCAAAATAGTTCTCTAACTTAGAAATTCTTTCCTCAAACATGCAGTAAAATATAAATCATTTCCTTTTGTATTCGTCATTTAATATATATAGAAATATATGTCTTCTTATATATTATAAACTGTACATTAAGAACTGGAACTATAGGTACAGAGATTACGTGTTTTTCTAGGAAAAGGCATCAGTCGTTTTCTCTACGTGCAGAAATGTTTTCAGTGTATCCTGTTACTGAAGAAACATCATTGGTTATGATTACTTATATTTACTCATCATTGGTAATGATCTGTTTTGTCAAGGCAAAAGAGGGAAGGAGAAATACGTTAAAAAATTTTCAAATAACTTTCTTTGTACTCAGCTACTTTGAGTCAACACCTCATCTTTTAAAAAAAGCAAAGAGATGCTTATTTACTATGTAGATAGACACATATCTAATTTGATAACAAGCATTTATTTGTTAAACAACACAGTATCAGCTATTTGAAACTTTTGACCCCCACAGACTTCTATTATAAAAGTGCATTTTTTTTTTTTTTGGTCTTAAACTTATCCTAAGAATGTTAGCTCCACAAGGGTTGGAGTTTTTTGCCTGTTTTGAGTACTATAATTTCAGCACCCCCAAAAAATATGTATATATTAGACTCTCAATAGATACTGTTGAAGAAATGCATATCTAGTAAAGCATTTTTCAAGCATTCAGATGAAAACTCCAAATTTAAAAAAATCCTAAAAGTATTTACATTCTCTTCAATGTGAGTATTAATAAAAACAAACTTTAGAATTTTGAATTCAGTTTAATATAAGAAACACAGTTCTGCAGGTGTAAATACACCCAAGGAATTTTTAGATATGTAGATATTTGATTTTGAAAATAATGTTTATTTTTCTAATGTTTTATTATGATTTATATATCTAAACTGAAGTTATTAATTCAGTGATATATATGGTAATGATGATGATAAGAAAGAAAAATGAGTTCCAGAGTGACTGAAAAAGGCCTGATTTGGCCCATCTCTGGAGAAAGATTAGAGGCTGGATAATTGCAGAGGACAATGAAGAACATCCCAGGAAGCAGAGTAATGAGTAACAGGTTTTCTCCGAGAAAATTCATACCTACTTATCTGTGCAAGTTCCTTTATGAGATTGTATTCAAGAGTCCCAGGAGATTCTGGAGGGGAAACTACATGGTTCCTTATTTAAAGGAACCAGTTTTGCATATAGGGTTATCATTACCATCTTTCTAAATTCCATATATATGTGTTAGTATACTGTAATGGTCTTTATCTTTCTGGCTTACTTCACTCTGTATAATGGGCTCCAGTTTCATCCATCTCATTAGAACTGATTCAAATGAATTCTTTTTAATGGCTGAGTAATATTCCATGGTGTATATGTACCAAAGCTTCCTTATCCATTCGTCTGCGGATGGGCATCTAGGTTGCTTCCATGTCCTGGCTATTATAAACAGTGCTGCGATGAACATTGGGGTGCACGTGTCTCTTTCAGATCTGGTTTCCTCGGTGTATATGCCCAGAAGTGGGATTGCTGGGTCATATGGCAGTTCTATTTCCAGTTTTTTAAGAAATCTCCACACTGTTTTCCATAGCGGCTGTACTAGTTTGCATTCCCACCAACAGTGTAAGAGGGTTCCCTTTTCTCCACACCCTCTCCAGCATTTATTGCTTGTAGACTTTTGGATAGCAGCCATCCTGACTGGCGTGTAATGGTACCTCATTGTGGTTTTGATTTGCATTTCTCTGATAATGAGTGATGTTGAGCATCTTTTCATGTGTTTGTTAGCCATCTGTATGTCTTCTTTGGAGAAATGTCTGTTTAGTTCTTTGGCCCATTTTTTGATTGAGTCATTTATTTTTCTGGAATTGAGCTGCAGGAGTTGCTTGTATATTTTTGAGATTAATCCTTTGTCTGTTGCTTCATTTGCTATTATTTTCTCCCAATCTGAGGGCTGTCTTTTCACCTTGCTTATAGTTTCCTTTGTTGTGCAAAAGCTTTTAAGTTTCATTAGGTCCCATTTGTTTATTTTTGCTTTTATTTCCAATATTCTGGGAGGTGGGTCATAGAGGATCTTGCTGTGATTTATGTCGGAGAGTGTTTTGCCTATGTTCTCCTCTAGGAGTTTTATAGTTTCTGGTCTTACATTTAGATCTTTAATCCATTTTGAGTTTACTTTTGTGTACAGTGTTAGCAAGTGTTCTGGTTTCATTCTTTTACAAGTGGTTGACCAGTTTTCCCAGCACCACTTGTTAAAGAGGTTGTCTTTTTTCCATTGTATATCTTTGCTTCCTTTGTCGAAGATAAGGTGTCCATAGGTGCGTGGATTTATCTCTGGTGTACAGAACAGACTTTTGGACTCTGTGGGAGAAGGCGAGGGTGGGATGTTTCGAGAGAACAGCATCGAAACATGTGTATTATCTATGGTGAAACAGATCACCAGCCCAGGTTGGATGCATGAGACAAGTGCTCGGGCCTGGTGCACTGGGAAGACCCAAAGGGATCAGGTAGAGAGGCAGGTGGGAGGGGGAATCAGGATGGGGAATACATGTAAATCCATGGCTGATTCATGTCAATGTATGACAAAAACCACTACAACATTGTAAAGTAATTAGCCTCCAACTAATAAAAATAAATGAAAAAAAAAAAGAACAACTTTAAAGTATAATTTAAAAAAAAAAAAGAAAAAAAAAATAAAGGAACCAGTGACTATATTGTAACTTACATCTGCAAATGCCTCTCAAAATATTGTACACTAAAAATAATTTTAAAATTGAAATATATGGAAATACTGCCTCTGACAGATCAGAGTTGAATAAAAGGAGGGAGGTGAGGAGTAACTGCTTCAAATAAAGTATAAGCAATGCCTTCCTACAATTAGTGTTGGTTCAGGTCTTTTGTTCTTTCAAGATAACTTAAATGCTTTCTACTTGTGAGATGTTGTGACATTGGAGATATAGTGGTGATGGTAGTGAAGAATACATGTTCCAGATGGAAAATGCACAAATACAAATTTGAAGATTGCAGGGCTTCCCTGTTTGCTCAGACAGTAAAGAGTCTGCCTGCAATGCAGGAGACCTGGCCGGGAAGATCCCCTGGAGAAGGGAATGGCTACCCACTCCAGTATTCTTGCCTGGAAAATTTCATGAACAGAGGAACCTGGCAGTCTACAGTCCACGGACTCTGTGAGTTGGACACAACGGAGCAACTAACACATTCACATTCACACAGGGAATTCACATTCACATGGGGAGTTCACATTCATACAGGGAATACCAGCAGCTAGAATAGTAGATGACATTGAGACTTTTAAGCCTCAGCTTAAATTGAAACTTAAGAAATAGTGATCACATAAATGTGTGAAGAGACAGAAAGAATAGCATGTTCAAAGGCTTGAATCAAAAGAAAGTATGAGTTTGAGAGTAAATGGAAATGAAAGTGGAAAGTAGAAGAAGCCCAGGTAGAGGGCCTTGTAAGAACAATGAAGAGTTGTGAGCAGGGCATCAATGGGACCTGTTTGATCCCATCAATGGGATCAATGTTTATTTAATGTTTTTATTGATGACCTGGAATTGAGAGATAAAACACAAGAAAACAATACTCCTAGCATGATGAGTTATAATTTTAGAAACTCTAGTGCCCACAGAGACATTACCCTAAGCAGTCACAGACCAATAAAGGTCCTTAGACAGGGAATATGCTGACCTGAACAGTTTGGACTATATTATTAATATAGTCAATTGCATTCATTTCTTGTCTTACCAGATATTTATCAAGTTCTTATTACATTCTAGGAATATCTCCTTGAACACACAATGGTGACTAAAATTTGATCTTTGGCTTAATAAAACTTATATCCTCTGCTATAAATAAAAACTGACAGTTGTGCCATTTAATGGCTGTGGCCTGATTGGCTAGTTTTTAATATATAACTAACTCACAATAAAGCCATTTTGCCTGATTAAGCCTCAAGTTCGCTGCTATAAAAACAATAGCTGTCATCTGTTTCGAGGATGGTTCCTTAGTTCATCTGCTTTAACATCCAATTGGGCTAAACAAGAACCTGCATCAATTAAGTCAGTGTCTTCTACTTTTTCAAAAACCCAGAACTCACCTAACCTTTTATAGTCTTGCCAAGTATTTAGAGATGTTTGTTTTTTGTCCACAAAGAGAACTTAGAGTAAGAGCATAGTAGATCAACAGAAGGCCCACGTTCAAGAGAAACAGCTTTCAGAATATTTCAGAATATTTCCTACTGATGATGGATCATTTTATATGACAGCATGTTGCATTTGTTATTATCATCATTACTGTAGCTGTAAACTTAATTTTATATAAATCCATATATAAATAATATACTTGGAGAAACCTTTAGTGCACTTTGATTACAATGTACTTTATTTTCATGTTTATTGAAAATTAGTCTGATGATATTTTCTGATTAGAATTTTCAAAGTGTTTCATCTGTAAGCAGATTTAAGAATTGAATGTGCTTATTAAAAGATCCTTCCTTAATATTTTTGGAACAATGTCTTAACAAAACCTGAAAAACTTCTGGTGGACTATCCTATTTTATTTTCCAAAAAAAAAAATTATTAACCTTAGGTCAATCTGATTTTAAGTATTTTGTTGATTTCCTAAATTGAAACACAAAACAGTGGAAAATAGATAATGCAGTGACTCGAAAAGTTTACACGTTTTTCTTTTAGGTTAATGAAGAATATTTAAAACAAACACAAAACAAACACAGTGATAAATGTATTGGATTATCCACTAAATAGCTCAAAATAAAACAGAGTTGCCAGAATGTAAGCCAATGAATATTGGTTGTCAATCTTAACATGTTTCAATTGACTAGTGAGTTTGAAAATGATAATGAATGAACAGAAAGGCTTTTTAATATTCTCAAATGAACCTGATCTTCAGAATGAACCTGAGACTGAAATTTATGACATAAGCCTCTGAAGAGACCTCTAAGATTTATAACATATTTTCTTCCCCCTTGAGGGTTTGAGTTTTGTTGCCAATTAAGTGGTGCATAATGATTTGCTGATAAGTTTTCCTTATTTCCAGAACTCATCTAGACACCTCAGCTGAGCTGCGGTATTCTGTTGGATCCCTAGTGGACAGCCAGTCTGATTACAGAACAACTAAAGTAATAAGAAGACCAAGGAGAGGCCGCATGGGTGTGAGGAGAGATGAGACAAAGGTTAAACTTTTGATTTCAAGTCTTTGATGGTTTAAGTAAATATGCTCTTCCATTTTGGATAATATTTTTATACTGAAAGCATTCATCTGTATTAGTTTCAGGTGTGATATATGACAGATTTTTCTTTTTTAAAACTATAGCTAACATAAAACCCCTGTGCATATGCTAAGTTACTTTAGCCATGTCTGACTCTTTATGCCCCTATGAACTATAACCCACCAGGCTCTTCTGTTCATGGGACTCTCCAGGCAAGAATCCCCTTCTCCAGGGGGATCTTCTCGACCCAGGGATTGAACTCGCGTCTCTTATATCTCCTGCTTTGACAGGCAGGTTCTTTACACATAGCGCCACCTGGGAAGTCCAACATAAAACACCTGCTAGGTACCAGAAGTTGAACTAAGCATGTGTCAAGTATTTATTCATGTAACCTTATAAATTGAGTACTATTTTATACTAATTTCATGTATGAAAAAAATTGAAGCTCAGGAATTTTATGTGTCCTACCTTACATAGTCAGCCAAATGATGAATCTAAACTTGTGTTTGTATTTGAGTAATTTCAAATTCCATAATTTTATCTATTATGCCATGTGGCCAAATAAATGGGCTTTTGGGCAATATCACTTTTGTGGTCTCCCCCAAAATCATTTTATATCATCACAAAAATGAAAGTCCACTTGTAAATAGCAGAAAATCTAGGACTGCTCTCTTTCTTTCAACCATCTCCTGCCTTCAGGTCACAGCCTGAAAAGCACTGGTCTGTTGGTTACTTAAGACTGTTACTCATATGGAGGATGTATTGTATTAATTTTAAAAACATAGTTATGTAAATTGATGTGCCTTGGGCTTAAAAAAATCAATGAGGCATTTAAGCAACCAGAGCAGTGGAGATTAAATTAAATCTTTGCAATGTTTTTATTAATACTTGATTAAAATACAGGAGAAAGAATTCCTGTATAATTTATTGTGTGAAAATATTTGTACCCTCAGTCTAATTATTAATAATATGAGAAATGGACATGCTTAAGTACAAGTGAATAGAGACTGTTACATTTACAAAAAGTGAAAATATTGGAAACATAGATGCTTTAAAATAATTACTACCTTGAGTTGAGGTTGAACTAGAAATCATGCAGAAGTTTAACATTCTTATTCCTATTAAAGTATTGATATTTATGCTGAAATTAGTACCTTCCATTACTTAAGTATCAAGGAACTATTTTATTGACATGATAAATAAAGTGTTAATAATCAATTCTGCTTTTGCCAAGTAAGCTATAAAAGCATGTGTGTTTTTGGTTTTTATTTTCATAATAGTGCTTTGAAAATGAGCAATATGAAATATACTGTAATTTTTCCTTTACCTTCCAGGTGAAATCTCTTGGAGATCATGAGTGGAATAGAACTCAACAAATTGGAGTGCTAAGCAGCCACCCTTTTGAAAGTGATACAGAGATGTCTGACATTGATGATGACGACAGAGAAACAATCTTCAGCTCAATGGACCTTCTCTCTCCAAGCGGTCATTCTGATGCCCAGACACTGGCCATGATGCTTCAGGAACAACTTGATGCGATCAACAAGGAAATCAGGTGAGTTCAACGATTTCTGATGGTCTCAAGGGACTGGAAGACCTTGATTCTAAAATCGTGATTATCAGATCAGAAGCACTGGCATCCAGATACTCAGACCTCACCCTACACCTACTGAATTATAATGTGCAATTTCACAGTTTTCCAGGATAAACTTAGGACAACTTCTATAAGAAACATATGTGAAAAATGCAGATTAATGATATTAGCACAATATAAATGAATGAGGTAAAGGTGAAATCTTAGATGAATTTTCCAAATGATTTGAATATCTGAGTAGCACTGGATCTTTGATTAAACTTCAATCTATCTCTTACTCAACTAGTTCCTCTAATGTGATTTTCCTTTGCAATTAATAGAATGCCTAGAGTTTAAAACTGTATTTTCTTATTTAGCAGAACCATGTCACCTCTCACCAGGTTTTTCTGGAGTCATTTATGACCAATCATTTTTAAGTACAAAATTTCTTTTTTTTTTTTTTTTGAAGAGGAGGCAGTTTTTCCATTGGAATGTGTTTAAACCTTATTAATGTTGTACTATGTTACTTTACTAAAACTTACTTTGGGATTCTGATCTTTGGTGAAGTTAAAAGGCACCATGAAAATAAACTTCAGAATAACAGAATTCATATTCTTTGTGTAAGTGAAATATTATAATTAAGAGTAATTATATTAGTATTTTTATTAATTTCATTTCTTAGAGAAGTCTAAGATTCAGAGCAAAATTGAGAGAAAAGTGGAGTGAGTTCCTGTATACCTCCTGGCCTCAAACATTGTCAACATCCTTAATAAGAGTAGATTTTGTTACAACTGATGAACTTACATTGGTACAGGATATTTTTCAAATCCATAATTTACACTATTGTTCACCCTTTTTTTTAATGTCATTTTATTGTGGTAAAGGGGCTTCCCTGATGGCTCAGACAGTAAAGAATCTTCCTGCAATCCAGGAGACCTGGATTTGATCTGTGAATTGGGAAGATTCCCTGAAGAAGAGAATGGCTACCCACTCACATTCTTGCCTGAGAAATTCCATGGACAGAGGAGCCTGGCAGGCTACAGTCCATGGGGTCACAAAGAGTTGGACATGACTGAGCAACTAACACTATTGTAGTAAAAGTCACATAATATAGAACATACTATTTTAACCATTTCATGCAAAAATTGGCACAATAAAGGACAGAAATGGTATGGACCTAAGAGAAACAGGAGGTGTTAAGAAGAGGTGGCAAGAATACACAGAAGAACTATACAAAAAAGATCTTAATGACCCAGATAACTGTGATAGTGTATCACTCACCTAGAGCCAGACATCCTGGACTATGAAGTCAAGTGGGCCTTAGGAAGCATCACTGTGAACAAAGCTGGTGGAGGTGATGGAATTCCAGCTGATCTATTTCAAATCCTAAGAGATGATGCTTTAAAGTGCTGCACTCAATAGGCCAGCAAATTCAGAAAACTCAGCAGTGGCCACAGGACTGGAAAAGGTCAGTTTTCATTCCAATCCTAAAGAAAGGCAATGCCAAAGAATGTTCAAACTATCACACTATTGCACTCATTTCACATGCTAGCAAGGTAATGCTCAAAATCCTTCAAGCTGGACTAAAACAGCATGTGAACTGAGAACTTCCAGATATTCAAGGTGGACTTAGAAAAGGCAGAGGAGCCAGAGATCAAATTGCCAACATCCATTGGATTATCGAAAAGCAAGAGAGTTCCAGAAAAGCATCTACTTCTGCCTTATTGACTATGCCAAAGCTTTTGACTGTGTGGATCTCCATAAACTATGGAAACTTCTGAAAGAGGTGGGAATACCAGATCACCTAGCCTGCCTCCTGAGAAATCTGTATGCAGGTCAAGAAGCACCAGGTAGAATCAGACATGGAACAATGGATTGGTTCCAAATTGGGAAAGGAGTATATACAGTCAAGGCTGTATATTGTCACCATGCTTATTTAACTTATATGTGGAGTACATCATGTGAAATGCTGGGCTGGATGAAGCACAAGCTGGAATCAAGATTGCCAAGAGAAATATAAATAACCTTAGATATGGAGATGTCACCATTCTTATGTCAGAAAGCAAAAAGTAACTAAAGAGTCTCTTGATGAAGGTGAAAGAGGAGAGTGAAAACGTTGGCTTAAAATTCAATATTCAAAAAACAAAGATCATGATATCTGGTCCCATCACTTCATGGCAAATAGATGGGGAAACGATGGAAACAGTGAAGGACTTTATTTTCTTGGGTTCCAAAATCACTGAAGATGGTGACTGCAGCCATGAAATTAAGAGACGCTTACTCCTTGGAAGAAAAGTTATGACAAACCTAGACAGCATATTAAAAAGCAGAGAAATTACTTTACTGACAAAGGTCCATATAATCAAAGATATGGTTTTTCCAGTAGTCATATATGGGTGTGAGAGTTGGACCATAAAGAAGGCTGAGCATCTAAGAAATGATGCTTTTGAACTATCGTGTTGGAGAAGATTCTTGAGAGTCCCTTGGACCGCAAGGAGATCAAACTAGTCAGTCCTAAAGGAAATCAGTCCTGGGTGTTCATTGGAAGGACTGATGCTGAAACTGAAGCTCCAATGTTTTGGCCAGCTGATATGAAGAACCAACTTATGAGAAAAGACCCTGCTGCTGGGAAAGACTGAAGGCAGGAGGAGAAGGGGATGACAGAGGCTGAAATGGTTGGATGGCATCACCAACTCAATGAACATGAGTTTGAGCAAGCTCCAGGAGATGGAGAAGACAGTGAATCCTGGTGTGTTTCAGTCCATGGGGTCACAAAGAGTCAGGCATGACTGAGCAACTGAACACCAACAATTTTTATCATATTTAACTGTATAGTTCAGTAACACGAAGTACATTCACATTGTTTTGCAACTCTTAACATCACCCATCTGAATTTTTACCTTCCTGGACTGGAACTCTGTCCCCATTAAACACTAACTCCCCATTCACCCTCCCCACCGTACCCCCACCTCCTGGTTCCTGGCATCTACCAATATACTTTCTGATGCTATGAACTTGACTATTCTAAATAACCTCATATCAGAGGAATCAAACAGTATTTGCACATTTTGGTTCACTGTTGATTGTCTGGAAAATGTATAATGATGTATACCCAACATCATGATATCATACAGACAGAATATTTTTACTGTCCTAAAAACTCACTGTGCTCTGTTTATTAATGCCTCTTCCCCTCTAGACCCCTGGAAATCACTAATCTTTTTATTGTATCCATGGTTGCTTTTTCCAGAGTGTCATATATTTGGACTCATACAATATGTAGCCTCTTCAGATTGGTTTATTTCATTTAGTCATATGCATTTATTGTTCCCCCATGTCTCTTCATGGCTTGATAACTCATTTCATTGTAGCACTGAATGTTATTCCATTGTATAAATGTACCAGTTTATGTATCCATTCACCTACTGAAGTATATCTTAATTGTTTCCAAGTTTGGACAAGTATGGATAAAGTTGTTCTAAACATCTATGTGCAGTTTTTTGTGTGGACCTCAGCTTTCATATCCTTTGGGTAAATATCAAGGAACACAATTACTGAATTATATATTAAGAGTATGTTTAGTTTTATAAGAAATTGCCAAACTTGTCCAAAGTAAATATGTAAAAGGAAAACTTTGTGGTGATTATTACCTTGAAATTAAAGATTATATATCATTGGAAATCACAATAATCCATTTATAGTTAAGAGGAAGATATCTCAGGAGAGATGTTTCTAACCCCCATTTTTCAAATAAACTATATGAGTACACAATTTGCTAAAGTTCTTTATTCTTTGTTTCTTTGTAATAAATAATTTATGTATATTCTTGAAGTTTCTCCCTGATTAAAGAAAAAGTAATAGTGGTTTGTCTTCTCAAAAGCATTTACAGCAACAGTTTTTCTTAAAACATTTAACTATCTAGCATATAGACATTATTTAAATCTTAGTGCTTATGTAAAAGCAAGTTGGCTAAGTCAGGGTTTTATTTGGTCAAATTATAATTATGAATGACCATTTTTTGAGGAGTCTGTCAATCATACTGTTTCATTGGATAGGAGGTAAGAGTCAATGACCTTGTTGAGACTTGAGTTCTTAAAAGTCTCATATATTGGTTCCTAAGTACAAATGTAAGGTTAAGATCAGAGGCAGTAATTAACTAGACACTTACATTTTAAAAAGAGTTTTAACAGGTAGTAGTATAGAAAGGGTATCAAACTGAAAACCCAAGGGATTATATGTCATTTGGAAAGAAAGATTTTCTAGTTCTCAGCCAAAACGTCTCTGGAATTTATTGAAAGTTATATTGTCTAGTGAAAAAAAAAAGTATTAGATTTGATATAAAAATATTCAGTTATTTATGCATTTATTTATTTGATGAATTCCAAATATTAATAACTTTATAACAACATGTAATGTATCAAAATTAAACTATATCTTTCAGACTAATTCAAGAAGAAAAAGAATCCACAGAGTTACGTGCTGAAGAAATTGAGAACAGAGTGGCTAGTGTGAGCCTGGAAGGGCTGAATTTAGCCCGGGTCCACCCAGGTACCTCCATCACTGCCTCGGTCACAGCGTCTTCGCTGGCCAGCTCGTCTCCCCCTAGTGGACACTCAACACCAAAGCTCACACCTCGAAGTCCTGCCAGGGAAATGGATCGTATGGGAGTCATGACACTGGTATGATGTGTCCAGAGAACTTTTGCTTCCATTAGAATTACTGTTGCATTAGCTAAAATTTATTGGATATTTCTTCTCATCTAAAAGCCTTCTTTGCGTTTTATCATTTTTTCTTAATAAACCTATATGATAAGTACAAAATTTAATCCAACTATAAAATAAGGAAATGAAGCCTACACAGTTATAATTTCCCAAGGTCACATAATTAGTAAATAGAAGAGCAGAAATCTAAATAGCGCATCAGAAATCTGAATAATTTAAACCATTAAGTTCATTTTTACTGATAATGTCTTGATGAAGTACATTGAGACTGGGTGTTTTTTTTTTTTTTTTAACACAGTAAGTTTCAGAATTATTTATTATAATTTCTTCAATACACCAACATAGAATGTTATAATTTTATAGTATAAAATTATAATTCTAAAAGAAGAGCTTAAATTCTAAAACAATAGCAGCAATTTCCTGAGCTTTATAATTCCATGTCAATAGTTTCACCCTTCTTTATCCTTTAATTTTTGATTTCATGTATCTTCATTTGAGATTAAAAGTCAGAAATTTAATTATAAAGTACTCTTAACATACAAAAGAAAAATTAAAATACCCCATGCCAAAAATAATGTAGGTAGAGTGACTGTTGAATGTCACTTTATTCTCAGATAACATTTGAAAATCTGAGGGCATTATCTTGGGCATAAGTAATTGAAATGTTGAGAGTGGATAAATGTCCTTGTTCAACACAGCTAGTAAAGAGGAACTGAATTTTTCTTCAAATTTACTAAGTCAAAAGCATATACTATTTTATCTTTGTTGTTTTCAGTGATTAGGAGGGAAATATATTTCAATATATTTTCTGTGATTACCTGGGAAATATGTTGAAATGACAACAATAATGAAGATTTAAATATTCTGAACTCTTTATGAGGGGAAAGTCTTATGTTTTGTCATGAATATTAGAACTATATTAAAACAATAAAATTTAAGTTAAATATAAATGTTTAGAGATGAAGATTAATTAAAATGCAAATAGATCAAATAATAGATGATATACTGCAAAAATCTAGTACAAGTATAACAAATGGAGGAGAAATTAATAATAGGACAGGACAGAAGAATATGAATATTAAATGTATACAGTGTTTCTGGTCAGAAGGCTGTGAAGCCACTATAAAAAGTGTCACAATACCTGCATCTGTGTATGTGTGTGTAATATATGAACAATGAAGTTTAACTCAATTTCTAAATGATCGTTAAATGAATCTTTAAAAAATATGTTGCAATAATGTGTTTTGTGGCAAAAAATGGCATTAGAATTAATTTATATAAATGCATACATATGTCCATATATGTATGTGTGTATGTATATATAGATATATAATATTCTCACCCCAAGGGGAAAACCACCTTGTAAGTGAATGATTTTTAGATTTTATCTTCATAAAATTTCTACCATGTATATAAGTTTAGGTATCTTTAACTTTGCAACTGAAAATTGGAACAGAAGGTTATTTATGATACAGTATTTCTGATATCCAAACTCTTTACAATTATGAAACTTCCATGCAATAAAATCTATATAAAAGAGAAATGATGAAAAACAATTAAAAAGGAAATACCTCCTTCAACCATTGAGTATCCTATTCCTTGCTTATTTCCAGATGGAAAATCCAAATAAAGACTAATCAAAGCTGATCCCAGCTAGATTCAGCACAACCTTTTAGCCAATGTACTAAGATAAACTAACCCATTATACTGAGCTACATTTTGATCTATGACAAAATCATGATCTCCTTATTTTAGAAATCTAGAAACCAAATTTCCTTAGTGGTCCAGTGGTTAAGACTCCACGCTTCCACTACAGGGAACACAGTTTTGATCCTTAGTCAGGGAACTGAAACCCCACAGATTGTGGGGTATGCCCTCCACTCTAAAATCCTGGAACCATCCATCTGATTAGAGTCATTAAAAATGATATTGTATCTGGCTTAGTTTCTGAATGTGTAATTTATGCTATGTATATTGATGATCTACTTGTCATCAAAGCTGTAGTAAGAATATTGGCCCACAGGGTGTAATTTGCTTAGCATTCAAGCCAAGAAAACTTTGGTTATTTCTGTATTGCTATTATTTCCTACACTTTTTCAACCTATTATTTTGACCTTTTAAGTATTTTCATTATATATTAGCATTATAACCCTTGACAGTGTTGTTATTTTTATAATAACAAAATAATATATTTGTATCCATTTAGACATAATGCTTGGTTATGTATGAATAGGATGCCACTGCTCTCATGAATTTTCTTGAGCAGTTATAAATAAAACAGTGATAAATGAACATTATTATACTATAATTAGAGTACTTAAAAGCTATTTAGAGAATTTCCTGAGGGTAAAAAGGAAAAAAGTAAACAAAAATTAAACATTTAAAATGTTTAATATCTGACTCAATAAAACAAAAAGTAAAATCCAAGAGGTCCTTATCACCTAGTAGAACTTTGTCATCAAATTCATTATTGTTATGGTGAAAGACAGGTTTTCCTTTACCTGTAGAAAATATTGGAGAAAGAAAAAATTTTGTTGGATGTAATTCATGTTTGAATATAAATTTGAAATCAAAGCAAAATTTGAAATTTTAGGGACAGACAAGCAGAGATTGAAAAGACATTGTATTCACTCATATTGTTTATATTTACATATTTAGCAAACATAACTATTTGTCCTGTTAATAAAACCTATTTATATCTACCTTTACCTCACCACAAATTCAGAGGCATAAATAACGTTAGTGATATCTAATTATTTAGAATATTGAACAAGGTAAATCAACCCATTTTTCAATAGCAGCAGAAATGTAAAGTATAATGAAATAGTTTAACAAAGTGTTTTCCTTACGTAAGAAAAGTTAACAAATATTAAGTGAATAAGTTTTATCTGAGGTCATAAAGAAATAACTTATTTTTTTTAATTCTGTAAGAGAGCACTGTGAAGAAAACAGGAGCCCCAGACATATGCTGTACTGAAGCCTGAGTTTTCAGTATTTGGGAAATAGCATCTGAGAAAGCAGACGCTTTCAGTATTTCAGATGTCAGGAAGTTTGAGATCACGTGGGAATAGCATATCTGCCCAAAGGAGGTCCAAGGCCCTGCCTGCTGCTGCTGCTGCTAAGTCACTGCAGTCGTGTCCGACTCTGCAACCCCATAGACGGCAGCCCACCAGGCTCCCCGATCCCTGGGGTTCTCCAGGCAAGAACACTGGAGTGGGTTGCCATTTCCCTCTCCAATACATGAAAGTGAAAAGTGAGAAGGCAAGATAAAAGGGAATGTTTATAAACTGCTTGTGTGTGCCTTGGCTCTCCCTTCACACATAATCTTCTTCACTCCCGTCTGTATCTCCTTGGAAGGATATAGCCCCGTGTTTACTTCTGGCTAGTCACTTCATATATGTTTTATATTCCCTAAGGTCCGTGTCTCATATCTCATGTCTCAGGCATGTACACATGATCCCTTCATGAAGACCTGCCCCTCTACCATGCCATCTAGGAAGATTCCTTTTGAAAACAGCTTCCTGGAGGAATGCTTTTATAGGGTTCAGTTCAGTTCAGGTCAGTTCAGTCACTCAGTCGTGTCCAACTCTTTGCGACCCCATGAATCGCAGCACGCCAGGCCTCCCTGTCCATCACCAACTCCTGGAGTTTACTCAAACTCATGTCCATCAAGTCAGAGATGCCATCCAACCATCTCATCCTCCGTCATCCCCTTCTCCTCCTGCCCCCAATCCCTCCCGGCATCAGGGTCTTTTCCAATGAGTCAACTCTTCGCATGAGGTGGCCAAAGTATTGGAATTTCAGCTTCAGCATCAGTCCTTCCAATGAACACCCGGGACTGATCTCCTTTAGGATGGACTGGTTGGATCTCCTTGCAGTCCAAGGGACTCTCAAGAGTCTTCTCCAACAGTTCAAAAGCATCAATTTTTTCAGCGCTCAGCTTTCTTCACAGTCCAACTCTCACATCCATACATGACCCCTGGGAAAACCATAGCCTTGACTGGACGAAACTTTGTTGGCAAAGTAATGTCTCTGTTTTTTAAAATGCTATCTAGGTTGGTCACAACTTTCCTTCCAAGGAGTAAGCATCTTTTAATTTCATGGCTGCAGTCACCATCTTCAGTGATTTTGGAGCCCCCAAAAATAAAGTGATTAAAAGACATTTATTTTGAAAAGAATGGAATGAAAGTTTAAAAAAAGAAAGTTAAATTATAGCTACTATTTAAATTTGTAACATGGTCAAATGATAATCATTAACTGGTTCTGTTTTGTGTTGTTTTTATTTTCCAATCATAGCCAAGTGATCTAAGGAAACATCGGAGAAAGGTATTGTACATTTCTTTGATATGATTGCTAATTGAATGTTGTTTTTTCTATGAAAGATTTGAAATTATTTTTCTGATAATTGAAGCATTTTATTAACATAAAAATATTAAAAATATTTAAGTGGTTTTGAATTGCTTAAATGCAATCATAAGAGCAAGTTTCTAAAGATAAAATTTTTTATACTTTCTAGGGGAATGTTTAGACTGTGGGGACTAAATTATCCTGATTTTCCACAGAATTTTTAGACCTCTTTTGGTAGAATTAGATAGTTTACTGTTGATACTAGAACAGTGGTGCTTGTTTTAAAATGTAGGTTTTAACATTGCTGTTCAGTCACTAAATCCTGTCTGATTCTTTGTGACCACATGAACTGCAGCACACCAGGCCTCGCTGTCCTTCAGTATCTCCCAGAGTTTACTTAGTTATGTAAGACAAGCAAATCAAGAAACAATTACCAATAAAAGATAGCTTCTTACTTGTATTTCCCAAGAGCCCGGGCATGCCATGATGTGCCTGGCGAAGGGGAGGCACCAGGTCAGGACTCAGAAAGTGTGAGGAGAAATCATGGGCAGGAATGTTTATTGTGAAGGTAAGGTAAGTAAGTTTAGGATTGACTAGTTTGAATAATTTCAGTGGGTTTAGGGTCTATCTCTAGTTGTCTGACACCTGGCCTGTGATGATTAAGGCAGAGGAATAGCGCCTCCTAGAGGGTAAGGACTCCCCTTATAACTCATTTGGTAAAGAATCTGCCTGCGATGCAGGAATCCGCTTGCAGTTCAAGACACCCGGGTTTTATCCCTGGGTCGGGAAGATCCTCTGGAGAAGGAAATGGCAACCCACTCCAGTATTCTTGCCTGAGAAATCCCATGGACAGAGGAGCCTGGCGGGCTACAGTCCAGGAGTTTGTAAGAGTCAGACACAATTTACTGACTGAACCACAATCAGAGTGCAAGAGCCAGATAGAAAAGAGGATTTGGGATACTGATCTAGAGTGTTTGGTCTGCATATGGAAGGCACACTCCAGGAACATCATTTGCTATCTCTAGGAATTAGCTAGCCCAGGGAGGGGCATTCTCAGCATGGCTCCAGGTACTACTTTCTTGTTTAGAATGAAGTCAAGAGAATAAATCTTGGGTATAGGAAACAAGCTTCCCTTGTGGCTCAGCTGGTAAAGAATCTGCGCACAATGCAGGCGTCCTGGGTTCGATCCCTGGGTTCGAACAAAATGGAATAAAGTTCTGATTCACAAAATAACATTGTGTTAAATAACTGAGAGTGGCAGAGCTCAGATTCAGGAAATCAGATGGGACAGATTTTAAAGATTCAGCCTACTATCCAATGCATAAATGTGTTTTTCAGCATCTTCAAGATGTGATAGTCAGCCTATGCCCAAATACTTCTGGAACTAGGGAACTTTGTTTTTTAATTAAGGGAATCCATATTATGCTTACATGACCTAAATTGTTTGAATTTTCTTTTTATTGTCCATCATCTATCTTCTTTTAATATTTTCTCCTTGACACTATCTGTTAGTTCTCAACTGCCAAATTTATCACGCAAAATGTTATTACCATTTGTCTTTGACTTCCTTCACCACTTAAAAGGATTATACTGGAAATAGAGAAAGAAATCTGAGTATATGATATGTGAAATAATTTCAGTGTGTATGAGAGGGGAAAAAAATGTAAAGGAAGATCTTGTGCAGAAATAAAGCCTCAAGGAATTTAGGGAATACAGAGATGATTGGTAAGAAAGGTAGATTATAGTGTGGTGACTTCCGCTCCGCGCAGACTGCGGCGCGGACTCAAGCGGCGCCTGCGTGGGCCTGGGACCGAGTTGCTGAAGGCCAAGGTCCTCCTTGGGGGGCCCTGCTAGAGTGGAAAAAAATGTTGGCCAACTTTCTGACAGAAGCTTCTGACATCACTGAATACAACCCAACCCAAGGAGTGAGGATCCTGGAATTCGAGAACCCACGTGTTACCAGCAACAATAAAGGTGCGGGGTGTGAATTTGAGCTCTGGGATCATGGCGGTGATCCAAAGTCTGAGTCTTGCTGGCCAGCCCTGATGAAGGACTCTCACGGGGTGGTGATCGTCTTCAACGCTAGCATCCTAAGTTCCCTGAAGGAAACTGAGATGTGGTGTTCCTGCTTCGTTCAGCAGCAGTTCTTATAGAATACTCCATGTCTGTTAATCGCACACCACAAACCAGGCTCCAGAAGTGACAAAGAAAACCCAGCTTTGGCACCACCCTTGAACAAGCTGAAGCTGGTACACTCGAATCTTGAGGACGACCCGGAAGAGATCAGGATGGAATTCATCAAGTATTTAAGAAGCATGATCAACTCAGTGTCTGAGAGCAAAGACCGGGAGGAGATGTCCATTATTACCTGACTGGCCTTCATCTGGATGCTGCCACATCCCAAATGAAGTTAATGTCAGTGCAGAGCCTGAAGTCCATCCACCTAATGAGGTTCTCGTCACCCTTTGGCTGTAGAAGGCATTTTCCTTACCTGCCCCAAAGACCAGTCAGCCCTGGAGTTGACTCCCTACCATCTGTTCTCCATCTTTAGTTCAGCTGAGAAAATCCTATTGTTGAATTCTGATTCCTTTGCCCCAGATCGCTCCAAAGAGCTGAAAAACTGAGGTGGTTTCTTTATTTTATTTATGTATTTATTTTTTTTGCATTCTTTCATATGTCATGTAATTAAAGTTGTGTAATTGTTAAAAAAAAGAGAAAGAAAGAAAGGTAGGTTATAGAAAGAAAACCCACAAACTCTAACATTTATTGTATATCAGGGTAAGGAGTTATATGCATGATTTAACTTGCACTTCAAAAGAAATTAAACTGAGTATATTCACTTCTGTTTTATTGATAAGAATATTCAATCTTAGAGTAGATAAGTAATTAGGACATGTCACTCAATAAATAAGAGAAGTCAAGATTCAAATCCATCTCTGATTCAGAAGTCTTTCTCCTTCACTTTATTTATATAGTGTGAGATTTAAGTATTATTCAGTGAACGGGCTTGTGTATGATGTTTTTAAGAGCTGATATTTTGAAAGTTGGCCTAGTTTGACCTGCCATCTGGAGAGAAGAAGGTGTTTTATAAGAGGGTGTTTCAGAGAAAAAGTCTGGAAACAGAAATAATCTGGCTTCACAGAAACAATTGTGGAAATCAATCTTGGTAAAATAATAGAACTGTGAAAACATAAATATGTATTAGGAAGAGTTTGGAAATACACTTTACAAGTTTAGATGAGATGTGAGTTTAGAAAGGGTTTTCCATAGTGTCAACATTATGCTGAAAGCAGTTCTTGAAAAAGATTCTTCTAATAGCACTATATTCATTGAAATGGAGAAAAGAGATCTTCTAAGTTCTCTTATCCTGTTAAGGGCTTCTAAGGTGGCTCAGTGGTCAAGAATCCACCTGCAATGCAGGAGAAGGAGATAGATGAGTGTTTGATCCCAGGTCAGGAAGATCCCCTGGAACAACAGATGACAACCCACTGCAGTATTTTTGCGTGGAGAATACCATGAACAGAGGAGCCTGGCGGCTACTGCCCATAGTGCTGCAAAGAGTCCCACACATCTGACGCACCTGAGAACACGTGCGCTGTGCTGTTAAAAGTAACCTAGGTTTGAATGACAAGAGCCCAGACAGGCACTTTTATTAAGTGTCTCGAATACATTAAGTATCACATATAAACGCATTAATGTATAATAGCTTAATGGAAAGAAACTAGCAAGACATTTTATAGACAAAAGACGAGAACTTTTGTTTAAACTTTTTGTTATAGCCGTATTGAGATATTCCTTCATCAGAACTTCTAGAACCATACATCTTTTAGCTACGCTTTCCACAATCTTTCTCTCTCTCTCTCTTCATATATATATATGATTTAATACACAATGGTACTATGAAAAAGCAGGATTGTTTTAAAAAAAATCTTTATTGTACAACTCGGTTGTTGAAAAGTCTTACTTTAATACAGTTCTGTATATCCATCTCTGGCAAAAGTTATGGTATCTTGAATTGTTCTGGACTTGGAACTAAGTTCTTTAAAGAAATCCCTCTCATCCCATCTGCTTGTGGTGATCTGTATGCCTTTTTCAATTTTCCCATGAGAAATAGTGAAATTAAACAGTTTGCAAAAATTCCATTCTTACCTTTTATTATTTTCACTTTAAAAAGAAAGTTTTTTTTTCTTATAAACTTCAGCTCTTTTTTTAAATATCTGGGAACACATTTAATTAGCCTAATTTAAAACACCCTATCTGATAACATTTTATTTTGTCAAACTCTCACTTCAAAAATCTGCCACTTAATAGGTGTTCATGGTATGATAACCTGACTATGCATATTTTTAGTGAATTAGTTCAAATATATGTTCAATAACTTTGTAAAGCTTTTACATTCTGATATATTTAATGGATTCCAAGATAGCTTTTCCATAGTCCCTGGATATTGATGTATGGTGTTTATTTATACTTAAATAATATTTTTATGTAGTAAGTCCATTTATGTGTGTGTATGTGTGTTTTAACTGGAGTGTCTTAACTTTTAAATAGTTAGAAATTCCTACTCTTTAATAATGTGAGTTTTTATGTGTAAGACTTATATGCCCTAAATTTCTTGTTTTGCTTTTATATTAGAATTACTCAAATAGCCTTGCTTTAATGAATCTCTATTTTCATCAGTTTCAGTTAGAATTTAGAAAAAGTGAATCTGTTATATTTTTTTTTTGCTTCCAGATTGCAGTGGTAGAAGAAGATGGTCGGGAGGATAAAGCAACAATTAAATGTGAAACTTCTCCTCCCCCTACCCCTAGAGCCATCAGGATGACTCACACCCTCCCTTCTTCCTACCATAATGATGCCCGAAGGTATGACTGTCCCAGCACACTGCACATTGTATGTCCTTCTTCCAAAAATATTCTTCCTTTTAGTGTTATCAGACTGCTTAAAATTTATATAAAGTTTTTTATTTGAGCTATAATTCTCCTGCTCCCTCTTCACAATATCACTTGTGAAAAAGCCAAATTTTCATTCTAAGGTCAAATTTTCATTTTTAGAATTAACTGTATATATTTTTTATCTTGTTACTAGTCAATATTTTGAGAATAGCCTTTCCCTATTAAAATGGAGTCAAAGTATAGGAAGTACTGGTTAGGAATAGTTACCAAAAACTAAAGAGATTCCAAGGCAAGACTATAAGCTTGGCTTCTAGTGTAAAGATAATTAAGATCTTAAAAGTCCATGATTGTACCCCAGATACTTTTAACAAACAGGTATGTATATCACCCTATGGGTGCTGCTACTGCCAGCTATAAAGCTCCTCCTTAGAAAAGGAAAAAACAACCTGAAATATTAAAAGGAAAGATAAGTTTACATGGGAAAATACCCTATTTGTCATAGCAACTCTTCGTACTGTCCTTTCCATCTGCCTAAAAATCAAAGCAGATTTCTACAGTAACTAATGCCATAAATAAATAAATCTAAGCATACAATTTACATCCTAAATGTATGTTCTTTCACTGTCATCATTTATAGCATCTCTGAACATGTAACTGATATAACTGAATATAATGATTTAATGATTTAAGTAAGAATCTATAATGTGGTTTACAATAAACATTTTTGAAAAGAGTTTTTTTGTGATATCAAACATTTTTTCTTTGTTTTATTTTTATTTCCTAATGTGAAAAGTTACTCCAGGTTCAAAATTTATACTTAGTGTGTTGTGTGTGTTAGTCACTCAGTTGTGTCTGACTCTTTGCGATCCCATGGATGGTAGTCTGCCAGGATCCTTTGTCCATGGAATTCTCCAGGAAAGAATACTGGAGTGGGTTACTATTCCCTTCTCCAGTAGATCTTCCTGACCCAGGGATTGAACCGGGGTCTCCTGCATTGCAGGCAGATTCCTTACTGTCTTACTGAACTCAGATTAATTAAGATGAATAAGTACAGTTAAATAATTCATCATGATACTGTCAAATTAATAGCTATAAAAATGATAACAGTATCATCAAACCTATCCTATTAAAAGTGTTAAATATATTGACCAAGAATGGAACCTAGATCAGCTTGCTTGGAAATCATTTCAGCTTATCAGGTACCTACAAGAAGACCTGAGAATTTTAAGGAAAATATACAGTGATCACTAGGGTATATGATTTGTTACTTCAAAATCTCACCCAGATGATTTAAAATTCAACAAATTAAGCACCAAAACTGAGAAAGTTAGCAAGAGGAAAATCCAGTTAAACCATGGGCTAGAATATGAGCATAAACTTCATTCAGTTCAGTTCAGTTCAGTTCAGTCACTCAGTCGTGTCCGACTCTTTGCGAGCCCATGAATCGCAGCACGCCAGGCCTCCCTGTCCATCACAAACTCCCGGAGTTTGCTCAAACTCATGCCCATTGAGTCGGTAATGCCATCCAGCCATCTCAATCTCTGTTGTCCCCTTCTCCTCCTGCACCCAATCCCTCCCAGCATCAGGGTCTTTTCCAACGAGTCAACTCTTCGCATGAGGTGGCCAAAGTATTGGAGTTTCAGCTTCAGCATCAGTCCTTCCAGTGAACACCCAGGACTGATCTCCTTTAGGATGGACTGGTTGGATCTCCTTAGTTACTTTTAAATTTCTTGTCATAGGTCATTACGTTAAAGATCTAAAAAAATAAACTGCAAAAAAGAAATATGTAAAGGGTCAAGGACTAAATTATAGAAGGTCACTTCACATGAACTTAATAAACCAATCTATGTTCACTGATTGGTTTGATATGGTATGAGAAATAAGGAAAAAATACTAGGAAGAATATTTTCTAGAGAAAATTTGGAGGCTTAGGGTCCTAAGGCGGAGGAAATCACACTTTAATGTGCTTAAGAAGAAACATGGGAAGAAAAGGAGAAAGTAACATTCAAGTGTCCTTGTTCCTCCTTTTGTACCTTTATCAAGGGTTAGGTCTCATGTACCTTGTGGAAGATCCCCTGGAGGGCATGGCAGCCCACTCCAGTACTCTTGCCTGGAGAATCCCATGGACAGAGGAGCCTGGCAGGCCACAGTCCATGGGCTCGCAAAGAGTCAGACACGACTGAAGTGACTTAGCACGCACACACTTTGGGGGTGTTCCAGAATTGTCTTGTGACAAAGTACACTGTCTTGTGTACCTTGTGAATGTTGCACCAAAGCAAGCAGTCTTCTATCTTTTATGTTCGCAGTAGTTTATCTGTCTCCCTCGAGCCAGAAAGCCTTGGGCTTGGCAGTGCCAACAGCAGCCAAGACTCTCTTCACAAAGCCCCCAAGAAGAAAGGAATCAAGTCTTCAATAGGACGTTTGTTTGGTAAAAAAGAAAAAGCTCGTCTTGGGCAACTCCGTAAGTATGCATGTTTGACTTTCCACTGCCACTCATTTTCCTTACTTCTTAATACCCATCTATCTTTCATCTCATTTCCCCTACTGATAAACTTTCTATTTTAATCATCTTTGTAACCAATTTAGCTGAATAATGCTTGGTAAAAGTTTCAATGGAAGAATATTATGAAACTTCCAATCCTTGTGATTTCTCTGTTAATAATAATACCAAGAATATAGGTAATTTTAACACTGTGATAGACACAAGGGCTCTCCAGACAGGGGTCACTAGTGTCATCCTTGTTTATTGATGAGTAAGCAATGTATTAATAATTTGCTAAACTGAAATATTCATCCAAGGCCATATTTCAAAACCAGCTTGAAACCATTGAGCACACTGCATAGATGTATATAACAACTAGCTGTGTGAATTTTAAAAGTTTTTTTGTTGAAAAAATTAAGAAACCTACAAAAAATCCAAAATAGCTCTTTTTAGGTCAAAATAAAGCATTTAAAGGGCCTAGATGTAAAGGGTAAGGTTTCTTTGTTTTCAAGTGTCACAACTTTGTATTAACAAACTCTATAGCATATAGATGGGGAGACAGAGGAAAGGGCAATAGGAGTTGCATTAGAATTATTGTCAGTGACTAATTGAATATAGATCAGTACATCTGAAATGACCCTAGGTAAATATATAAATATATAGATAGGTTGATAAATAGGTAGATGGATAAATAGATAGGTAGGTAAATAAATAGATATAGTCTGAAGCAAAAAGAATATGTGAATTGTATTTTCTAAATGATGATATATACTCTTGGCTTTTTTTTTTTTCCTTTGATGTCATTTTACATGTTGAATTTTTCTCCTCAAATCCTTTTCATCATCTTGCTTATTTGTACTTGCCTTTACTTTTCCCCTGCTCTTCTCATTCTGTTGAATTCAGAACTAGAGTTAAATTACAGAGAAAAAGATTTAGAAAAAAATTTAGCTCCTGCTTCTGACGGTAAGTGATGAACAGAATGCGGCACTCCCTTTCTTAGGAATCATTTTGAGTTCTCAAATAAAGGAATGATTATTCACAAAGAAAGTCCCATCCCCCAGAATCAGTTTACTGCCCTGGCACTACAAGAATTTCTGAGAATAATGTTCATATTTGCAGATTTACAACTGTAGTATTATTCAAAAATACCTTTCCCAAGTTCCAGTCCTCGTGCTTTCTCTGTGTGAAACCCATAAAAAGCATGGGAAGCCGTAGGACAGCCGTCTTCGTAACACATGGGCAGTCAGCTCTGTGACTGTCACTCAACAGAAGACCAGAATGTTCCTTGGGTTTCTCTTTCTCAGGAAAGGACCCTTTTAGGCTAAAAGAAGGTGGTTATTTGGGGGGATATAAAATGTGCACAACAAGACATTATTTTAAAAATCTGTTTCCCTTGACAACTATTTATGGTCAAAATAAAAATATCTAGGATATAATTTAAAGCCTACAAAAATATAAAAGCTTCTAGAAACGTAGCCTTTTTACTCGTTTTCAGTGACTGTGTGTCTCTATGTTAGAACAGATGAGATGGGAAGAGAATCAATTACAATTATGTTCTTATCAACTCCTTCCAAATCAGAAAATAGCAATTGTTTTTCAAGATCACACTGTAGACCTGAGATTTCTGAGTTCTGAGCAGTTTTGCTTTGCTATGTAGAACAATGGAGTATAAACAAGGCCAGTGACCGTAGCGGAGTGAGAACTACAAAGCTGATGAGGGAGACAAAGGCAAAAATCTACCCTTCAGGAGCTAGAGAAAAGCGGCCCTGAGGGTGAAACAGAGTTCCTGTAGAAACCAAAAAATAAAGGTCTTTGCTGGATATAATACTTGAGAAAATAAGAAGAAAACACAGGCACTAGTAAGTTTCAGTAAATCATGTTTTCTTTTGTTTTCATGAAGAAATGGTCCCTGCTGCCACTTGTGCTTTGGTGGAGGAATATAGACTCAAGTTTACTTTTGTCCTGAAAAACGGGCATCGCCGTTGTGAGGGGAAGACCGTGAAAGCTTAACCAAATCCAGGGCTTGCCACTTGGTGCTACTGATTGACACATTAGAAGGAATTAGGGAAACATCTCTAATGATCATGATTTTAATAACTTGATCTAGAAAATTCAGACATGGGAGCACTGTGCCAATATTCTTTTATCAATGAAAATAGAAATAGGAGATAGAAGATGATGCCATGGAAAGTAATATGGTAGAGGGATGATGGTGTCAAAGAACCAAATTTGAAGTTTTGGACCGTGTCCCAGGACTTAGAACTCTTGAAGAGTTTAGCTCATAAAGGCAAAGAAACGTAAAGATGCATTTAAATGAAATGTGGTACAGAGGAAGAAAACTTTCGAAATAAAACTATGAAAATGTTCACTCAATTCTGTCAGATTTGACAAGCAACAAAGGAGAAATTCTTAGTAATTCACAGAATAGAATGTTTGTAAAGGGGGTGTTATTCACCCTGTAGATTGTTATATACAGTCTGAAAAGCTAAGGTAATAAAGTGAACGTCAGATGTGATGGATCAGTCAATGTGACCACATTGATAACTGCTAACCATGGAGCCTCCAGTTCAATATACATAGATCTATTTTTTATGAATATGCTACTATCAGAGGCAGTATAAATGTGGAAACTCTAAAAGTCAAAGGAAGCAGCACACTGGAAAGCATTTGAATAAAGCTAAAAATACTTTACAGATAAAGGATTTAAAACGATAAAACATGTTTATGAGCCTTGTCTCCTTGAAGGTCACAGATGAATTTGGGGAGAGTGTCCTGACAGAGGGAATATTGTTTTAGCAGACTTGGGGATCTGGTTTTAGTTTCTGTCTCTCTTTTTTGTTTGATTTTCTCTCAATTTCTTTCTATATTACAAACCCCTAAATGAAAAGATGACCAAAAAAAGGAAAGGTTTAATAATCTCATTGAGAGACATGGAAAAAGCAGGCCAATAAATATCTCTGCTTACTTCCTAGAGTATAGCGTAGATTCAGGATGTAATAACATACATTTTTTAGATTAGCTTTTATTAGAGGTATAGTTGATTTATAATGTTGTGTTAGTTTCTGCTCTACAGCAAAGAGAATCAGTTAAATGTCTACATATATCCATTCAGTTTTAGATTATTCTCCCATATAGATCAATACAGAGTACTGAGTAGAGTTTCCTGGGCTATATAGCAGGTTATAAAAGACTTAACAGCCCAGTGACTACAGTTTTGCCCCCTGATTTATGCATCCAGATGCAATGCATCTCTGTTGTTTCCATAAATGTTTAAACATGCTCATATCTAACCTTCATTTTAAAAGTCATTACTTGATCCTGCCATCTTCCCTAAATATTGACTTATTTTTCCCTACCTGTATCATCCAAGCTTAAGTGAGTTTTTCCTTCCTCATCTGTCAGTCACATTACAACCTTCCATGTCCTGACTTCCACACATAAAATTCTAGAAACAAGTTCAATCTTAACCAACATGGAAGACTGGTTAGGACATCAAAGCTGGATATTATCAAAGAAATTTGAGGAATGTAACAAACTCACAATTATATTTATGATGATGTAAACTTAAGCAGTATACCTAAAATAGGTGACCTCTTCCTAAAAACAGATTCTAAAAGATTTTTTGCATAAGTTGTATCTTTGTGAATGACAGATATAGTTGAATGTCATAGATAAGTAAGAACAGTGTCCAAAAAGGGACTAACCAAGATAAAGTGATAATTGAAAAAACTGTCCAGGTCAAAAGGGGAATTATAAAATTCTTATTTTTATTATTTTTGTTTAGTTATTTAAGTTTAAAGAAAATGAATAAAACAAAGATTTAATGTATTTGAACAAAATATGCAAATAAGCGCAACTATTTCAAAACACTTTTGCCTCTAGCTTCTTACTTGAAAAGCAAAACTTCAACCAGAAAAGAGGCATTGACAAGAGGACATGGAAGCCCAAGAGAACTGATATTTTTATGGGTGGGGGCAGGTAAAATGTTGATCATCCAAAGTCATTTATTTACTCCTCTTTTGAATGAATAGCATATGATGAGCCAATGTGAAGTGTAGAGTACTGACTGTGGACTTTAGGAAATTGGTGAAAGCATGGCACTGACATGACTGAATTTAGCAAGGTGGATAGTGTATAAACATAGACAGCCTTTCATTTAAAAAGCAAACAAACACACACTTCAGTATGTTTCTGGCCCAAAAGGGCTTTGCCTGCTACATTGTCTGAACTCAAGACAATCAGGAACAGAGGTTCTAAATCTCAGGATCCACGATTACGCATCAGTAATTGGAATGTTTTCCTCTATTTCTTTGCACTGATCACTGAGGAAGGCTTTCTTATCTCTCCTTGCTATTCTTTGGAACTCTGCATTGAGATGCTTATATCTTTCCTTTTCTCCTTTGCTTTTCGCTTCTCTTCTTTTCACAGCTATTTGTGAGGCCTCCTCAGACAGCCATTTTGTCTTTTTGCATTTCTTTTCCATGGGGATGGTCTTGATCCCTGTCTACTGTACAATGTCACGAACCTCTGTCCATAGTTCATCATGCACTATGTCTATCAGATCTAGTCCCTTAAATCTATTTCTCACTTCCACTGTATAGTCATAAGGGATTTGATTTAGGTCATACCTGAATGGTCTAGTGGTTTTCCCCAATTTCTTCAATTTAAGTATGAATTTGGCAATAAGAAGTTCAATGATCTGAGCCACAGTCAGCTCCCAGCCTTGTTTTTGCTGACTGTATAGAGCTTCTCCATCTTTGACTCCAAAGAATATAATCAATCTGATTTTGGTGTTGACCATCTGGTGATGTCCATGTGTAGAGTCTTCTCTTGTGTTGCTGGAAGAGGCTGTTTGCTATGACCAGTGTGTTCTCTTGGCAAAACTCTATTAGCCTTTGCCCTGCTTCATTCTGTACTCCAAGGCCAAATTTGCCTGTTGCTCCAGGTGTTTCTTGACTTCCTACTTTTGCATTCCAGTCCCCTATAATGAAAAGGACGTCTTTTTTGGGTGTTAGTTCTAAAAGGTCTTGTAGGTCTTGATAGAACCATTCAACTTCAGCTTCTTCAGCATTACTGGTTGGGGCATAGGCTTGGATTACCGTGATATTGAATGGTTTGCCTTGGAAATGAACAGAGATCATTCTGTCATTTTTGAGATTGCATCCAAGTACTGCATTTTGGACTCTTTTGTTGACCATGATGGCTACTCCATTTCTTCTAAGGGATTCCTGCCCACAATGGTAGATGTAATGGTCATCTGAAAGAAATGGGAATACCAGACCAGCTGACCCACCTCTTGAGAAACCTATACGCAGGTCAGGAAGCAACAGTTAGAACTGGACATGGAACAACAGACTGGTTCCAAATAGGAAAAGGAGTACGTCAAGGCTGTATATTGTCACCCTGCTTATTTAACTTACATGCAGAGTACATCATGAGAAACACTGGGCTGGAAGAAGCACAAGCTGGAATCAAAATTTCTGGGAGAAATATCAATAACCTCAGATATGCAGATGATACCACCCTTATGCAGAAAGTGAAGAGTAACT